>NW_020897689.1:232378-350818 GCF_003984885.1 Neopelma chrysocephalum | reverse complement strand
AGAGAGGTAATGAAAAGAAGCTGCACTGTTATATTTGTGTCTCAGTGCATAACCATGTTGCTGCATTATTATTCTTCTCTTTCTTTTCATGCATTCCCAGTTATCTAACTTTCTAGCATATGATGGCCATCTGTGTCAGCATGAATGTAGCTCTTAGGACAAGGACACATTCTTGTTTTGTAAGGTGCCTACTATATCCTAAATGCTTTTAAAAATGTGAATAATAAAATTGTACAGCCATGCCTGAACACTTTGTCTTAAATCCCTATCACTTATGGGCAAGACTGCAAGTCTAGGAAGTTGGCAGGGAGATTGGTTAGCCAATGAACTTAAGTACAGTCTTTAGTTAAGCTGTTCACAAAGCTGTAACTTGAGTCCGGGCTCAGCTGAAAACATCTTTGACCATCAGGCTAAGACAAAGAGTGCAGAAGTTAGCTCAGACAACAGCAGCTTCAGAAGAGTGACTGCAGTTAAAGCAGCAGATACCATTTCCCCAGCTAAATGAAATACTAGAAAGATACTTGGGAAAGGCTACGAACCATTTATTATTCAGAACATGTTAGTATTTATTTCCACCTGCAGTTTCTCTTACTGGAACAACAGTGATGCAGTTAGAGCGTAGTTTTTAGACAGTTTAGCTGATCCTGCAGATTTTTTCACTCGTAATATCACTGCCTAACACATTTTGTGGGGTTTAGAATCATTTTTATAAATCTTCTATTTGACTAGTTTTAATTTATTAATTTTGTCTCCCAGATTAACTTCTGCAGGACATTTCAGTAAGGAAAGGCTTTTTTTTTAGCAGCTAAACTCAAGACCTTATTGTTATCTGCATCACAGAAGTACAAGTCACTGTCTAACTTCTAAGAGTCCCCAGTACTGTGAGGAGAGCAATATGGGTTGGATCCTACCCCAGGTTGCCCACAAGGTACTCTTCTCTTAAAGCTGTGGTGTAGATGCCAGGAGCCAGGAGGCTCTACACATTTACACCATCACAGTAACACAGCAGCTTTTTATTTTCCCTGGATTACACATACAAATCCTGCTGCAAAGTAGACTTTAAGTGCCATTTTGCCATCAGCTTCTGACAGCCCCACTTACCCACATGCACCCCATCTGGGGCCAACGTCACAACCAGGTAGGGCTGTGGCATCGCCATGAGGTTGGTCGATGGTCCTGGTACTCACAGTATTCTCATAAAATGTTGCACTGCCTCTGTCACAGGCTGTAAATCCTTGCAAAGCACATACACATCTGCACCAAGCTCTGAGAGTACACACATGCGTGTTACAGGACTGCCTCTTCACAGTGTTACACTGGATAGAGAGACACTGTATTTGATTAAATTTTTTTCCCTTATCCTCAGCCAAGAGATGGTCACTCTACCTGTTGTTTAATATTCTATCTTAAAGAGTCTATTTCTATGTTTCACTAAAAGTGAGCAATTCCATCCTGCTGCAGAGTTGTTCTTTTCTATTACATACATATATTAGGTATAATTTGCAAGTATATATAAAAATTCCTAGGGGATGAAAATCGTGCTCATCTTAAACTACACCGTACACTCCACATATAATATTTTTCTAAGAATTTATGTGTATTTCCCTACCCATCATTTATTAATAGGCTTACCATCTGTATTCATCTTTAAATTCCACCAATTAATATTCTCAAGCCTGGAAACATTGTGGGTACAGCTTTCATAATATGCAAAATCTGATAAGCAATGCATTTTACACTGAGGAATTTAACCCAATACCAAAGAGATTGTAAGAACAGATTTGTTGCAAAGACTTGAAATAAATTGATTTAGTTGGATGAGACAACTTTCACAGGCATTCATTTAAACACTAAACTTCTCTAGCTGCACAGAGTTAACAAATGTGCTACAAAGATCTTCAACTCCCACACAAGCTGACTCACACAAGATAACAAAACTATTAGTTCTTAAAAGAACTCTATAGTTTTCTTTATTGTTCCAATGACTTCCCCAGTTTTCAGGGGCAAAATTTTGGAAGCGTACACTATAAAGAAAGTGATGTTTGGAGATGGATGGGTGACCAGGTTACAAATCAAGGAAAAGAGCCCTGGTGACAAGTGGTTTATGTCACCACCCCAGCTGCAAAAATCATCTGAAACTCAGTAATTTATTGAGCCGTATGCATTATTTCTCTCACTAGCTAGCAGCCCATTCCAAAGCAAGCACAACAATTGCTGTTCAGTTCCTTCTTTTCACTGCATTCCTTTCATCTCATTTTTTCTGTCATTTCAAAACTTGTGCCAAGTGTCCTCAGTTAATTTGCCCACACCACACATTTGTAGGTCCAAATGTCAATTTACGTGACTCGTATGGATTTTCTAATACTTTTTAGCCTCAGTTCCTCCTCAGTGAAAGATTCTTTTTTTCCGTTGTATCTATACAGACCTGTCAAATGTAAATCTGAAGCTGATGATTCGTAAATGTCAAATTTAGATATGTCTTTTTCTTCATTTTGATTTGTTTCTATTTTTATTTATATTCTCAATGAGAGGCCTCACAGTTATTTCTAGGAACGTTATTTCTTTGCTTTGTGTAATACATCTGAATGTATCACTACTAAAAGTAGTGACTTGCAAAGCAGGTAACAAAACACAGCCCTGTGTTTTCTTTCTATTCTGTCTGAATTGGGTCCAAGTACAGATAAGCAACAAAAACAAAATAACAATATCCCTGGTTTTTCTTGTCTTTTAGGCTGTGTGCAAGCTGGGGCACCTTGGAGCACTTCCAGTCTCCTTGGGCTGTAATATGAGCTCCAGAAATTTGGATTTGGGCAAAGAGCAGGCACACACAGCAGCTCCTTCACCCTGACATCCCCTGTTTTCCCTGGATTGAAAGCCAGCATACACGAGTCAGATCTACCCATGACCTGAACCTTCAGGGTACTGTGACTGCAGGGGTGCTGCTGTACCACATGCACCAGTTCATTTACACACAGCATTAGAAAAATAAACAAAATTATTGAACCATATGAGATATTCCCCCTTGTCCTATCACTACATGCTCTTGTAAAAAGTTTCTCTCCATCTTGCTGGTAGGTTCTCTTCAGGTACTAGAAGGCCATAATTAGTTCACCCTGAAGCCTTCTCTTCTTCAAGCTGAACAATCCCAATTCTCTCAGCCTTTCCTCATAGGAGAGGTGCTCCATCCCTCTAATCATCTTGGTGGCCTCCTCTGGAATTGCTCCAACAAGTCCTGTGCTGGGGACCCCCAAGCTGGACACAGTATTCAAGGTGGCGTATCGCCAGAGCAGAGGAGCAGAATCACATCCCTCAGCCTGCTGCCCACACCTCTACTGATGCAGCCCAGGACACTGGGGGGTTGCAACTAAGTGATCTTTCAGGTCCCTTACTACCCAAACCATTCTATGATTCTATGGATTAAGTCTTGTACAGGTAGCTAAATGAGAAAATCAGGAACATCAAAGAGCAGTCCAGAACAAAAATGCTTATAAGAGAAAGCCTACGTGTTTTCGTGAAAGGAAGGACAAAAAACTGCTCAAGTAGAGGTTTGTGTGAAACCATCAGAGAGAGGACTGGAGGGGCTCCACAAAAGAGCTGGGCAGAGGAAACCAAGTGGCATCTGATGAGAAGCAGGGGCAGAAATTCCCTAATATGCCAATCAGGTACAGAAGAGCTGATGATATGTCTGAAATGAGAAAAGAAGGAAGGAAAGGGAGAAAAAGAAGATTGAGTCTGTATTAAGATTAAATCTGAATTCTGATATCAATGTGAATTGCTCAGTTGTGGTTATGGGGAAACCACAGAAGGGGAAGGAGGGAATGAAGGAGGTTTTTGGATCCATCCTGCCATCAAGAACGGGAATTCTTGGATCAGTCTGGAAGAGGGTGAAGAGAAAGAAACAAAAGTCTGTACTGATCTGTACATTGATATGTAGAAATAAGATTAACTGCAGCTACCACTTGATCTATTGATTAGATGCCACCAGATGATGAACTGCAAGCTAATGGCAAGCTATTACCCAATTCAGTCTAGGAGCAGTGGAGTAAATCAATACATAGCAGATATCATACTTTTTTGCTGGTTTGGGGGGAGGAAAACCTGCAAGCTGCTACATTCTTTAAGGTATGTACAATACAGATTTGCACCTTGGGAACTACATTTGGCTCCTAGATTTCATGGGACAATTAAATGCGTTTTCTCTGCTGACTTCAGTGGACTGACTGTACCATCACTACTGCAGCCTTCATTCCAGAAGTATCAGCAGTTCATTGTCTAAGCTACACAGTGGATTTCTGCCTGAAAAGTAAAAAGAGGAAAGTCTGTACAGGAGTTGTAGATAATACCTGGAACTTTTCCATTGCTGGAACTACCAGCTTAAGTCAACTGTGGAATTCTCATTAAAATTCTGGAGCACGTGGCTTTCATCCTCTCCCTTATGCAGAGATTAGACATTCCTGCCCTTTAAACTTAATGAATTTTGACAGTGTTTATGATATTATTTCTAAAGGTGGAAGAAGAATATTTTTCCAATGTCACTTTGAATATTTGGAGAGTTATAGCACTCTCAAGTTGAAAACCCAAATTGTAGAATATCAGTGATCACGTCATATACTTCAGTGTTGGGGATGAATAGGATATTATTGTCTCTCCAGATTTAAAAACTTTTTGAGTTTTATAAAAAGACATAAAAAGGAAAGCACCAGTTCAAAATACTACAACTTCAAATTAACACGTTTCTTTAAAATAAACAATGGAAAAATACGGACATATTGCAGCAAGACCAATGAAGGGCCATCGATATGGTTGGGAGCTGGAGCACAAGACATATAAGAAGTGGATGAGAAACCTGGATTTGTTCTACCTGTATAAAGAAGGCTCAGTGGGGCATCTTACTGTTATGTTCAGTTACCTCACAGAAAAGTACAGAGAAGATGGAGTCAGCTTCTTCTCAGAGGTGAACGGGGATGAAACCAGAGGCAACAGACACAAGCTGAAACATGAAAAATTTCCAGTAAAGATTAGAAAAACCTCTTCCAATGCAAAGGTGGTCAAACACTGGACCAGGTAACCCTGAGAAGTTATGGATCCTCTGTATCTGGAGTTGTTAAAAATTTGACTCTCTATGGCTCTGAGTAATTTTATCTATTTGGACCTGATGTCCACAAACTTATCTAATCTATTTTGAACCTACTGATAGTCTGTACACAGACTATTGTAGTAAGTAAATACAGCAATTCCCTGTCTTTGAAGTCAAAAAAAAGTACTGTTTCATCTGTTTTAATCCAGACTCCCACTGGTTTCAACGAGCTCCCTATATTTCTGATACCAAGGAATTTGTTAAAAAGCTGTTCTGCATTCAGTTTATCCAATATCTTCACAGTTTCTGAAAGCTTAACTATGTCCCCCACCCCAGATTTTTTGTCTCCTGTTTGAAGAGTTTCAGCTTTTATAGTTTCTTCTCATAAAGCAATTACTACATCCTCTTAATCATCTCAGCTGTTTTCCTAATACCTTCTCCACACTGTCCTTGATATGCAGAGACCAGAATGGCCTTCAGGACCCAAGATGTGAATGCTAGAAGCTATTATATAGTGGTGAAACTATATCCCTTGCCTTATTCTGAATACCTTTACTGATGATTTCCAGCATTCTGTCAGCTATTTTTGCTGCCAAATATCAATAAAAAATATTTGGTTTAGTAATGAGATTAAAAAATTAGTAATCCCATCATGCTATATATTAGTCTTTCTGAGCCATACTGAGAGCTTATTTATTTGCTTCAGCCTCAGTCATAAAAACATAGAATGGTTTGGGTTGTAATGGATTTTAAAGACCATCTGGTTCCAGGTCCTCTGTCATGGGTAGGAACACCTTCCACTAGACCAGGTTGCTCAAAGCTCCATCCTACCTGGTCTTGAACACTTCGAGGGATGGAGCATCCACAGCTTCTTCGGGCAACCGGTTCCAGTGCCTCATCACCCTCACAATAAAGAATTTCTCCCTAATATCTAATCTAAAACTACCCTCTTTCAGTTTTGGTACCATCAAATAATGTAATGTTTTGAATACGTTTACAAATTTCTCATGGGAATAAGCATGTCTTCTCTTTTATTGTGAGATGCCCATGATAATATAAGCATCCTTCAGGCCTGATAAGGAGGAATGAGAATAGCAGGTATAATATTAAGTGTGAACTACTGCCCTTTGGGGCTCATAACAAGAATTCTTGTTACCAGTTGGTTTACTAATACCGGAAGGAGACGAAGGTTAACTGCTTATATGGTTGACCCTAATCAAAGGTGTCAACACTGGAGATGATTTCGTTATGATAAATCATGCAATTTAGGATTAATTGCATAATGCAAAAAGAGGATAGGCATTACTGCCATTGGCACTGATGTCAATGGTAAATTCTAATTTGAAATGTTATGCATTAGCTTGATACTCATTTTCACAAAAAAGTTGGGAAAAATGCTGGGATGGTCTAAAAGAACAATTGGGAAAGAAAAAAAAGAACCAAAGAGCTCAGGTTATTAACCCAGCAAAACAAAGTCTTAGATGAGATATGATTCCTCTCTAGGAATATAAAAAGGGCAACATCAGGGCTGGAAAGAGCTATATAAATTGAAATAAAACAACAACACAAATGGCCATGAATATATTTACATCAGAAATTGAAGACCTAGACCAGTAGAAAGGGGGTAGTGCGTTGCTACAGGAGAATTTATTGTGCAGCCAGTTATTAAAAAACGTCCTCTCTCTCCTAGATTGCGCAGATTTATTTAAATGGTTCCTGAGAGCAACCACCTTTCCCAGGTGGGGACAGCCTAGCTCCTTGACTCTTTACTCTGTCATAACAAGTTTAACAACCAAACAGAAATTTCTGCTGGGGTACTGGTCTCTTAAAGAGGCCTCAGCAAATAATAAACTTCTAAAATTCCAGAAACTAGATAGTGAGGAAAAAAATCCTCCCATGAAAGATTGCATGAAGGTGCAAAAGAGCAAAAGATTCAAAACAAGATGGATACTTTTTTTTTCAGTCTGCCAGGTTGCTGTTGTCTCTATCTGCCCTGAACTTGCTTCTTTCTTTCTCTCTCTAAAAGCAATGTTGTAGTAGAGGAATTCTGTTCAGCAACAGACCTGCTTGGTCTCAGCTGGAGAACTTTGTTTAACTGCTTTTTAATAGCTGTTGAGAGAGTTCAGAGAGAAGGCCGGTGCACAGACATGCAGAAAAACAGTCTTGGAAAGTATCCTCTTGTGAAAGGACAGGAGCAGTAACCCTGCCCACTCTGGGGAGAGCATCTGACATCTGCTCACACATACTGACAACCAGGATGTCACGAAGAGAGAGGCTTTAACACAGTGATAAGACTTAATTTCTTCCTTCCAATGAAATGAGATGGTGAATTGTAGAATGTGACATTGCACATCCCTCTCCTCATGCCACAGCACCTACTCTGTAAATGGAGGAGGGCCTTCAAATGTAAATTTTGTGCCTGATGATGTTAGAATAAGTAACATTCTGGAATTTCTGAGAGAAAACAGCAGGCTTTTTGATTCATTTTGCTCTCTCTCATTAGTAATCAATGCAGCAAAATTGTGTCATAATTTTTTCAGCCCTCTGCCTGGGTTTTTACTAAGTACAGCAGTCCTAACCATAGAATCATAGAATCATAGAATCAGACGGGTTGGAAGGAACCTCTGAGATCATCAAGTCCAACCCTTGATCCACTACCACCGTGGTTACTAGACCATGGCACTAAGTGCCACATCCAGTCTTATTTTAAAAACCTCCAGGGACGGAGAATCCACCACTTCCCTGGGCAGCCCATTCCAATGTCTGATTACCCTCTCTGGAAAGAATTTCTTTCTAATATCTAACCTAAACCTCCCCTGGCAGAGCTTAAGACCGTGCCCTCTTGTCTTACTGATAGTTGCCTGGGAGAAGAGACCAACTCCCACCTGGCTACAACCTCCTTTCAGGGAGTTGTAGAGAGTGATGAGGTCTCCCCTGAGCCTCCTCTTCTCCAGGCTGAACAGCCCCAGCTCCCTCAGCCTCTCCTCATAGGACTTGTGCTCCAGTCCCTTCACCAGCCATGTTGCTCTTCTCTGGACCTGCTCCAGCACCTCAATATCCTTCCTGAACTGAGGGGCCCAGAACTGGACACAGTACTCCAGGTGTGGCCTCACCAGCTCTGATTACAGGGGAAGAATCACTTCCCTGGACCTGTTGGCCACACTGTTCCTGATCCAGGCCAGGATGCCATTGGCCTTCTTGGCCACCTGGGCACACTGCTGGCTCATGTTCAGCTCCCTGTCAATCCAAGCTCCCAGGTCCCTCCAGCCACTCTGTCCCCAGCCTGTAGCGCTGCATGGGGTTGTTGTGACCAAAGTGCAGGACCCAGCACTTGGCCTTGTTGAACCTCATCCCGTTGGAATCAGCCCAACTCTCCAGTCTGTCCAGGTCCCTCTGTAGAGCCCTCCTGCCTTCCAGCTGATCAACACTCACCCTCAACTTAGTGTCACCTGCAAATTTACTGATGGTGGACTCAATCCCCTCATCTAAATCATCGATAAAGATATTAAACAGAACTGGGCCCAACACTGATCCCTGAGGGACACCACCAGTGACTGGCCGCCAACTGGATGCAGCACTGTTCACCATCACTCTCTGGGCCCGGCCCTCCAGCCAGTTCCTAACCCAGCAGAGTGCCCCTGTCCAAGCCATGGGCTGCCAGCTTTCCCAGGAGTATGCTGTGGGAGACAGTGTCAAAGGCTTTGCTGAAGTCCAGGTAGACCACATTCACAGCCTTCCCCTCATCCGACAGGCGGGTCACTTGACACAAAAGGAGATCAGGTTGGTCAGACAGGACCTGCCTCTCCTAAACCCATGCTGGCTGGGTCTGATCCCTTGTCCATCCTGTAGGTGCTGTGTGATTGCACTTAGGATGATCTGCTCCATAACCTTCCCAGACACTGAGGTCAGGCTGACGGGGCCATAGTTTCCCAGGTCCTACCCTTTTTGTGGATGGGTATGACATTCGCCAACTTCCAATCATTTGGGACCTCCCCAGTGAGCCAGGACTGTTGGTAGATGACAAAGAGCGGCTTGGCGAGCTCTTCTGCCAGCTCCCTCATCACCCGTCTGGTCCCATAGACCTGTGGGGATCCAAGTGGCTCAGCAGGTCATTAACTGTTTCCTACTGGATTACAGGTAATGAAATGTGGGGAGGCAAATATTGCCCTAGCATATCAGTTAAAGTCTATGAAGTGGGAACATAATTAGATGAATACAGTTTGGAAAGCCCTATCTTCAAATTTTTGTTTATTCAGTATTGTTCCATTTATCCACTTCAACAAAAGACTCCAGAAGGTATGACAAATCATGATTATACATCAGTTAAGTGCTTAAATTGCCTCTTTCCCCATGGTCTGAGCAGGAAATGATGATCACTTCACTGAGATTTCACAAAAATCTTTCTTATTGAGAAATAAAACGCATTTTTTGGAGAACATGCAGAGGTTCCCATGAATCAGATAATTCTGCCTCTTGGCAACAGCAACTTTCAAAAGTTAACAAATATCAGGTAGGAAGGCAAAGAGTTATGAACTGGATGAGGGCAAGCCCTCCCAGGGAAAGAAGAGAAAAGCTTGAGGACACATGTACACGCCCTACAGGGAAGCTTTCAGATCAAGATCCTTTCTGACTCATTTCTGGTGTCAGCTCAGTGTAAGCGAATGATCACTTTGATTTTTCAGAAGAAGACAAAATTTCTGCCAACTGATTAGTAAAGCTGCGCAGAGCATGTTAACCACCCAGAGGCCTGATTCTGTCACTAGTAGCAACCAGCCTTGCTGCTCTACCTGCACCTCATTAAAGCCGGGGGGTTTCCTGCAAACTGAAAAATCTGCTACAGAGACTGCATCTCACAGGACCTGCATGCCTCCAGTAGGATGCCCAATCTCTCAGGGAGCCAAGTTCAGGTCATACCTTCCTACTGCTGCAAAACTGTGACCAACGCTAGTTGTGCACCACAAAGTCAATGAAAAGCAAAATCTCAACTTTCAGTTTCAAAATTATCCTTCACCTTCAAAAAGAATTCCCAGGAGAATTTCCTGACTGCTTTCAGCTGCAATTTCAACCATCAGCCTCCTTATGCTACCCAGCATGCCTGTCCTGTACTTCACACAGCTGATGTAAAGCTTAGTGGCTGCCCATGAGGTCTTGCCTTCAATTTGTGCCAGCCCAGACAACTTATAACTAGTGAGGATAATATTGACACACATTCCTCTCTTCTGAAAAGAGATGCATGCACAAAGCCAATGATCAGCAGGTATAACACCCTCAGGCCTAGACAGGGACCTTGAAGGAACCAAGAGGAGCCCCCACTGGAAACAGCTCTCCTGCTGCATTTCCTGGCCATCTGGGACTGCAGCCTTGTGCCTATCAGCCTAGAAAGGTAAAGCCCAAGGGATGTTTCCTAATGAACCTTCTCAGAAATTTGATGGTATGGATCAGAAGCAAAAAGGAGTATCAGGTGACTCCTTGGCAGAAAGGCAACTGGTGGGATCCCTTTAGAAGTTTACTGGCCTTGCCAAGGAGCAAGCTGCCTCCTGGAGCTCTCCAATGCCTCAAGACCTCTACATGCAACCAAAATTTTTTAAACCTCTCCTCCCCATCAAAACCTCTTGCTCCTTTACAGCCAAGCTCACCAGCACTTCATTGCACCTTCTCATTGAAGTTGCCTTCCATCCACAAAGACGAACATCAGTAAGTGGTCATATAGCTGCAATTTGAAAATAAAATACACCGCCCCCAACAAACTAAGAGTGATGATGAAACAGGCATTTAGTTTAATTCAAAACCTGAGTTAACATATCAAGCTCCTAATCAGAGAGCACAAGGTTGACCAAGGAGAAAATCCTGTTTAGTTCTCTCTGCATTTTCCCTAGCAGAAATTAGAACCAGTGAAACAAGTGCAATCGACTACAATTTAATTATTCAGGCAAGTGTCCTCTCTACTTTCATTTGGTGTTACTCCAATAAAAGTTATTGAATTTTTAAAAAAAAGGAAAATCTAGAACTTGTGAACTGACATTGTAAAAAAAAAAAAAAAGTACACCAGTATTAGCTCTTTCAATAGACAAGGAAAAATTCTTTATTTTAACAAACATATTATAAAGTTATGGTTATTTTTAGCCTATAATTCACTTTCCTTTTAAGAATGTATTTCTGCTATTATGAAATATAAGGCTAAATTAACACAAATGGAGATTTATTATTTAAATTATACTTAACACTTGTGATATAGTTCATTCTCTTTTGGTTTTCTAATCAATTCTTAGAACTCCTTACATATACAACCAAAATTAATTTAATTGAAGCTCAGTTTAAGCACAATCAGTCTTTAGCAGATTTCTGCAAACTGTCCAAGTATGTTTGCACTAGGAATGTATCCTCCTGCTGCCATACTAGAGATAAGAAGGGACTTTCTGACTCCCAAAACAAGACCAAACATTCAACTGAATATCTCAGAACCCACTAGTTTTCCAACTATGCTTATAATTTACTAAAATACTAGCATTTTTTTCACCATCATTTTCCATTTTTCTCCTGTTTTTCCATGAAGCGTGCTTTATGTATGAATGCCTATGGCCAAAAATTGTCACAAGCTTTTTGTGGTAATTCACTATTCAATTAATAAATTATGTCTTAAGCTTCAGCACACACAAAATCAAGCTATTTTAATTTTATAAGCGTATCCATAGAAATCATTTAGGACATTTTGAAATACATATAAGTAGTACACTGTCACGGGAAATATCTCTGTGCTTTCCTTATTTTCATTTTCCTGGAAGAATATAAAATTGCAGTTGTGTAGTTCATACCTAACAGCAATTTATATGAGATAAAGAACAGTTTAAGTTCCTTTCAACTGCACAATATAGAATTAACCACCTTGTGGGGCCATGCTTCATTATTTTCTCATCTTCAAGGCTGACGACATTAAATCTCCCTTGTAATTTTTAAGCTCTTTGACAGATGCAGTGCAGGATACAAAACCTTAAATTACACAACCTTGAGAACAAATAATAATGTAGCTATTACATGTATTAGACTGTTAGTTCATGTATTATGTAGTACATGAAGTAAACAATTAGTTGAAAACAAATAACTTTTCAGTTTTCCATTAATTCGTATACACTTTACTTCAGCATTATCTGTTACAAATGATACACTATCATGATGATTTATTATCAAACTTCAAAGCTGGAGTATATCTCTTAGATCTGGAGACACTAGTAATGAGGTATTACTAATGTCTTGAAAATAATCATTCATGTGGTGGACGATTCTGCTTTAAACTGTGTAGCTAAAAGCAATTACAGAGAACGTTTAATATTTCCATTACTTGAGTCCAAAATAAAAAACATGCACATTTCAAAAGTTGTCATTTTCTCAGTTACAAAACGATCTAATATATTGCTGATCTATGGAGTATTTGCTGCACTGGGATCTATCCTTCTAGCAAAGAGAATCTTAGAAAACTACATTACTTTGTCATCATCATCACACAAGCTTTGTAGGTGACTGTAAGTACTATAGTGCATTTTTAGTTCACTCTTAAGCATTTTCATTTTTATTGTCCTTAAGAAAAAGTTCAGTGTGTTTTATTTGAAGTTATGCTCAAACTTTTAAGACCTGCTTTTTCCTTGTATCTGGCAACCCACTATGATTAACTGCGAAATTTCTGCATAAGCTACAGCAAAACTGAAGTGACACATTCCTTCACTGTCTTCACTGAACCAAGCAGCTCATTTCTCCTTTCCACCTAGAAAGTATTAAGGGCTGAGTATTCTGTACCACAACAAGAAGGTGACATGTCCAGGTGTTCCCTAGCTGGCAGCTGTGCAGCCAGAATGACAAACCCTGTGGGAAGAGCATGACCTTGAGATGGCCAGGCCCAGTCAAAACAACCTTTGGCACTACATTTCCAAGCCTTGTGGCAAGCACTGGCTGAACCTCTGCAGTGAATGTCCCTAGTCACAAAGCCATTAGCATACCTTTCTAGAGGTATTTTTCTTGAGTGACAGCATCCAGTCAAAGTTTAATAAAGCAGAGAGAACAGGGTTAATGCAATCTTTTAAAGGGCAAAAGTGAACAACCATTTATCTTTTTTTGTGTGAACTTTATTGCAACTTTAGCTAGAGACACAAGGAGAATCTTTTATGAAATTATTTTTAGGGTATGACATTTTCCTCTTAGCTTTGAGTTTAGTTTTTGTCAAAAGATTTAGTTTCTTTGGGCTGCCTTGATCACTGAAAACAAGGTTTAAGCAACAGTTCCACTGCTTAGTGCTGCTTTTCAAAGTTTGTTTGGCTGAGTCAGCTTTTACCTTACTCATATAACAAATCAGAGACTGTTAGAGTGAGGAAGTTGTAGAAAAAGACAGTGTAGCATGAATTCTTCATCCAATATCCTTGTCTCTAGGAGAATTTGAAATGAAAACTTGCAGACCATTTAAAAAAAAAAAGTTATTTGCAATGTAATTAAGAAAAAAAAATCTCTATTTTTAATTAGTTTCTGCTCAAGTTGGAAGGGTTTTTTTTAATACATATATGTGTGCGTGTGTGAATGAAACTCCACTATGTACACATGAATTGTTTATACGTTATAAACTGGGATGAGTTTATCGCAGTTTGTGTTACAGTACAGCAAGACTGCTTCCACGTGTCCTCTGAGTGAGATATTGGATGGATTTTTTAGGAAATTCAAAGCAGCAACAAAGGCTAATTTCACTTACTTCGCTCCCATCAATCTCAGGCAGTTCTGTTTTTTTTACTGGCTTGTAAAGATGGTCAGTTTTACTAAAGTAGAAGGACTGACTTCCTGCTTGTTTTCAATTTTGTGCAATAAACTAGGAACAGATCATAACCATTTCTCTGTAGGAAATTGAAGCTATCTCCTGTCCAAAAAAAGGAGCCTGTTGCAGAGACCGCCAGGTGAGCTGCCCTGTGCACAGCACACTGCTGTGCAGAGACACCACCTCACATCCATCAGCCAGCACAGAGTTCGCCTGGATGGCTCCCAGAGCCAGCGCTGTCCTCTGCACCCTTGCTGCTCCTCCAGCCCCAAAGGCAGCACACAGCACAGCTGTCTCTTGTGCCCACAGAATACTTATGCCCCGATACAAGGTAAGCTATATACTAGGAAGGTATTGACAGCTCTAAATTAAGTCTCAAACTTTCCTTGGTTATTCCCAATTGCTTTGTGTTTGAGCTTGTGCCTGTCAAGCTGGCTTACTTGTCTTTTTCTGTATCAAAATGAAAGCATGGCTAGTTTAAAAGGGCTGACAATAAAATCCTGTAAACTAAATGAAAGAAAGCAAAACAAAAACCCCTATCTCAGCATAATCGTCTCTCTACAGCACGAGAAAGAAAAAAGTGACAGCAATGCCCAGATTTTTAAATTATCTTTATTGATTCATTCTGATGTCATTGCTGAGATGTGAATAAAAGACTGAGTTGTTTACTGAGATCTAGTCAAAACTTTACTGATAGCTTAACCAATAATAACTGTATTAAAAATTCAGCTGGGTGGAGGCAGATATCCTAAAAGGTATCTTTTCAAAAAGGGAAGAGCTTGCAGAACTACCACAAGGCAGTATATTCACCCTTGAATACACCATATGCATTTCTGCATGGAGGTTGAAGAGTCCAGCATGGGCACTGACTCTGCTGGTTCTGCCCTGCTGAAGAAAAGGCAGATAGAAAAATTTATCGTTGTTACTAGTCAGTTATGATTTGACTAGCACAAGGAACTTATTTTTTGAATTATCTTAAAATCATCACATTTCAAAGTAGAACCACACTTTAAATATAGGAAATGTTATTTGCTGTGTATGTATTATGTTATTAAGCATAATTAAAGTTGAAAGCCACAGAACCACACTCAAAGCTACTGCAAGACTACAGAACATTTCTGTGGCCAACACAATAAAGTACCATATGCTGGAGAAGTCTGCAGCCAAGAAGTAATACACTTAGTAGCCTAAACTACAGCATGCTGTGGGCCAGTATCTGTGCTAATCTCTCAGAAAAAAATGAGTAATGAAGAATTATTCCAAGAAACAACTATGTCACTGCAAACATCATAATTTCTAGACTGCCAAAAACTGAATCTAAACCTTGGACAACAAACCTTCTCTTTTTATGGGTGCAAGATTCTACAGTGTCTTGTTTGAGGCATCTCAAAGATATCATATCTAGCTAAAGCATTTCACCTCTTGACTTTTCTAGAAGCCTTGCTGTGATTTTTTCAGGCACTAAGTCACACAGAATATTTTATGTTTCCTTTGTACTCCTCAGAAGTAGACAACAAAAGGGTTTTTTCCCTTTATGTTATGTTTTATTCATAACTGTTGAAAAGAAAAATTGAAACTCTGGTGTGAGTCACCCTTTAGACTTTTCTATTAAAAAAATGAATCAGAACTGTAAATGGTTTCAGAAACATATACCCAGCACCAGCACTGAAAACAGAGCAAAACCTAATGTCGACCTGGAAAAGGCAGTTCCAGTACAATTTTTTAAAATGCAACTGAAATGACATCTGATTTGCCACCAGAATTGTTCACTGGTGAAAGAAGTAAGGGCTCTCTGAGACAAAGAAAATAGTTGCAGACTTCATCAGACTCCATCAGACTCCAGAAGAGACGTGGCTCACAGCATCCTCCTCCCAGCAATTCTGGACTCCGAGCACCTTCAAAGGAACAAACTCCCCCAGGAAAGGTCACCACTGGCAAGGGTGCTGCAAACATGATCCACAGTGGCTTTCCCTCAACCAGAGGCATCCTATCTGTCCCAGAGCCCAGAGGCTCTGGGATGTTTCTCATCTAAAGGAGAGGTTTTCAGTCTGTATTGGAACAATCCCATTTCTTGACCTGCACGGCATTGAAATTACAACAACAGGAGCCCTGTCTCTGTTACACTGCTATTTCTGATACTCTGATACTTGGTAAAAATGCCCTCTAGGCCAGAGGACAAATGTACTGAATGTACAGAATGTACTGAACTGTGGCTGTTTTCGGTCTTCTACATTCATGGGTAATAATGAGTAATAAATCATACCTTTGAGAAGCTCTATATTTTCATCAGCTTATATCTGCAGCCAGATTGTTCTCTAGATATGTGGAACACAAAACTTAAGCTCTTCCAAAGCAAAGGGCCAAAGAGTCAAAACACACTCTCTGAAGAAGTTGCTATCTGAGCAGTTCCCTTTCCTCTAGCTCTGCACAAATTCAACTACTAAAATTTTGAAAATAGATGTGTATTTTTTTCTGGGGAAAAAAAAAAGGAAGAGGAAGGGATCATAGGGGCTACAAAGTTAGAACAGCTTCTATAGAGATAGATCACTGTCCAAAAAAAATAGAATAGTCATGAGATGTTCGGGCAATTTATCATCATTTAGATTACACTACTGGTATAAGCTTATATGTGAATATACCAGGGCTATGATAAAGACAATAGAAAAAACCCACATGTAAATAAAAGTTAATTACATTTAAAATAAAAATTACTTACAATCTTTTTTTCTTTAGGTTGCACCTGTGAATTTATCAGTAGGGGTTATTTCCAAAAGAAGAGGCACCCCCCACTATTCTCTACAAAGTGTGGACAGAGAAAAAGAAACATCCACATTCCTTTAAACATCACAAAACAAAACAGATAAGAAACCCCAATAAGCTCATATTTAGATAAATAATATTACATTTATGTCATGTACGTTTTATATCCACTGAATTTTAGCCTTTGAATGTTAATAAAAACCATCCACAGTTCACCCTGCTTTAAAAAGTGACAACTGATAACAGGAGTACAGTGCATTTTATGCACACTATTTATCCACTTAAAAAGTGGAGGGGGGAAGAAAGCAAGGAAAGCAATAGGGGCCTGATCCTGTTCCCATGAAAGAAAATGGGAAGTTTGCCATTAACTACAAGATGCTGGATTGTGCCTTTGGTTTGCTGGTAGAACTGTATGGTAATTTTGTTGTTTCTCTTGTGACGAAAACACAATCATTTGCTGCCCTCTAGAAGCAGACTAAAGCATATACTTTACAGAATCACAGAATCACAAAGAATTACAGAATATGCCAAGTTGGAAGAGACTCACAAGGATCATGGAGTCCAATCCCATAACTGACCATCCCCAAGAGTCATACCATGTGCCTGGGAGTATTGTCCAAAAGCTTCTTGTACTCTGTCAGCCTTGGTGCTGTGACCACTTCCCTAAGGAGCCTGCTCCAGCACCCAAACACCCTCTGGGTGAAGAACCTTTAATATCCAATCTAAACCTCCCCTGACACAACTTCAGGTCATTCCCTCAGGTCCTGTCACTGGTCACCACAGAGAAGAGATCAGTGCCTGCCCCTCCTCTTCCCCTCAAGAGGAAGCTGTAACTGCAATGAGGTCTCCCCTCAGTCTCCTCTTCTCCAGGCTGAACACACCAAGTGACCTCAGCCACTCCTCATACGGCTTCCCCTCAAGGCCCTTCACCATCTTTGTTGCCCTCCTTTGGAGGTTCTCTAATAGCTTAATATCTTTCTTAGTGTCCAAAGCCACACACAATATCCAAGGTGAGGCCACCCCAGTGCAGAGCAGAGCAGGACAATCTCCTCCCTTGACTGGCTGGCGATGCTTTGCCTGATGCCCCCCAGGACACAGCTGGCCCTCCTGGCTGCCAGGGCACTGCTGACTCATATTCAGTTTTCTTCAGTACAGGCCTTTTTGCTGTAATTTTAAATATGTACAGAACAAAAACGCAGAGCAATGTTGAAGGACTAGAGAGATGTGAAGAACTATGATGTACTGAGAATTCTGAAGTGTTCCCCAATTTCACAGTCATTTGACAACATGATTGATTGTTCTGTTTGAAATGTGGAATAGTGTTATTTATTGCTCTTGGGATTATCAAACAGTTAACTTTCAAGAAGAAATTAACTCAGATTATTGCTTTATCCTGCTTAATAAAACTGAAAATTAGCAGAATAGAATCATGCTTTTTTTTAAAGCCCATCCCTCACCACACTGATGCAAGCCACGGAGAGGAATGGGAGATTCACCAGGTTATGATGAAAAAAATCACAAAATAAGTCATCGAGTTTCAATTATGTGTAATGTTTTGATAGTTAATCTTTTATTGCCTCCAAAACTAGTAGCAATCTCATTCATTAATAATGATTATTTGCTTATCAAGTGTTTAGAATTTTTTGTTCCATTTTATTTTGATTTTACTAGTAGGAAAAAAAGTCTCAAAAGTGCTGGGAAGTATCTGGTTTCCACCAACTCTCCAATGACCTAGGAGTGATATTTCTTTTAAATTTAAGTAAAAAATAAATAAGACAACCCACAAACTTTCTAACCCCTACTCCAAGAAGTTAAAGAATCTAACAAAGCAATGAATAACACTCAAATGTCAGCTACTATTCAATCATCATTGTATAATGCAATTAGATTACAAGTATACAGTGTTTGTAAGGTTTTTTTTATTTAATTACCATCACAAGTGGATTTTATGGGTGAAATATTCAAAAGTAGAAATATTGTTCTAGTATCAGTCCACAAACAGCCAAGTGCCATTTATTTAGATCTCATCCATACTTATGTCATGCTCATTGCTATATTATGTTCCCTGAAGTGACGAAGGACTTCCAGACCATGTCTTAAAGAGCTGAAAAGTTCTTGGTTTTCCTTACATCAGATTAATTCTATCAAAAAAATGCCCACTATCCTATATATGCATTAAGCTACCAAAAATCTGATGTATTCGTATTTACCAGCCATTTTAAAAAATTTTGTCTTAGAATCATAGAATTGTTTAGTTTGGAAAAGATCATTGAGCACAACCATTAATTGACAACCATTGAGCAAAACACTTGCTTCTTTTCTCAGTACTTTGATAATAAATACAAGAAGGACAGGCTTACAGCTATAAATCCTAAGTTAGATACTCATAAGAATCAAACTGAATTGTGCTAGATATCATTTCAGAGACAGACAGAGACCTCCAAATTAAGAATCTGATTGGTGAAATATATTTCTGACATCTCATTTAAATGTCAAAAGTTAGGTAAAGTGAATCTGTAGCTGTTTCCACCTCCTGATAAACCTTAGTAATGCCAATGTTTCACACTTTCCAGAGTGAGTCTTTGAAAAGTGCAAATCAAAGATTCAAGAACTCCTTTCAAATACACTCTCCCCCTAACCAGATCTGTGTTATTTTTATTTCTAATTAACTTATCTAAAATCAAACCTTGTTTTAAACTCAGGTAGGTGGCAAGGTCAAGACCAAGGATCCAAGAGCTTAAACAGATTTTCTGTGAATAAAAATTAGTTGAACAGTCTTCCAAAGAAAGCAGCAAGATAGAGTTTAATCACTTTACTTTGATTAGTTGAGCCAACTGCAAGGTCAGTAAATATATATACTCCCCACTAAACTACAAGCATAAGGTGAGTCATGCATATGCTGAGCACTTCGCACACCAATCCAAATTAACTATTTTAAATATCCTTAAAGAATGAATGTCAAGACAGGTACTTCCAAAGTTTTCCCAGCTTGCTGGCTATGGAGTTTTCAGCTAAATAAAGCATGGCATGGATGCCACCAAGTGGTAGCTGCTATCACATACCAGTATCTTCAGCATGACCTCACTCCAGGCTGCCACTTCAGCTGCAGAAAATAATCCTGGTACAGCCGTTTGTTGGGAATGGAATATTACTACTGTAAAAAGAAGAAAAGAATTCACTAAGGATAAAATTTGATTCCTACTGCTAATGACAGAAATTGTCACAGACTTCAATTAAACCAATATCAACTTCCTTTCAAAGCCTCATAAAACACTACTAATCTTCTGAGAGCAAATCTGAGGTTGCTCAAAAGACCAGATCTGCATTTCGGGTTTATAGCAAACCTGCAAGAGAGCTCCCAGGTGCATGTGGAAGAGACCCTCTGGGTATACCTGCTTCTTTGGGTATATCTACATCACTAAATATTATAGGGCCATGAGACAAACCCAAGTATTGCTTAATTCATTTATCACTACCCTACCGTTGCCAGTTCCAAATTGTTCTCTCTCAGACAAAGTACAGGCACAGTGCTGGGAACAATTTACTCCAGGGAATGATCACAAAAGTCGGTTGGCTACAATTGCACCAGGTTTGCTGTGCCCATTCACTCTGCGATTGACTCCCTCCGTTCACCACCATCCTTCAACATTATTGCAGCAAGTTTTGCCTCTCAAATATCTCATAAACCATATCCCAGGACATACATAGCCTCAGTTCCATGCTATAAGAGCACTCATGAGGGCTATTTCATGGCTTTGCATTATTTCAGCCACAGTGGCACCTCAAGAGACCCACAGGAGACATCCAGGCACACAGTACAGAGGCAGGCAGCCTGCTCTACTACCAATACTGAGGTAGCAATTACAGTAAGGGCATAAGACAACTCCTGCCACTTGTTGTTGGGATCTCTGGGAAAAACTTGTTTATGTGAGAAGCAATTTAGGAACATGCTCTGAGTACAATCTCATTCTGAGAGAGCAGTATAGACATCCTTCAGGAATTCTGCCGTGACTACCAGTATAAATCTGGCATAGAAGACATGAAGAAACTTCCATCAAAGGTATTGCACCTGGTATGTGTTGCAGATACCTGGTCCAAATACATGAGCTCCATCCATCTTATCACTCTTCCAGCCCAACCCACTTCATCTGTGAAGGATCTAGGAGAAACTCCCTACCTGCTGAATGGGGCAAACAGAGAACTCTATACTCTCTGCTCTACTTCTCAGGCAGCAAAGTGACTTGCCACCAGTTTTGTATTTTAACACATATGAAATTGAAAAATAATAATTCTGATCTGTTAATTCTTATTGACTCATACTTGTTTCAATAATAAAGTATGTCTGTAAAGTAACTATTAACAAATTAAAATTATGTACTATGTTAATAATACAAGTGTCTATTTAATTAATGTGTTTATTATCACAGTTATCTGAAAACAAAAGGCAGATTAGATTGCTTCTGGCACTAGCCTGAGGGGAATGGCAAAACAGCCTGGCTCCACTGCCTACCTTCATCAATCAGAGCCCTGGAAAGCTGAGCAGGCTGTGACAGTGCTGTCACTGAAGGAACAAGGGACAATGCTGCAGAAAGAGTAGCAGACCTGCTCTCCAAAACTTATTTTCCTCACCATCTACACATTTAGTTTAAATAAATGCTTTGTTTTTTACTAAAGATTTCCACGGAGACATGTGGTAATAGTCTCCTTCCAAGAGTCTCCTCTGCCCTGTCTTTCCAGCAGCACAAGCAGATTGGCACAGGCCAATTTGTCTTCAGCAATGTTCACAATGTGCCTACACGGCTCAGGAACCTTGAGCAAGCTTCAGTAAAGCACTCTGACAGCCTAATCTAGGATTTCTACGTTGCTACCAAAAAAAAATGGAGCACCATTTGTTGTCACTAATGAATCAGAACATTCAGAATCATCTAGACTGCAGATCCAAGAAACAGATATTTTTCAACACCTTCCCTGGCATATGAATCAGTACTCACTACACATTACCGAGATCATGGTCTGCATCACAACAAATATGAATACCTTAAATAGAGTATCAGACATTATAACACAGTGTCAACACAGAACATCTTCATCTGTCCATATTCGAGCAGTAAATCTCAATGATAAACTGGATATAATGCGGATTACTAAGGCTGGGGAAACAAGATAAGAATACAGGGTTCTTCTACATAAGTGAGAATCTGGGAGGAACAAGTCTGAAAGTTTACATGGTAGAAAAAAGTGAGAGTAAGACTGAACTTGTATAGCAGCATGTTCCGGACATATTTTGCATTTTCCCTTTAAACTCAGCTTGCATATAGAGAAGCACAGGAGCAGAAATACTTATACAGAGGTAAGTAAGGAACCAAACAAAAGAACTTCTCTTAGTTTATAAAAAACATAGCACCATAAAAGCATGAGTGCACGTACTGAACAAGATCAAAGACCCTGCTAGCCCAGCATCCTGCCTCTGACAGCGGCTAAAGCTCTTTTACAGAACTAAGAACACAACAGGCAAATGCATAAATCATTGAGAGGTTTCTATGCTCTCACCAATACTGACAAAATGGATGGCAGAAGGTTATACCAGCCCGTGGGTATTAGCCTGAGGAAACAGTGTTTTACGGTTTTTCTAATTATGTTGTCTTTTTTTCCTCTAACAAACTAACTGATTTTTAATTAAGATATCTGAAACTTGTTGAAGACTTGTGCATCAGGGAAAGATGGTTCCCATAAGCTGCCTCTTGTTCTTGAGAAAACACAAAGCTAGGAGTAAGAGGTGGTCTGGTTCCTGCATTAAGGGAACTGCAGGCGCAAAGTGAAATAGCAGGAAGAGGGAAACTGTTATAGAAGGAGAAAATGCTTGAAATTATTAAATCTCAAAGAACAATCCTTAATCCATCATGAGCTAAACTTGTATGCTAAAATTAATGGGGTTTGACATTCAAAGTCTACAGTGATTGCCTTTTGATACACAGAATAACATTTGATAGCATAGGTAGACACGAAAATGGAAAGTTATAAAAAAAGTTTAAAGATTGCAAAAAATATTCTAAAGTCACAAAATACACTATGAGAAGAGAAGTAGTCACATGAATATATAGGCAGCTCATCAACTACATACAGAGACTTAATCACATAAACTGTAGTGCACAGATGAATCTCTGGACCTGTATGGATCACTTTGTAACTACTATACCATATAAATTAACATCAGTTAACTTAAATAAAGTTGAGTGAATATTCTGTGGATATTTTACATATATCTAGGACACACTCATTGATGAAATGTGAAATTCCAACCCAGAAAAATGGCTTTACCCTACCAATGGCTAAAGCATTCCCTAAATATTACAGAAGAAATTCTATTCCAACTAGTGTTCTTGAAGTTTCCACAGACTCATGCATACTGTGTTTTTTCTATTTAGCATGACAGGCAATTCTTCAACACTGTTGAAAACTGCTGGAGTTACATACTGTTGTTCAATATACCAGTATAGAGAATTTCCATGTGTTCATTTAAATCAGCAGGACTCTGTTGCTTATCCTCCGGATGAATATTGGAAAACACTGTCAATTGGATATTTCAGAACTTTCTTATTTTCAGAATTTGTTATAAGATGTCATCATCTTCAGTATGTTATTCTGGAAACTTACTTAGAGGTAATGAGCAGGAAATTTGGCATTACTTTCAACAAAATTCTCCATAATTATTTCTAAATCACAGTACAAAAATATTTTTCCACTCTATGATTTATGCAGCTTGTGCTCTTGTACACTTTCTGATGACTCAATATTTCAACAGGCCCTCATGACATTATTTTCAACTTTCTATGTGCAGCTGGAGCTGGTGGGCCACATATTCCAGGACTATCTATAGCATCATATGAAGAATTATTAAGTCAAACCATGTGTGATATGAGCATACACAAAATAAGATTTTTAATGTCTATGCCATGTACTATAATTCAAGACTGAAGCAGATTTAGTTTTAAGTAACTGAATATGAGCTGTGATTCCTCTTTTGTGTCTTGTTACAATAACAACTACTTATTTGATTTTAGTCACAAGTAACTTCTCCTTATTTTCAGTCTTTCAGCTTCTCATTAAGTGTCAGTCTCTGTTTCTCATTGGCCCATAATTTGAAGTCAATAACCCTGTACTTCCTACAAGTTTGTATAGCACCTCATACAACACCATTCTACTGTTTATTAAGAATTTCTAGCTATTCTGGAACTTGCTTTGCTGGGTGACCAAGTCTAAACATGCTCTAAATAGCAGAATAGATATTTTCAACTTTCAGAGCTCTTAAAACTTGTGAGTGAGAGGTCCTGCTGGAGTACAGGTCCCTGTGAAGAGACAAGACCACCTCAGGAGACCAAGAGATTGTCCAAAGAACATGTCAAGGGTAATGATTTGTAATTAAACTCTTAAGAGCAGGATGCTATACGAGTACAAAAACAGTGGGGGAAAAAAAAGACAACAACCATATTTAACAGGATAAGCCTTGCTCTGGTATGTCAACTGTTTGCATATAGGATAAAGTGTTTAGACTTAATTGGAACAAAGTACAGAAAAGACTAAAATTGAATGGTATGTCTCAGAAAATGTGAAGGGTAAACAATGTGCAGACAGTAGGAACTACATAACTGAAGGGGAATTTGGGAGATATTTCTGAAGGGAAAAAAATCTAACCTAAAAAAACCATCCAGACATATATTGTACTGCACCCTGATAACAAGCAATGAGATGTGGTAGAGAGATGAGTGATAGAGTTGTAATTCAGTGGTAGTTGTGCGTAATGAGTAAGATCTAAGAGTAATAAACTCAGATCTTGCTACAGTGTGGGGAATTACAGGATTGCACATTAATAATAGTGACATCATTATTTGCTAGGTCATTTAACTTATTTATTAAATTATTAAAAAATGGTTAACAATATACATTGTAGCCTCTCATTTCAAGCCTGCAATTGAGAGAAATTAAGACCTCCAGTTGGCTTGATCTCTCACCCTTGCATCCTCTGAAAGACATTTTGGACTTAGATGTATTAGCCTGCCAAGTCCATAAGGGCTGCATACCTTTGGGGTGAGTTTTACCATTGCTTTCACAAACTTGCCTAAGGAAAAATGGCAACATTTTGTTTTAGCTTAAGTTGGTGCAAACCATTAAATAGGTCATTATTATTTGAAGAGTATTTTGCGTTATGTGAGTTAAAGCTTTGGTTTAAGTGATCTAAATAATCTACTTTCAGTAGAAAAATATGATAAAAAGTTTGAAACCAAATCTTAACTAAATCAGTTTCTATTCATATGCTCAGGCAAGCCTACCAGATTTTCTCATGCATGTGTGGTAATAGCACCCACCTTCCCCCCCAGCTGACACGTGGAGATGACCAACCTTTCGTGCCCTCATTTTCACAGACCCCTCCATGGTGGGAATGAGAACAGAATGTCTTGGTCAACAGGGTCCTCAGCCAGTGGGGACCTTGGCCCAGAAATATTTCTGGCCCATGACCAGGTATGACCAGGGGCCCTGACCTGACAGGTTATCCGTGGGGGCCCTGCCGGACACCCCCTGCATGTGATTTTCCTTGGAACAGTGGGCCTGTGAGGAGAAGCCCTCCTCTAAGAGCTGGGAAGCCAGCCCAAAAAGACTTAAAAGGGCTGAGTGTCTTACCCCTCTCTTCTGGGTGAGTGATTATTTTCCCACTAGATATACCTGAGTGATCCTTCAATCCTTGGATTTTTTGGGTACCTTTTGAGTGAGAGGCTTCATGTGCATGTGTGTGTGTGTGCACACTTTGTGTAGTAAAATAACCCTGACAGGTACACCGAACCTGTAATCTGACAGATGCCATGGGAGCACCATCATTACCCACCTTGTTCACTAGTTTTGGCCATTGTACTTAGTTGCGAATTAAAGTTTGACTTTGTTACCTGAGTGAAGTTGTTGTCTTGTACCTCTGTGACAGTGTCCTAACAGTTGTCCAAGTCCTTAGCTCTCGTGGACTGCTGTGATTTCGGGTGGGTTTGTGTTGAACACAGCACAATTCCCTCCTTCCTCCTTTAAAAGCCTTTTCTGCGTTAGTCTCACACAGCACCTGCAGGGACTCTGATACCGGCTCATGCCCACACAGTCACAAAGTCACATTACCAATACATTACCTCTACAGGGAGGGGGGTTGGGGTTTTTCTTTAAGGTTTTTATTTTTGTTTTTTCTTTTCTTTTTTTTTTTTTAAAGACCTTTCCAATGGCTGCCCAACCTCAGCAGCTCTTCCTCAGGTGGAAGACCTGTGGGCTACATACCCTGGTACTGCTTGTCACTTGCCAAGGCTAGACTTCTTTTTTTTTTTGTGAGACAGGCTTGAGCCTTCTGGTTTTCTGCTCCTGCACCAGTCCAGGCCTTGGTGCTGCACTTGTCCTGGCACAGACTCAGTCCTTGCCCTTGGGCCAGGCTCAGGTGTGGGGCTCTGCACACCTTGAGGGTCACCTGGAGCACCTGGACAAGTCCGGTCACTAGTTGTTTCCCCCAGGGATCACAGAATATCCCCAGTTGGGACCCACATGGATCATCGAGTCCAAACCTTAGCTCTGCACAGGATTATTCCCAAGAGCCACGCCATGTGCCTGAGAGTATCATCCAAAAGCTTCTTGAACTCTGTCAGCCTTGATGCTCTGTACAACTACCTGAAGGGAGGGTGTTGCGGGGCGGAGGTCGGTCTCTTCTCCGACGAGTGACAGGACGAGAGGAAACGGTCTTAAGCTGTGCCAGGGGATGTTTAGGTTGGACATTAGGACGAACTTCTTACAGAAAGGGTGATTAGGCATTGGAATGGGCTGCCCAGAGAAGTGGTGGAGTCGCCGTCTCTGGAGGTGTTTAAGGAAAGACTGGACGTGGCACTTAGAACCATGGTCTAGCTGACATGGTAGCGTTCGGCCGCAGGCTGGACTCCACGACCTCAGAGGTCTTTTCCAAACTAACGGATTCTCTGATCCCGTGACTTCCCTCACGGCACCTCCCGGGGGCGGAGCTGCCGCAGCCCGTCCCGCAGGCGGCGGGCGGTGTCCATGGAAACAGAGCGCAAGCCGAGCGCCGCCTCCTTCCCTCCTTCCCTGCTTCCCGCCGGGCCGCCGCCGCCGCTCCCACCGCCACCGCCATCATGATGCTGCTGGGCCGCGGGCTGGACGCCAGGTACGGGGCGGGAGGCCCGAGGGAGCCCGGGGTGTTGCGGGGGAGGAGGCCTGGCCGCGGGCAGGGCACCGGGGGATGGCGCGGCGGTCGGAGGCCGATGCGGGCCCAGTCCCCCTTAGCGCATCGGCCCACCCCGTGCGGTGGGGCCGACTCTGCCTTCCTCCGGTAAAGGCCGCAAAACTTTTCTAGCCTTAATGTGCTTTGCAGAGATTAAGTAAAGGTGTGCCGATATTTATTTGGGCCTCTCGCAGATAATTTTGTGGCCAACTCTAAGCCATCATGAATAATGACGGGGAAATAAAAATTTTTACACCCCCATATAAGTAAATGCAGTGTTTCTTGTCTCCACATTAAATACTAGTTGCATGGGAGTCTTGTGAGATCTGAATTGTAAAGAGGGTGAGGAAACGTGCTTAAGGCTTCCCCTTGGGAGGGGAATTTTCTGACATGAAGACCTTCCAAGAAAATAGGATGTACCTTTAACTGAAGATCTTATCAGGTAGTATTAATTTTGAAAACTAACTTTGTTAGTACTTCATGAAATTCTTACTTTCCCACTCACTGGGTGAAACCTTTACTATTCAAATGATTCTGTGCTCCAGCATGTTCTGGAGGACTGAATAACTTATTAGGATTTTTTTTCCTTTAATAACATCGTTTTTTAACAGTCCTCTAGACTGCTTGCCATGAAGCAATGCAACTGGGATTTTGCCCATAGTGTAACTTTGGCCTGAAATACTTTTCCTGAAGTAAAAGTGTTCCTTGCTTGAATTGATTGCATTATTGTTCATTCACAAAATACTGCATTTCTTCCAGTTTTTCTGATCTTCGCGTGTCCCGATAGGAAGTCAGTATTTAAATATTGGTCAGCAATATTGGGGTAGTTTAAGGATATGAAGGAAGTTTTTGTTTCTGCCCCTTGCCAAGATAGTGGTATGAGTGAATTCTCTTGCTGTGAATTCTCTTGCTGAGAATTCAAGCACTTCACATGAATAGTCTTGTCCTAGACTGTGGAGACTTCTTAGGACCCAGTATGTGGAAGATACTGTTAGCTAAATTGTCTTATAGCTGACTCAATCTGTCAACAAAAACTGGCATGAATTCACACAACCAACAAGTGATATAGGAATATGAAAGCAAAATACAAAGTGAAATACATGAATTATTGGAATGACTTATCTAGATCATTAATAATGAAACACACAGGCATTTGGATCAAATAAATTAATTAGATTTATGTAATTTAAAAGAAAACAATTTATTAGTGTAATGAATGTTCTTTCAGTGGTACAGAGTGTTCACCTCTGTACTTGTGTCCATTCACTTTTCTTCTTTAATTCTCAGCAATATTTATCCTTCGTACTGCTGACCAGGAGCAGATTGGTACCTGTTCATGATTTAAAAAACATTTAATACCTCTGCTGCCTAATTTCTGCAGCCATTGACTTGCCAGTTTAGCTTGCAGACTCGTGCAGGAAGCAGTCTTGGGAAGGTCTTGATTGAGACTTCAGGTGTTACCACTGTGTTAGTAGTAATACCAATAGTAATAGTGAGCTTTTGCTTAAATACAGTAAGAAAACTTCCAAGCAGATTTTTGTGATTTGGGGTTTCCTCTCTTGGATCTTTAAGTGTAAATCCTGCTTTTTTTTGTAGTTCATTTGTTATTCGTTCAGAAATAAGCACATAGTACATCAGACTGTTACAACATTCTCTTTTTAAAAATAAATTTCTGTTTTGCACTGATTTGTGCCCTTCTTATTTTTCACTTATTTTTCTTTGGTATCCAGGGACAATCAGACTCGACAAATACAAGATGCTGTTTCAAATGTGGAAAAACATTTTGGTGAATTGTGCCAAATATTTGCTGGATATGTACGTAAAACTGCCAGATTACGAGACAAAGCAGATCTTCTAGTAAATGAAATATATGCATATGCAGCTACAGAGACACCAAACTTAAAAGTTGGACTGAAAAACTTTGCAGATGAATTTGCCAGACTTCAGGATTATCGCCAGGCAGAGGTACAGAATTAAAGCTGTACATGTTGTGTTTGCCATCTGAACTTTTCAGTTACTTCTCTTTGATTAAAAGGGGAAATATATACTCTGCAATCACAAGAAAACATAGGAGAAAACATTTCTAAATATATTAGTGTCTGAGCAGGGTAGGCTGCCAAAGTATTCATCACTTACCCCCCTAACAACTAATGAAAACTGCCTGCAATTAGTCCTGTTGAAGTCAGCTAAACTATCCCTATGAGCACTCAAAGTATTTGAGATAGAGCAAGTTTTTTAATGGTCTTAGACTTTGGATTGTGATTTATGGTTAATGAAGTGTTCTTTTTATTTGTGTGACTTGAGTTGTCTGGCAGCAGCTGAGGTAAAATCAGTCATTTTCCTTTTGTTGAGTCTCATCAGAAATAGTATGGAAGAGAATGGGCACTGGTAGCCCCACTGAGATGCTGTCAGGGACCACTGTAGATTTCTTAAGTTTGTAGTTTAACACTCAAAGTACAAACTTGATTTGGACAATGTTTGACTATATAGTTGCATGTCTGCTAGATGAGTGAGAGTGTAAAGGAAGGTGTTTATGCCACTTACACATCTATCTGCAGGGCCAGTCAAACTGTAACGTGTGATGCAGAATTCCAAATACTGCGATTTAAGACAAAATAAATTCATTCACATGGACTCAAACTAGTTTTTGGAGTATGTATCTATACTTTCAGTAGAGTGTAGAAAATTACTATTTATAGTTTTGAACAGCTAAGACCCACTATAATTCAAAAAAGAGACCAAAGTAACATGCACTTCATTCAGAGCCTTACTGCCCTAATCCTTTCTATTTTATTGGCAGTTCAAGTGAAATTGTTTGACAGTGCACTGGTAGAGTGTATAAAGGAAAAACATTTGCTCAGTTGGCATAAATTTTAGCCCAGTTTAGAGGAAACTGTACGTTCCTAATAGAGGTACGCACCTTGTCCTAATCTGGCCCATCTGGCCGAGCAGTGGGCCAGATGACTCACTGGTCCATAAGTCATTGGCAGCTTATGCTGGTGCTGCTTGGACAGCGTTGTCAGGTTTGACGAGCAGGTCTTATCCTATTACCTGCCTGACCATATGTAGCTGTTTTTCTAAGTAGGAGAACTGAAACAAAAATTCAGATGCACTCACCTGTGAGAGCATTCGTGCCTTTTACACACCCTGTTATTGATATTTTTAGTGCATTCAGTACCAACGATGCTGTTTCCATTATTTTTAAGAGGTGTTACATTTTGTACAATATATTTGTTAGCAAAGATGGCTTAATCCATAATCTATCAGTAAGTGTAGAGCAAAACATTGATCTTTAGATAGAAAGTTACAGATCTCCAAGATGCAGTGTTTGATGTATTTAGTACTCAGTTGTTAGAATCTCAGTGTTTCATTTATCCTGATGTATTTCTAATTAAGAAAAAAGTAATTCCACTAGAAATCAGCTTGATCTCCTCAAAATACAAAATTGCTTATTGGCTAATGTACTTGACTATAGTTTTTACACTATTTTTAAAATTATCCCATTATTTTTTCAGCATATATGGACTAATTCCTAATAAGATGAGTCACTATTAATTGTTTCCTGTTTCTGCACACCATAGATATGGATGATTCTAGTGGCCTTGTGATTTCTTTTGTAGGTCGACAGGCTTGAAGCCAAGGTTGTTGAACCTCTGAAATGTTACGGGACCATAGTGAAACTTAAAAGGGTAGGTTAAGCATCTGTTTTCTCACAAGGTACATGTCAGTGTTCTGGCCGCTCAGTTGAAAACTTCTGCTGTAGGGGGTGAATGGTTCTGATATTTTATATTGCAATAATCAGTCTAACTTAATTATGTAGTAATACATCTAAATTGAAGCTATATATATGTTGGAGAAAGAAGCTTTAGTGTGAAGACAAGGATATTCAGGCTCTTTGAGCACAAGCAAATGCTAAAAAAAAGGCATTGTGGGTAATGTGAAACTTCTTGGATAGTGTCATTTATTATTGTTAGGGTTGTTTTTATTATTATGATTATGATGATTACCACTATTATTCAGATTTCCAAAAAGTGAATTATATGTAATGCTTTTGCCTCTTAGTCATCAATATGCTGCTTTTAGCAGCTTTTCTAACTCAGAATTCCATTCTACATTAAAGTTCATAATTTAGAAGACACATTTGAAACTGATATATAGGTAGTGACCTAAATCCCTCTCTGTCCTATTAAGTCATCATGATGACCTGAAGATACACAAAAATCTGAGGTCTCTTCATTCACTATATTTTAGAAACAGTGTTTATAGGGGTTTGAAATGTTCCCTTAAAATATCTGAAAGTTTCTTTCCTCCAGGAGGGATAAGCTTGAGCAAGTAACTTTCAATAAGCAGATACTAGTTTATAGGACAAAAGTAGATCTTTGTAATACTTGTATATTACACAGAGAATACCCTAGTCCTGTAAACTCAAATCTGTAATTGATGTATATCTGTATCATAGTCTATATAAATCAAAATATTAAATTATTATTCTTTGATGATATTTTACATACTAAAATCTTACAGTGTGTTCATCATGGTTAATTTGAGTATGTTGTGGCATTGCATCTCAAACTAGCATTTTTCATATGTTTTTGTTCTGTATCTTTTCCATATGGTGAAGAACCGAGTACGGTGTGTGGAACTTACCGCACAGCTACCTCACTTGGAGGTTGGAGAAACAATTGTGAAGGAAATGCATCCTGCACTTGAGTGGGATTACACATGGTGGTCCTTAGCAGAGTTGTAGACTATAGAGGCTAGAATCTGGTATCCTAATAGTCATTATAAAACCCAGTTTGTGAGATCTAGAACTGAGTATTCCATGGGATATAAATGTTGAGAGTGGAAGACAAGCTTCATGTGTTCGTGGCAGTATGGTTGCTGAGGAGACACAGAGCACTACAGCAGTGCCTGGGGTTTGCAAAGCATTGAAGGGACTGTCTCTTGAGGTGCATTGCCACTGATAGCCAGTAATGCTGAGGACAGAAGCAACTGAAACCAAGTCATCCCTTGCAACAGTGAATGGCATTTCCTGTTGTCTTTGCCTTTCAGAATGCCAGAAAGCATTGCATAATGTTTATTTCAGCTACAGTGAGGAGTACTAGAGTATTCTTAAACTGTAGGTGGGATTAACTATTTTTGTCAACACACCTTTGAACTAAGATTTTGCTAAAGATGTAGGCCATTAAATGGTTATTTTTTCCCCATTGCACATTAACAGTAAACTGTGGCTAAAATTTCAACTGTCTGGTTTTCAGTTATCATCTCTAAACACTGGGACATCTTTAGTGAAAAAGAAAGTTTTGTGACTCTTAAATTTAGCACAAGGTGTAGGACTGCTTTACCTGTAACTACCTTAGCTAAGTAAAACCTGTTAGAACATGTCATTATGGCACTTTCTATAAAGGGAATGTTCTCACTGCTACTTACTTATTGGAACTGTTCCAGGATGTACACAAGAGTACTTCTGTGCTTTATCTAAAAAGGACTGTTGCTATTTCTGTGGCATAAGACATCAGTGTCCTGTGCTACTAAATGCTTTAAAGAGGCCCAGATAATCAGAGTAGTGTTGTCCTTTAACTGCTAATGCAATAAAATTGTTTCATTCACTTGTTCCGGTTTATGATGCCAAATAGCTTCAGTGGACATTAATATAATGTTCTGTAATGTACCTTAAATGTAGGATTTTAGGATTTCTTTCTGTTTCATTGTTCTGTATATCAATCTTCACTTTTCTGCTTTTTGGCAACTCTGTTCCTGGCTCCTTTTCTTCATATAAAACAGGACATCATAAAACCAAGGTGATCCACGTGCGGAAGAAAGGATTGGTTTGCTTTAATAACTTCAGTGACTGAAGCAGGTAACAGTACAGTGATGAGGCTCTGTCAGCTCAATGTCTGGTGGACGGACTGTAGCTGTACTTTTCTATGGCTTGAAATTAGATGGGTGACCAGTGTTCTTACATGTGACTTGAATTCATAGTTAAAAACCAGAGGGACTATGAATAATTTTCTGTTCTCTCTACCTGTCCTTTGACTTGTTGCCTATTCCATTCCATTTCTCCTCGAGTGTAATTAAAGCATATTTTCCAAAAATATGTCAAAGCTTGGTCTGAAGACACTGAAGGGGAATGTAGGACTGTTTGTTGTAGTAGGTGGTGAGTTTGTGGTGTATTGTTTTAAATGAAAGACTTCTAATCTCTGGTTCTTGTTATATGTTCCACTGAGATGAAAGAGCTCTGTAGTGCTCTGTTTTTTTCTGGATGAAGGTAGTAAAACCAGTCTTTCATTTTTTTTCTCTTAGGTAATAATGTACACCTTGATTCTTTCACCATAATCACATTTTCCCCAGCTTTTTAATATTTTTACAGGGTTTTTTTCTGCACCCTTTTCAGTTTTTCAACATATTAGACAAAATATGCATGTAACTGTGCCCTGTCTTTGTACATCCAAAACTTGTGTATAGCTTCACTACTATAGCCACAGTAGCACTAATTCTTTATCAGGCATTGGTTAGTAGAGAAGTATGTTTCATGGTGCCTGATGCTACAGAAAACAGAGGTAGAAGAGGGAACTGTATTTCCAAAGTCATGACATGCTAGAAAGAACATACTGAAATTTTATAACAACTCTAGAACTTTGCATCCTCAAGTACACTCTGCATGCAAGTCAGAACCCTTTTAGCCACAGCTTTAAATCTGATTGACTGTTTTAGATGGGCCTAGAAGTCAGTACTGTTAACAGGACTTAGTCATTAAATAACACTAAACATGCAGCTGTGAACATTAGATACAAATCTGTTTTGTTCTGTTCCAAAAATAAATAATTGTTCTCTTTCTCTACCTTTAAAATTTTAAACTCAAACCAATAAAACAATAAAAAAAAAATCTATTATTGCTTTTCTTATAGCGTCATGGTTTTGATAAAGGGAAAAGCCCTTTCCAGCAGTGTTTTGGATGACCTTAAAGGTGGTGTAAATTCCCTTCTGAAAGAACAGCAGTAAAATTAGTTTTGATAGGCTAAAGATGCAATAGTTTTTATTATCAGAAACCAGCTTTGTCCCCCTAAAGGAGAAGCAAAATGAGTCATACGCAAGGACATACAGACAGACAGTAAAGATAGAAACAAGGAAGAAACTGCGTTTTTTGACCCTGACCTCATGTACAGACTCATTATTGAAGGAACACAGCACTGTGAAACTTGGTACACTTGTGCATCTGTGTCACTGACAAGTGATCTGGTCACAGGGTTACAAAACCTGCTGAAAGACACATCCTAAGTTGCATATCCTTCTGGGTAAAGGAGACATACAAGCATATTAAAATTCTGAAATGCAAGGAAGGAGCACAGACAAATTCCCAATACAATAGTTTCTAATAGCCCTAATTCCCTCCATTCTGAAGTAGTAGATAAATGAGAAAAGAATGGTTTGAAATGTATACCCAACTTCTGGTTCAGATTTTGTTAAGATTTCTGGCTGTATTTCTTCTTGTTCTAAACTACTGCTCCTTTAAATTGAAGCCATCAAAGTGTATGTTATTTCTGATACCAGGGTCAGGGAAGCGATAAATATCTGACTGATAATCTTAGATCCTATGAATGCCAAACACTCTGCAAAACACAGTTTTATGGCATGAACAAAAATTCAAGACTGGTAGGTAAACATGCTTAAATTGTCACAGGTTTTCCTAGACGTACTTCTCCTTTGGAAATGAGGAGCAAAAATATTTATCAGCAGTTTCTGCCTTTTCTAAATCAGTAAGTTTCATCTTCTCCAGCTACATCATTAGTAGGATGTGTTTTGTTTCAAATGGTTTTAAACACCTTACTAACTGCATATATAAAAATATGCAGTTCAACCCTTTCAGCCATAGATTTTATATGGTACCTTCAAATCTGTGTAGCACAGAATTATGAAGTTGTTAAGGTTGAAAAAGACCTCTAAGATCATCCAACTGTTAGCCCAGCACTATCATGTTCACCACTGAACCATGTCCCCTGGTGCTGTATCCACATCTTTTGTGAACACTTCCAGGAATGGTGATTGTACCATTTCCCTGGATAGCCTATTGCAATAACTGACCACCCCTTCAGTGAAAAAAATTTTTCTATTATTTAATCTAAATCTCTCCTGGTGCAGCTTAAGACTGTGTCCTCTCATCCTGTCACTCGTTGCCTGGGAGAAGATACCAACCCCCAACCTGGCTACAACCTCCTTTCAGGGAGCTGTAGAGACTGATAAGGTTCCCCCCGAGCCTCCTTTTTTCCAACCTGAACACACCCAGATCCCTCAGCCGCTCCTCATCAAACTTGTACTCCAGACTCTTCACCAGTTCTGCTGTCCTCTGGACAGGTGACAGCAGTTATGTTTTCTTCATAACTTCTGACTGGTACTGGCTGCTTCCTGCTTTGTTATTTTTCTTACTGATATATTTGATGCCACTTTTTATTTCTAAATGCCACCTTTATTCTGTTTCTAAGTCAGGAATGGGCCTGCCTTCTTACTGCTTTGGGGATCTCAGCTTTTGACCATCTGCTATACTTGTCATGAAAAGCTGTGAATATATTTTTCTTCCCCACATTTTAAATTACAGTGCATGCTATAGGGAGCTGTGCAAGGTAGGGATTGTGCAACACTCCCTTGGTTCCCACTGACTTCTCTTTCAGAGGATCAATTAACAGGATAAGATCTGTAAAATCTGGTTTTGTTTAAAGCAGAAGTTTTGTCCGTTTTCTAGGCAATGCATGTATGAAGGGAAGTGTATTTTGTATTATCCTAGTTTCATTTTAAACATGTCTAAAACATTTTTATTTCCAGGATGATCTTAAAGCAACTTTAACAGCAAAGAACCGAGAAGCCAAGCAATTATCTCAACTGGAAAAGACACGTCAGCGGAATCCATCAGATCTACACATTATTGTATCCTATTTTTCTAGTCACTATGAGAAATATTTTTAAAATTTCTTGGGAATTAAACTATTGTGTTTACAAAGCAGTAAGAAAGTAGTAGTAGCAATAAGTCTCCTTAGAGGGATTTTCTTCAATGTCAAATCATTTCTTAAACTTTATGATAAGTTACAGCTTATAATAGCTGCTTTGTTACTTCTTTTTTAATTGAACAGAAACGATTAATTATTTGCCATGTTTACACAAGAGAGGTAGGCATAGTTTACATCTAGGAATTTGGAAGTTTTTGAAAATAAGTGTAATCAGACAACTTTTTTATTTCTGTGGATTTCTTGTTTTATTGTTTTTCTTCCTGTCATTTTGGTAGTTGTTGTGTTTCCTTGGATGTAGATGGGGTATGAGTTTCCTCCAACTGCATGAAGTGTGAAAGGAAAAGTTGTTAATCTGTTAGTAGAATACTCAACTAGACTACTTTTCCTTTCCAAAGACCAGTCACCTTCCCCAGTACACTATTCTGTATCAGAGGGAAAAATTAAGCCCCCACAGAATTTCCATTAAAATCTCACTGAAGTCTCAAATTCTGAAGCAATTAGAATATAGGAAATGCCAAAACAAAGATGATCAAGGCAATCCTACTTCAGCCCCTTTATGCCTACATATTACGATAAAGCATTTAAGTTCATGATGACGTGCTGTTTACTTTTTATTACACTCTAGTCCTGGACTCAGGAGTTAAGCAGTCCTGTTCTTAGTTGGATTTTATCAACTTTATTTCAGAAACTAGGACCTTTAGTGACTGGGGCATGGGAGTGTAGAAAGCAAAAATGATTGTGATGGTCAAGTGCCACACAGGAGAACTACATTTTATTTTTGTGTCCGCCAAAGAATTCACATCTAATATTAATCAGATCAGTTAGATCAAGTAATAACTAATTTGAATGCCTTCTGTAATAAAGACAGATGCATGTCAGCTATATAGTTAGAACTTGAGCTGTGATGCAAAGTTCTCTTCTGTTGGAATTAGGAGAGTAAACTGTAACAGTAAGCTTTCTCCCCAAAGGGACACTGGTCCCATTTTTCTCCCTCTTAAGCAGTAGTTTTTTCATGGGAATGTCACCGGCACCTAGTTAATTTCTTCTTAGCTGTTTGCTAAGCTTGTCACAAACACACTTCTGTGGCTTAGCTTCTTGTAACACCTGTGTTTTCTATAGTTAAGGCTTTGCCTGAAGAGTTATAAAATCTCAGTACAGTCTGCTTTTGCATATGGCCAAAGGCACCAAACACTCTGTATTTGCATTTTAAAGTGATTGACACAAAATGCATGAAAAGGTATTAGGAGCAGGAATATGTTCATTTGCTTTTGGGGATGTGTGCAGGTCAGCTTTCAGGTCTGAGAGAGGCTTCACGACGTTGGAGCACAGTAGTTGGGCTCCTGCAATGCTTCTCTTATGGTCGAGCAACTATGAAGTTGCAGCAGCAAACAACTTTGGCCCCAGATAGCAAAGGATCTGTATTCACTCCCATCTTACAAAATGGGGGCGGGGGTGGGGGGGTAGTACAGCTTTGAAAAGAAAACATTACCAAATTTTTAAAAATATAAAAATACATTTTTTAATCAATTTTTTCCCCTGAAATAGTCTACCTAGTTTGTTTAATTTTTCTTTTTTTTTTTTTTTTTAAATAATTAACCAAATCCTCAGTCCCAGACAAACAGCTGTCCGGAAATGTTTTGGTCTGGATACTTGAATTCTAGCAAAGCTGTAACAAACTGTAATGTCTTAGAGCCAGAAGCTTCAAACAACATAATAGTAGCACTAAGTATATAGAAGTTTTGAAATAACTAAGGTAAATAGTTCACAGCATATTAAAAATAGAAGTGAAAATGCATACCTTAATGAATATTGGTTGTTACGTTGCCATTTTTTCCTTCACTAGTATTTCCAGTCACAGGTGAGTGTTTAGAAGAGAAAATATCAAACTGCTGTTATGCAAACTACGGACGCTCTGTGACTTTAGACATTTCACTCTACAACAGAGATAATTCCTTTCCCAAAGCATCTGCGCACAAAAATCTGGCCAGTCTATTTAAGATGTATTGAGAAGATGTATTTGATTATCATAGAAATAACATACTGTATTTGTATGTGTAATGGCTGCTTATGCAGCTTATGCTGCCTTCACTTACAGGGAGTAACTGATTGAACTAATACACAAAATGTATTTTCTTACTCTGTTACCCTCCCGTGTTTTGGGCAAAATCAAGAGAGAGAGGTGAACAGGTGACCTTATGTACCACTAAACATTGTTACCAATTTTTTTTGCCCAGTAATGGTGGCAGAGTTGTGTCTGTGACTTTAAGCTGTTTTTGAAAGATTGTTTCAATTTGATAATCCTGTAATACAAGGTTATCAGATTATAATCAAAGAAGTCAACCGAGCATACCTTATGCCTTAGGTTTCCATATGTGTGACACTAAAAACTAGATCACAGGAACTGGACCTGTGGTGCCTATTTAAAAAAAATTTCCTCTCTTAAGTTGCAGTTTTTTAGATATGGGAAGAATCCTACAACTTGATCGTAGACAATACTTGATCCATGTCCTATTTTCAAATCTCAGCACAAAATAGATTTGTGATGATACTCACTGAGTGAGCCTGTGTCACTAGTATATGATGTTTGACCAGTAATCTATGGAAAATTACATAAGTTTAGATCCAAATTTTGTAGTCTTCAAGTGCAAGCTCTTACATCTGTACATCATTATTTTGTAGTAGTACACAGTTCTCAGACTTGACATAACCAGAACAGTTTCAAGATCTTTATTTAAATGGTAGTGTGCATTTTTATAAAGTTCATAATTATATGTAATCAAAAAACTATCTAAATGCTTTTTGTAGTAACAAAATAAGGAAAACTGTGTATTTATGTGTTAGGGATTGGTTGATGTGTCCCCATCTCAGTGCCCTGTTGAAGACGTTTACTATAAAATATTTTAATAATACAAAAATACTAAAAATATGAAATACCTGAAATGCTCTTGGATCCAGAAATTATAACAACTCTAGCCTGCAGATTGAGATATTTACAGGATAAATGCATTAATTTCAGCTGCTGCTCTAATTGTCTATTTAAATAATATATAAAAACTTAGTAAAATGAGGTTCAGCACAGGACACTGGAAGAGATTCCTTAAGGACCCAGCAGGTTGATCTGCACTTGAAAACAAGGATGATCTTTTCTGCTCATCCACCGCACTGGCATGTGCACTCCTGCCTTCTCCTTTGCGCAAGCTTAAAAAATAAACAAAACAAACAAGAACTTTTCTGAAGGGTAAACCTTTGTGCTGGGTTAAGTACCTGGACCCAGTCTCTGTGTTGTCAGTGGAGTGTCAGGGCTGGCTCAGTGAAATTATCAGATGATTATTACAGAAAATGGATCAGGACAGAGGGACCTTCCTGACTGGCCGCAGCTGTTCATTTTTCATGTTTCACATCAAAGTCACAACAGTGTAGGAGGCATCTTTATATGTTTATTAAGTAACGGATTTACAAATACTGTAACATAGATATGTAGTGTTTTGAAAACCCAGACTTCAATGTTTTCATGGCAATTGGAGCAAATAGCTTTGTATCAAATACAAGACTAATTTCACCTCTGTGTTACTTTACCAGGCTGAAAGTGAACTGCAGAGAGCAACACTGGATGCTACTCGAACAACGCGGCAATTAGAGGAAACTATTGATAATTTCGAGAAACAGAAGATAAAGGACATCAAAGTATGTGTGCTTACATTTCAGTATATCAATTATATCTTGCACAATAAAATTACTATAGTTAAGTCTTGGGCAAGATTAGCAACATTTAATATTCACTTAAATGCAAATCTTGTGGTATTCATGAATATTTCAGAATCACAGAATTGTTAGGGTTGGAAGGGACCTCTGGAGATCATCAAGTCCAACTCCCCTGCCAAGACAGGGTCACCTAGAGCAGGTTACACAGGAACGTACATAATCCAAATATGAGGAAATCTGAAATTAAAAAATCAGTTCATTATTCTTACAGTTTTTGGAATTGAAAATTTTCCTGTCTCCAGTTGCTTAGTGTCTGCACCTTCAAGAGTTGCTGTATTCTACTTCACTAGTAGCTGTATTTGTTAGTGGAATTATATATGTGGATTAATATCGGCAGAATTAACAGAAATAGTGATAAGTAAATAATATATTTATCCATGCTGAAGTATGTGTTATGTTACTGCAGTTAAAAGTTTTACTGATGCAAAAAGCACAAAATGTTCAGTGACTGCAAGCAATGAAAGCTTTAATTTCTCTCTTAATGTCAAACATTAAGTGGCGCAAGTCCCAAAGACTACAGTGACTGAAAAACACTTGCATTATGTGATCTCATTTAATTATAAAATTGCTTTAGTCATTTTTTTGGGGCGGGGGGGAGGAGACAGACAGACAGTCTAAACAGGAAAGAATGAAAGATGGTTGAAAAACCCAACCAAACCAACCAGTACTTGATATTGGAGTAGTATGAAAAAGACTGTGATTTCTGAAGTTGTCATAATTGAGGGGGGGTTCAATATATAAAGAATACTTTATTATGTAAATATATAATTATTTGTAAATTATAGATAGGTATAGAATGTACAGATAACTTACCCCCAACCTGTTATAAAAGATTGTCTTCAATAAAGCAAAAATCCACCGACTACATCTTGTAAATACATACTGGGGATTATCAAGTGACTTTTCACCATGATGTTATTCCTAACGAGTCTCCTCTTGCTTTTCAAACATTTACTTAGAATTTATATTGAAATAATAACAACTGCATAAGTGATAGCCCAGCCAGCATTTATGTTTAATTTCTAAAATTCAGGTCTGACTACTTAAAAGTACTAAGTATTGTGCAGTTATTTGTATCATAGAACTACCAAGTACAGAACTCAATAATTTTTTGAAGTGGAAATGTACTTTATTGGATTAAGAAAATCTTTGTTTTCATTTGCTTTTAGAACATCTTTTCTGAATTTATAACTATTGAAATGTTGTTCCATGGGAAAGCTTTAGAGATATATACTGCTGCCTACCAAAATATTCAAAATATTGATGAAAGTGAAGATTTGGAGGTAAGAGTGATGAAGATTTGCTTTTCAGTATACTTCCTACCTAAAAATAGTTTTCACACTTGGGCCATACATGTCCCAGGCAGAAAAATGCAACATACATTTCAGGTTCCCAGAACAAACTTATTATGTATATCAAGCCTTTTTTTGCACTTCTCCAGCAAGAGCATACACGTTTATAATCTCAGAGAACCCAAACAAACAGAGAACAATTGCGGTGGCAATCTAATCTTTCCCACAAAACACAGATAAGAGATTTTTCTGAAATTACCTGCGACTCCAAGCTCAGGTAATCACAGTTCTTAAAGAACACCTCTGCAGTGAATCTTGCTGTAAAGATGTGCATAGAGAAAATCCTACACTGCTCTAATCAGATGATCTAAAGACTAATTACTGCATTAAAAAATCTACTGGGGTTTTTTTGTCTTGTGGCAGTTACAGCTTCAAGTCACCCTTTCTTCTCTATTGAGTTATAGTCTCTCTGTCCCAAGACTTGCTTTTCAGTCCTTTTTTCATTCTTGCTGTTCTTCTGGATGTTGGGCCTTTAAACTGAGTATCACTGAAATGTATGTTGTATATATATATGTTCAGCTTGTCAAGGAAGTTGGATCATTTTCAGTCTTTTTCTGTAAATCCCACCAGTCCTGATTTTATTTTGTCCATGACATAGCTCAGGATCAAGTATTCAGTTAGTGCAAGGCACAAAAAATCATGATTCTTCAGTGACAATCACATTTGAGACTACTCGGTAATTTTGCTTCATTTAAACAATGCCATGGCAATCTTGTACTATTGTAGTTTCACAATTAAAATGTCATGTGGCACCAATTCAGAAAAATCCTTTAAGTCAATACTTTGTCTTTCACAACCAAATTTCTAATCTCACTTTAAATTTCCTGTTGACAATTATTTACTTTCCATAAAAATACTGACCGTAATCTGCCATCTCCTTGACTTTATTAAAGTCTTGCATGAATAGCTTTATTGGAAATAACTTGCAAATATGATGGATGTTATAGTCTCCTCTGTATTCTAAGAGGTTTCCCAAATTTTTCTCGAGCTGTTCATCTCCCGAACATCTCAAGTAAAATTTTTCTGATGCGTCTGTGACTGTCAGCAAGGAATTGCTTGTGAAGGGGCTAAGAGTTCATCTTTCTGAGAAATGGAGAACCTGAAGGCAGTTTCTGGGGTTCATACCTCTAGGTTAGCCTGAAACTCAGCTACGTATCTTGGTGAGAAACCATTGCAGTTTTCCATGTGTAAATGCCCTCAAGTCTCTGAAGAATGTTTACTTTGACCACATAAGTATGTTGATGTGTCTCAGGTTGAGAAACGATGTTGTTTCAGCTAAAAGTGATCAATCCAGACTACAGTTGATGCATATCTTTAGATCAGGTTTCATTGTCCAATGCTGCATTTCTGCTAGCTTCAGTCTAGGTGATTCTTAGCTTGCAAGCTGTATCATGGTACCTGAGTCGCAGCTTTCTCCATTTCAACAGGTTTTTCGGAGCTCACTTTATCCATCGGACTATCACTCTCGCCTAGACATAGTTCGTGCAAATTCCAAGTCCCCTCTGCAAAGAACTGCCTCCTCAAAATCTTCATTGAGGACAGTACAGGTAAGAAAGAAAAATTACATAATTAAATGATAAAATCACTGTATTAAAGCTCTACTTAAGATAGTATTTTAGCTAATGTACATGGATCCACTATCTTCACTCAGTTCACGACAGTCAGAAAGGTACAGAAAATTCCAAGGGCATAAATATCATATTAAGCTCTTAATAATGCAGCTTTATCATTTGAGAGAAAAAAAATCAGCTTTTAAAGCTGTGTTGCTTACTTTTGAAAAATGCCATTTCCAGCAATACTATTTCTTCCATCAGGGACCCCTGGTGGCCTAGTGGTTAGCATGCAGGACTCTCACCGCTGCAACCCAGGTTCGAATCCCAGTCCCCCTGGGCAGATGGAGCCCGTTAGCCCTGTAAGGCCATCCATCTATGAGAAGGTCACTCTAAACAAACCTACGTCCTGAGGACCTCACTGCCATTGTCCAAGCTCGCTTGGCCCCGGCAGATGAACCTTAGGATTAAAGGGTGGGCTCAGTTCAGCGCAGGCTGTGTCTCACCTAAAAAATCCATTGCGCAGGCTGGAAAGGTAAAAGACCTTTCCCCAAATCTTCGTTCGCGAAGACTGGCCATTATTATTATTTCTTCCATCAACAAACTATGGCATCTTGCAGAGAAAACATCTAGGAGCTTATGTGAAAGAGAAGTGACATTCTTTAAATAACACTTCTTCTTAGTTTCAGTATCAGATTCTAGAGTGTGACTTCTCTACCAGATCCTAACTCAGATTAGTGATATCTTGTAGCAGCAGAGCAAACCCATGACCAACAAACTTTTCCCTTTCTACTCTGAAAATTCAGAGGAGGTGAGGAAAAGGAAGATGATAAAAATGAGTGAAACAAATGGAAACAGTGCCACTGGGTTTGGATCAGCTACCTTGCAATAGTCTTTGGTGCTTGTTTGCATCAGTAAACTTGCAGACATTGCAAAATGGCTAAATTATTTTTTCTTTATTGCAGCCATAATCCTGTAACTATGATGATTCTTACCAGTGTTTCAGCTAAGACAAAGATAGCCACATTTAAAATGTACATGTTTTACTTTTCTTCTTTCAAATCATGCATTGATACTGTAATAAGGAGAAGTTGTCTTGACTTCATACACACTTTACACCTTCGCAACACAGAAAGGATCAATTATTACAGTTGAGCTATTCTGTTGAAAGTGAGTTAAGTCATCTGAAAAGATAAAAGAACCCAGTGATTCAGTGCATGAAATACAACCTGGACTCTGAGTAACCCACCAGTCTTCTCTATCAAACAAGCAAATTTTGTGTTCAAGCTACTTTAGAAAATGTGAGAGAGAAAAAAACCCAAAGCAACAGGAAACTGAGTGTATGTACACTGATTTCTCCCAGAGATGGAGTGGAACTCCATTTTGACTAACTTACAAGTTTACCTAGACCTCTCTCTTAGTTATAATTTCAGATGTTAATGTTCTCATAACATCTTATTGGAATATCTGAAAAGAACAGGAAGTCATCTAGACCTAGAGGGAAACTGCAATACATTTCAAAATAATGTCGTCTTACTTGGCTGTGCAGTGTATATGTAGAGGATCATATGGCAGAAAAAAAGCGGTGGAACATCCTACTAATGCAGTCACTATAGGGCAGTGAAGAAGGGGCAGGCAGCCTGTTCCATACGCTCCCCATATGCCCTTTCTGATTCTGCAAACAGCATGTTGTTGAATTACACTAAGGGCTCTAATCTCTGAAACCCACCAAACATCTCATGAGAGAAAAAAAAAGCTGTATTCAGAAAAACCTTCAGGTGACGTGTTTTCTCTTTTCTGGGGATCTTTCACTCCCAAATTTTTCACAAGTCTAGTTTCCTGCTACATAGTAATCCCTTACTAACTGTAAGGCAGCACTTTACAATTTCCAGTGCAAAGCAGTATAAACAATATGGTAAGCAGTTCACAGAATCACTCTGCCTAGGGCTGTAGGGTGGGGGACAGACAGACACATACATGCCAACACTAACCCGTAGGTGGGTGACATGGGGGAAGTCACTGCATACCAGATGGGATAAATTGTGCCAGTAACACAGTTCAGGTCTTTCAGAAGATTTAAGGCATACCATCCTTGAATTTATTTCTGGTTCTGTGGACTAACTTTCTGTATTATTTGTATGTTAAAAATCTAAAGTAGTCCTTGAGTTTGATACGTTGTTTCACAAAGAGCTACCTCCTTCATTTTGCACTTTACTTGGCAATTTAGCCTATCATTTTGTTTTACTGATTCAAGTTGGTATATGCTGTACTTTTACAACTATAGCAGAAGAAAATTACATTTTCTAGATATTTTAAATCAAACTTAACTACATAAGTTTTATCTACATGCACTTAATATAACAAACTGTTTTGCACTGACTCTCTAGGACAGCAAAGTATCATTCTAACAGTTATTGAAAATGTCTGCATCTGAACACTCCAAAACTGCCCACTGCCCAAGACATGAGGAGAGGATTACCATGCTTTCTCTAGTAACACCTGCAGTGAAACATGGAACTGAACAGCTTAAGCAAGAACAGTCATCACACATACATGCAAACTCATAGAAATTATCTTCACATAAAAATAATTTATGAGCAACAAACTATCAGATTTTTTTATTACTATTATTTTAAATTTTTTCAGCATGAAGTAATCAAAAATTAAATTTTCAAGTACTGGTATGTTCTAGCTCTATGGCACAATAATGTGGATTTAAACTGCCTAATTTCCTTACCACTATCAGTGATAATATTTAACATACTATTAGGTAATTACAGCACAGTCAGAGATATTTGAGTAGTGAGCACAAAATGCCATAAAGCCAAAAGCAACACCTCTTATTTCAGGAAGCGGAAGGGGGAGTTTTTCTTCAGAAATATGACGCAAGTTCCGTTTAAGAATTTGAGATACTCTTAACTAGAAAAAAACCACGAAAATTGGTCTATCCCATTGAACTGACACTACCTTAACAAGGTCAATCTGCAGCATTCCTTGATCACTAATTACAAATCAGTGCCATTGTCTTTTTTTTTCTTTCACAGAATGAGAGATTGCTGTTTTAGGTATTTCAGCTCAAGTTAACCCAGCTTCATCCAATGATTAACTGCATTTTCTATTACATTCAGGAATTTGTAAGCATTTGCTTGAAGCTAAATTATGTACTTTTTGAGCATCAACAAGACTAAAGATTTTTCTGCTTTCGTTAGCTCAATGACTGCAGTTTGCTTTATGCACACACAAAAATCTTGTATTACATACACGGCTGTATGAATTATAACATCTCAGAAGTCAATTTAATAATGAGCATTTAAGGACTTTTAAAATAGGGGGCTGTTTAAAAAAAATGCAAGTTCTGTCTTCAATACAGAAGTTTTATTATATCACTGTACGTGAGAAAACACAGAAAATATAACCAAAATTAGAGCTGCAGATGCTCTTAAAAAATTGCTGAACCTGAAATCATTTTTCAAAAGCATTCCAGATGACTTGGATAAGTAATGTTCTCTTTCTCATGGGGAAAGAAAAAGAATGCCATATATCCTCCATTAAATTGTAAATGTTGCATTGTCTGTGAAGAATCTATCTTCAATAGGAATTAGATTGAACCCTCATTAGAAAAAAGTACAGACTGCAGAATCTGTCAGATGAGATGAAAGCTTGGCAGCTGCCACTTGTTTTTAATGTTTGATAAACCAAAGAAAGGAGACTAATATGATTCTGAAGGGCAAGCACTGATGGGCAGGGAGAGTTGTTCATCTGTGAATGAAGACTTTTAATAGTTTGTCTAATTCATTCTCAAAAAAAAACAAACCTAGAGCAGCATAGTTTTGAACTTTTAACTGGAGATCTGATGTCTTCAGGATAAGATTAGGCCCTAATACTCATCTTCAGCCTGCTGTCTCAACAGCCAACCCAGGAACAAACATCTTGTTGATTTTTACCATTAATTGGATCAAAGTATAGTTTTCCCAATCCTATAATAGTTGTCATGACTACAGGGATTTTTTTAGCTTTTAAAAATCATTACAGTATTTTTATTCTGTGCCATGTATCTTTTCATTGGCTTGCACTTTACGAAGGGTTAAGGGACAAACAACTTATGCACTCCCCTAAACAAAAAACTATAAATATCTAGACTGGAATTGCCAACAAATAATTGTTTTTCTTTGAGGAGAAAAACCACTTGATTTACTTCTGCTGGATTTTTGTTTTGGCAGATTTCCCGCAGTATGCTAAGAAGAGATGAAGAAGAAGAGGAGGAAGATGAGGATGAGGAAGAGGAGGATGAGGAGGAAGAATTTGATGCTACTAAGGAAGTGAGATAACAAAGCTATTCTAAGAGGGGGGTTTTATTAAGGGGGAAAAAAATCCCTTTACCTAAAGGCTTTTGTGTGTTGATCAAAAATTTCACTGAGGCTGTATATTTAAAATTCTAACAGGAACAAGCACTAATTCTAGAGTGCCGGACAACAAATGACCAGTTTCAAAGAATGGAACAAAATCTGCTGAAAATGGACAATTTCAGTAGCTAGAAAATGAAATATTTAAATAGAATCCTCTATTATATTTGCATATATATTGTATTGCAGTCATATTTGCTTAAACTTACATGAACAGTGTCCAAAAACTGCACTAAGCTGACAACCATTTATGAACATAAGGGTTTGCTTGTAACTTTGCCAATATATTACCTTATTCTCTAGCTAAACACCTCTTCCATTTAGTAAGTCCTCTAGCTGTACCTGTCATGATTGGGTTTATATATCCTAAATGAATTGTAGTAATCAAGAAACTGTTTGCAGCAACAACATGTTAAGATTTCACTTTATTACGCACCTTGGATGGCAGAAGGCAGGGTGAGGTGTATTGTTTTCTCGTTTTCATTTTCCTCAGGCTTTCCTCAGGCTAAGATGACTTGATTCCTTTACACATAGAGAATCAATGCTCACAAATAAGGACTGAGCCCAGTATCTACGTTTATTGCTGCTTTGCTTTTAAATAAAAGTGCCTTCATGATAAAACTAGTGGATATTTTATGTAGTTGATGTTTATTATATTCGTTGATATGCTATAGAGTTCAAATTTCATGTGCTTAACTACATGATTTAGTTACTGATTCCATCAAACGTACAAGAAATTACACATTTTGAGTGTAATTTCTTATTCTGTTTGGAGATGGTGATACGCATGTTCATTTTTTAACAGTTGTCTGCCGGAAAGCCGCTACCACACTGTTCATCTCCAGCTTTAGTTAAAGAGCGAACGCATGCATAAATATAGAATTTAAACTTGTCACTAGGAAAAAAATTTCAAGTTAAGGAAATAAACCAAAAAGTGCATTTATAGTATTGATGCATACCTATTCTGATGTGAAAAAACAAGTTTTGCCAAAAATTAATGTGATGGAAATATAAATGAAAACGTCACAGTAAAGGGTTCTGTTTTAAACCCAGAAAATAATTTTACACCAGAATAACATAATACTAACATTGTACAGCTGTTGACAAAGAGTAAATAAAAATGAGCACAACTTTAAAACTATCTAGGTAACCAATTCCCATCTATTTCAGCAACTAAGGCACTTCAATAAATATTTGTATCACAACATCAGAATTATGGTGGTCACCACTTTACCATTCATACTCAATGAAGTAGTCCATCTCCAAAACAGATGGCTAACTTCATAACAATACCAGGCTTTCATATCATATACTTATATGCAAACAGTGATTAATTGTGTACTATGCCTTGAGAAAGGAATGCTGAAAAAAGGCAGCCATGTTTAATTAATTCCCCCCTAAAACATTAGTAGCTAGGGTAAGAATGAGGGGTTTGTTTTCCTGAGCAGCTTCGAATTCCTTCTCACTACCTCACAAAAAAGTCAACTTCAGGAATTACAGGAAAACTTCCAGAACAGCAGAAATAGTGTTGGGCAACTTTGTCCTGCATGTATGATGTCTTAGGTTTGCATGTTGCACAGCACTTGTGTGACCTTGAAACTAGAGATGAAAAGTCCCTGATTAAAATACTTTAGAACCAGAAGAATAATTTAGAATGTAGTTACAGAATTCAAAGATACTTCTGCAAAGATTTTTCTCGTGGCATAAGTGCTTGCTGCAAGACTGATATTTCTCACTCACATGTATTTTTGACTACTAAGACCTAGATGATGCAGGCTTGTATCAATCTTGCTAAGAATATTTTGCCACTCTGTTGAAAATGCTGGCACATGCCTTTTGGGATTAAGGGTTATCTTCTTGTACTAACCAGACTGTGCTGTTACAGCTTCCCTGAACGCCTCAAGCTGCTTTGGTAGGTGATCACTATTTCTAGTTCTTGACAATAGAGACTATTCTCCTTTACACCAGAATTTTTGGACAATGGTAGCAAAAGCAACTTCAGAGAAGGCATAACTAAGGAAACTTGCTGTATTTTATATCAACGTCACAAACTGCAGCATTTCATTTTTTATTCTTTTACTATGTGGATGGTACTTAAAAAGAAAGAACAGTATTTCAAGCCATGTAATTATAAGACGGCTTCTGATTTGTCCATTGTACCAAAAGTACAGTGCCTTCAAGCCACTAAACATCTAAAGTTATATAACCCTATTATCAGGAAATGCTGCCACCACACCATGCACCTGTACCACCTATTCAGGCAGAATCGGAATATAATCCCTATATATACACATCCCGGTGGGAGAGAAAGGGGACAGAGAAGGATGGACACACACGGAGCCAAAACACCAATCAGATAACACCTATACACTAAGAATCAACTATCCTAGTAACATTATTTCACTGATACACTGGCATCCCTTCCCAATTTCCCTATGCTTCAAGTTCATCTGTACATACTTTGAAGTACAGCTTTTGTATTTATAGACCTTGAAAAAATAATTATTTCTTTGGCCTGTCAGTCAAACATTTCAGATAAACTGGTTATAAACTCTAATCTGGCTTTAAATTAAATACAAATTAGCTATAGAGCAAACAGAAAACCATTTTGAAATGCCTCAATTATGACCTCTGCCATTACAAGCTTTATGATTCTTTTTTAATATTTTCACTAAGGGGGGGGGGGAGTTTACCATCCCAAAAATTAATGGTATTTTACCAGTAATTACTCTTAAATTCTTTGAGAACGGGTGTTATTTCTAAAAGACATTCTCACGCTTTACTGGCAAAAAAAACCTACTAAACTTCCCTGTTTCCCTCCAAGTTTGAAATATCCTGTTGTATAGTAGCTGGAAGAACTTTAAAACCAGCAAATGATCTAAAACTGACTAACTGGAGAAGTTACTTGCATTCATATTTTCAACACAGCTTAGTAATAAAGACACTGGCTTACAAAAATAATCACAATCAAGTTTTCAACATAATGATAATGTTAGGGAAGTTCATTTTGAGGATTCTCATGTCTTTTACCTGCAAAGTCTTCTGGCTCCTTGATCTCTTTCACAGTAGCTATGAAATAAAAGCACAACTTTGTGGGTTTTATTTTAATGCCCTTTAAATTTACAGGATTCAAACCCATATGATTCTGAAGCTAATTCCTACCAGACAGCAAAAAAATGAATATTAAGTGTTCAGAATTTAAACTTAGTCATATATTTTTCTTTGCTACATACACAGACCTTGCATTTTCATTCAAAATGCTTTTTTCTGGGCACTTAAAATAGAGAACAAATAATATGCAGAGGAAATAAAGCTACAATAACCTTTTAAAAATTTCTCTTGATTTTGTTTGCTTGTAATTAACAGTTTATGTGCAGGTTTAGCAATTACGATGATGACTTTACATAAATAAAGCAATTAAAATTTGACCCACCAGTGACGAGGATCAACCACAGGCTGCCCAGAGAGCTCTGTTCTTAGAGCTATTAAATACTGAAGGCCTTGAGTAACCTGTTCTAGCGGACACTGCTTTGAGGAAGGGGTTGGACTAGAGACCTCCCTACTCCATGAATTTATGATTTTTTGTATTGCTCAAGCAAAGGTTAAAAGTTTTCACTGCCAAGTTGCAACTTTGCTGTCCTAGTCTGAGGGGACTAAAATTCATTAAATTCTTTAGTACTCCAAATACTATCTTGCACAGTTGCAATGTGCACAAAAGTCCTTACCCACACAGCCAAAGTTTCCTACTAAGCCTGAATTTTGAACATGCAGCTTTTCCAGGCTAGCTTTTATTTCTTCCTAAAATTTAAATATGGTGGTACCAAACCAATCTAACCAACATATTCTAAATGCTGACATAAGCATTTATTTTATTACATAAGAAAATAACATAGTTGGTTGTCAGCTTGGTTACCATGAGACATGTTAGTTAAAACTAATCAGAGATTGACCTGGAATGTATCCAAACATCATCAGCAAGGTAGTATTCACATTATGCAGCATGTGGAGATAAAATGAAGACCACTGAATCAGAATTCTTGATCTGATTTCAACATTCATTTTCTGCCTCAAGGTACTACAGTGACCGAGAAGAAAACCTGTCCAACTGATTAATACAGACTGAAATCTCTGTAAACTAACTACCTTTTCTTCACTGTGTTGACAAACTGTAACAATTCACTCTTCCCAGAGGAAGTAGCCAGCATCATTCTCACCAAGACCCACATCTGCTGAGCATAATAGTTGAAACCATTAACTATCTAAGTTTTAAATAGAAGACACACATTTAAATGGCAATTTCCTTTTTATTAAAAAAAATTGCAAAGCCAGCTAATGTGAACAGGAAGCGCTTTTTTCTTTTTTTAACAGGAACACCTGCAAACACATAAAACCGAATAAAACCTGAAGTTTACACAAAAACAAAACCCAAAATATAAAAATCATTCATCTTTTAAATTTTAAGCTAAACTCAGTAAGAAGTGTTATTTACTAATGCAGGTAGCACTGAAAATCTTCTATTTGAACCGTTTGCGTGGTCAGTCAACCAGCATTTACATTTTTATTTGATGCAAAGACAGAGGACATGGAGTTAAAACAAACTAAAAAAAACCCCAAAGCATTACAACTCCATCCCTTTAGACCTTGATATATGACTTCCAATGTCCTACAGACATTTCAACCAAGAGATAAACAACTGAACTGGGTATTATTTACAACCGTTGATGGAAACTGTTTCTTTTGGATATTCCAGGAATTAAAAAAAGTTAAAATAACTGTCAATACTGTCAAACCTAGAATGTTTTACTATAGAGCATCTTTTCCTCCTTTACAGCAAGCTCAACTTAACTTTCCGTGGACCAATCGGCCTATCATTCAGTTCATTAATAGCAGCCATAGCTTCCTCATAGTTTGTCATAGCAACAATGGCATCACCAGAAGGTAATCCTTGTTCATTGTACTGCACAGAAACTGACTCCGGAATCACTCTGTAGCCATAGAAAAAATCCAGAATCTCATTAGGAGTAGCTTTAAAAGGTAAATTTTTCAATAGAATAGGAACAACACGTTCAGAACCACCACTGAAATTTGGATCCGGCATAAATCTTCCTTCAGGAAAATTTCCCATTTTATTATTCCCAAACTCCATTCTGCCAAAAGGTTCACTGTCACCACCAAAATCCATGAGGGGTGGTGGACCTCTAAAATCCTTAGGAGGGCCCATGAAGTCCTCAGGGGGGTGTCTAAATTCAGAATGATGCCTAAAGTTCCCGGGGGGACCAAATGAATGCATGGGTGGCCCTTGTGGTGGCCCAGATGGTGAACTGACCGGACGGGAAAGCTCACCTCTGTCATACGGATGTGAATAACCATGCACTTCATTCGGTGCAGATAATGGTACAGATACACCAAACTTCTGCATCTGCTCTTCAGATATAAGTCTTATTAATACCTCTGTTCCCAAAAATGTTTGACGATTTAAATTTTCTGCTTTCATGGCTTGTTCTTCAGATTTAAACTTCACTAATGCTTCTCCCAGTCCAAGTCCTTTTTCATCATAGAGTAAATAAATATCATCTTCATCAATATCAAATCTTGCAAAGAACTTTTGCACTTCAATTTTTGACACATCAAATGGAAAATTCCTGACATAAACACATATCTTAGGGCTGGAATGACCTTCCCGGTAACTTTTTTCTGATATAGCCTGTCCAGGGTGATCTCTGTCTAGTGATCTTTTTCTCTCACAAGAATCGATTATTTTCAACATTGACTTTCTTGAAATTGGAAAAATGTAAACAGGACGATTGAGAAGAACCTTTCTATGACATTCCAAAGCAGCCTGGTATTCTCTCTCACTCCTTAACATCACAAAGGCATCTCTAGTCCTTTTCTGATGCTTATCTGTTAGAATCTTGATCTGTTTGCTGGATATATCCAGATCAGGAAAAAAATCTCTCAAATCTCTCTTCTCCACATTAAAAGATAGATTTCTTAAGTGTATGTAATATTCCTGGCTGGGAGATGAACGAGAACGCGTTCTTTGTCTCCTTGGTGATCTTGAATGAGAATGCCTCCTTGAATGCATGTAGCCTGAACTTTTTGGAGAAAGGTCTTCACAGAAAAAGTGATCCATTTCATCTGGCATGTCCACCGTCCCACCACATTCAATCCACCGTTCCTCCGTAGTTGGACTAATTTCTATAAACCTCTGACCCATGTACTGTCTATGACGTTTAAGTCCTTCCAAGGCATCACCAGGCGTAGCACATTTTACCAAGCAATCACCATTGTTTAAACCATTGCGGTGCTTGATCAGAATCACTCCATCCACACGTATCCCAGAAAGGAAAGCACGTACTTCCACTTCTGTTGCAGCGTAAGGTATACCACGTAGAAATAAGTAACAGTCATCTGGGTTAAATGCGTGAGAATCCTTTCTTAACTGATAGTTTGACTTAGGTATACCCATGTCACCGTGTCTTGTGCCGTTGGCATGGAAACCAGCCTCTAGGCGATTTGGTGGCCCATAACTAGGTTTTCTTATTCCTTTTGGAGAAGCTGTGACTAAATGTGGCATGTCTCCAATACTTGATGCACCAGAACCATTAGTACCTGTTCTTCTAGAGCTAGACATAGTTTCTCGTCCCCCACGGTCAAATCGTTTCCGGCTCATTTCTATGGTATTCTGCATTTCTGCCTTGCTGCTGAGAAAGAGCTCTATGCGTGAGTCCTTGATAAACCCTCCTGAACAGCTCATGGCACGCCGTGCATCTTCATCTGTTGCAAATATAATAAAAGCCTCCCCAAGCTCTCCTCCAATAATATGCACACCTCCATCAGGAATATTCAATCCAAAGAAGAAACGACGAATATCTGGAGGACCCGCAACAACAGGAAGCCCCTGTAAACGGATGACTACAGCCATGCTGAGCTCAACCCACAGCAAAAATCACCTGCAGACAAAAAGGTACACATGATAGCACGTCTTTAGTACTCAGCTATTACAGTATCTTATCACTTAAGAAGCTAGAGCCGTTTTAATGAATGCCCTTGTCTCAATCGAGAGAGAAGGAATCAAAACACCCACAAGTTCACAAGAACAAGATTAAAACACAGTTCACTGAATGTTGATTAGTCAGAACAATTAGCTACTCCACCAGCACACGTGCACAAATCTATCAATGTTCCCTATCCTAAGGGCAACAAAATCCACCTAAGTCACTCCTCACCATCCACAATACCTAAAGAACGCCTCAAGTCTTTCATGGCATAGTGCCTGTATGCCAGAGATCTCTGCCCAGTCCTAAGGAACAAAAAAATCCTGTTTCCTTTTGAACAGGACACTAGTTGATAAAAGGAAAAAGGAAAAAGAATAACTATGTCATTGGAAAATGACATAATTCACAAACAGCGATGCCTTTACTGCTTTGACAAGTTGCTCTACCCAGTGATCAGTTCTGTTCAGTAATGTATGTTTTCTCAGCATTCAAAGAAGTTGTCTCTTTGATGTAGTCAGAGTATCAACTGCAGCAGCCACGAGCACTCAGGAGAGCATATCCTAGTTCCCAGCCACAAGTATGTGAGGAAAAAAGGCTGTGTATGATCTTGTCACAATACTCAGTGAGAAGTGTTAAGCTTTTGGCAGCTTACCTGTTTCTGCTTTGGAGACCTGATAAATTCTGTAAAATCAACTTAACTGTGGAAAGAAAATGAAACATAATTAATGGCTGATACCTGTACTTTGCTTTACATACTGTGCTACACTGCTGCAGCTCATCCATAGTAGTGGCTACACTAAAGCCAAACATGTTATGAACCCATGTGAAGAACTCCTTCCACGTTCCAAGATGCTATGCACTGCATCTTTGTGTTTCCATTTCAGAAGCAAAAGAAATTCAAAATTTAAGTTGACTTCTGGAAACGATGAAAATATCCATGAGATTACTTGGTCATTGGTTGTGCCACACTGAACTGTTGCAGTGAAACAGACTGCCAGTGTATTGAGGGAACAACTCTCAACTGAGTCCTTGAAGGATCCTTAAGTCCATCAGGATTAAAGGACGTGTCCATTCTTCTGAGATCCACCTGGTTTCAAGGTTCACAACAAGAGCATGCTACTCACCAGTCCAGCACTACACTTACTGTACACAGTGAAGACCATCAAATGAAAGAGTAAAATATCCAACAAGGAGAAACTTTGGAAAATACCTGAATTTACAAAGCCAACTTCAGTGTTTTCCCTGTATCTTTACTGTACTGCACTGCTGTTCACACATAAGAATGAGAAATGCTTTACTAAACTGACTTAAACATACCCTGATTTCCAACATTATCTAACATCACACAATAAATAGCACAGTACTCTGAGAACAAACACAAGCTTCTGTAGCAAATTACTGCATCTCTTTAGAACAAACACAACAGCCCAACACTCCAAGCATTTGACAACATCCCTCCTACAAACCAAAACCCTTGCTCAATAATGTAAAGCACCAGATCCTGGTGACAAGTCATCTATCAATAACCGTAACTGTCACTCCAACTGAACTTAGCAAAACAAGAGCAAAGCCCAAGTTCTCTAACTAATGGATTTTATGTCACTTCTACATCAGCACTTTGCAAGCACAACAGAAAACAACTGCCTATTTAGTAACTTCTCTAAAGACCATCTGTTCTCTGTACTTCTGTGGCAAGTCGACTCCAGCCAGCAGCCAAGCACCCACACAGCCAATTGTGCACTCCTCGTCCCCATCAGCAGGACGGGAAATAAAATAGGAAGAACAAAGTCAAGAGAACTCGTGGGTCAAGATAAAGATAGCTTCATCAGTGAGGAGAAAAATGCAAAACAAAGAAAATCACTCATTACCTCCTACAGGCTGACTGATGTCCAGCCTACCTTCAAATAACAACTGCCTTGGGAGCCAAGAAAAAATCCCCTCAGGCAACCAAAACCATCAAAATATTTCTTCCTCTGCCTCAGTTTTTGTTTCTGAGCATGACGTTACATGGCACGGAATATCTCTTTGGTGAGTTTGGGTCAGCTGTCCCAGCCATGTCCCCTCTCAGCTTCTCGCCTATACTCAGCACACTCGCTGGAGTGGCAGAGTAGGGAAAAGAGATAAAGCCTTGACACTGTGCAAGCACTGTTCAGCCACAGCCCAAAACACTGATGCGTTGTCAACATTCTTTCAGCCACAAATCCAAAACACTGAACTGTATGGGCTGCTGTGAAGAACATTAACTCCGTCCCAGCCAGACCCAGAACTTTACGTCTCTTCTTAACAGATGCCACGGCAGTGCCAAAAAGCAGGGAGAATTCAAGGGCAGAATTTTCATACAGCACCGTCGTGTCTTGAAAAACCAAATCCATTGCCCTGCTACTTCATGATGTATTTAATCTGTAGTACTCTTGGATTTCACAACTCCACATTCTTATCCCAATTTTTAAACATCATTCACAACAGCTCTCCTCCGTATTTCTTTGGTGATAAAGAGCAAGTTCTCCACGATGCATCAGGGACACAACACACAACCTTCAGTGGTGAAAACTAGACACAGGGATTCCAGATCATAACGGGATCTCCACGAACTCCACAAACAAAAATGCGAGTTCAAATAATGAGTTCTTACTGCCTGGATATTAAACAATCAAGCGTGGGTATAAAGTACAGACAAGCCATCCGACAATTTAAAGTGAATGACCAAAAGCAGTGACTTGTCATGAAAAGTAAGACCAATTCATTAACTCAGCAGGGACTCAGAGAGCAAGGATTTGGAGAACAGATTGACAACTTCATGCCACCAATTTAAAAGCACAGAAGCAAACACAGTTTTATGAAATTTTACATTTAAACAAAGCTGACCAGAAAACAGTACTGTACCTATTCTTCCACAGCCTCGAGAAATTCCAAATACCATTAAAGCCAATAAAATAAACCCACAACTTGTAAACTGAGGGAAACTAAGCCTGCACTAGACCAGTATTTTAATCACAACGTTCAGAGATTACATTACCTGTATGCAAGCTAGAAACAACACACGCAGAAACACTCCGACTATAAACTGGACCAATGTAAAAATAACCGGTAGATCAGAAGAAGATTTCTTATTCTCTTCTTCAAAATAAGCCTAAACAGTGGAAGCAGGCTGCTGCGAATGGCACTTTGCACATCGCTGGAGGACGACGCAACTGAGCTCTGTAGCTGGGCCGGCTGGGAGCACCGCTCACTCCGAGCACCACCGCCGCTGCAGGACCCGGCCGGGCCGGAGCGCGGGCCCGCGGGCGGCAGGAGGGCGCACGGGCGAGAGGACGGGCCGAGGGGAGGCCGCCCCGCGCCACACACGCTCCGGCCCAACAGAGCTGGTCGTGCTCCGCCGTCACGGAGAAGCCCGGCCGCCTCTCGGCACCGGGACAGGGCTGAGGGAGTCACCAGGAGCGGGGAAAGGGGGTGGGAAAGCCGGCGGCACGAGGAGGCCGCGGCCCGGGGAGCGGTCGCGCAGCGGTTCCGCGAGGGTCGAACTGCCGAGAACCGGCTCCCGGCGCAAACCGCGCGCCGCCCTCAGCCACACGCCGCACTCCGAGGAGGCAGGCGCTGTCCCTCACGCCATCCATCCACGCACCCACCGGACTGGCGCTCGGACGGACTCCGCAGCTCCCGCACGGCTCCGCCAAGATGGCGCCGCCGCCGCTGCCCCCCCAAGCCGAGGAGCGGCTGCGCCGCGCGAGCGCTTCCGGGCCGCGAGCCCTGCCGCGCGCCGCGAGCGCGAGGCTGCGCGCGCACCGTGCGGGCGGGGCGGAAAACGCCGCTGCCCCGTGACCCCGCCCCCTCCCGCCTCTGCCGCGCGTGCGCCGCCTCGTGCGCCCGCATTCACTGTGATGCCCGCGCGCGTCACAGGTAGTGCGCATGCGCCTTGTGGCCCGGGGGCGGCCCTGTGGTCCCGTGTAAATAGAGATGTGTAATGACCAAATTGTGTAATAGATCTGTACAGTACCAGATCGGTATATAGAGATCGGTCACACGGCGGGCTGCGGGACTCGGCCACCGCGCTGTGTTGTGCGCTGTGCTCAGGATCATACCCGCTAATGCCGCATCCTCCCAGCCTCAGAAGTCGGGAGCGGGTTTGCGCTCACCGCTGCTCTGCCAGTACGGGCAGACACGATTTCTAACCCAGTTCGGGCTGGCTTAAGTCTAGGTTTTGGGAGGAAAGGCAGGCAGGGATGGGGGAATGGCAGAGGAGGAGGAAAGGTTTAAGGCTGTGTAAAGGGAAGTGCAGAGGCAGGATTGTTGGGCAGGTGAGGTAGTTATTTTTTCCTAGTGTTTATCCCACCTGCCTTTATGTATTCTCCCCTGTATTTCTAGGCTTATTCAGCACTTGTCTGCTCCATTTTACATAGACAAATAATTTTTAAAAACCCTGTTATTTTTGGTAGATTCACCTAGTAATGCTGCCGATTTTAGGAGCTCTCTAAACACACAGTCTAGTTTAAAAAGGACACATTGCTTATCCTGTGCAGGATGCAGGGTGGAGATTTCCACAAATCAAGCACACCAAGGGGTAAAAACTAACGTCTTTTGGATAGTAAAACTTACATGAACTTCAGCCTGGGGACAGATAATTCGACTTGAAGACATCAGTAACTCAAGCTTTAAAACCTTGTTGAGCTAGCACAAGAAATCCAATGAGGAATAAAGCATTTGGTGCAATAAGCATATAGGCTTCCAAGCAATGCTAATATCGAGAATTGTAATAGTTAGGCAATTAGCTCGCAGGACAGGGGCAATGAGGAATAATTAATATCCAAGGCATAAAGTACCCTGCAAAGTTTTGGTAACATCTGAAGGAATGAGACAAGAGGCAATGGGCAGAAACTGTTGCACAGGAAGTTCCACCTGAACATGAGGAAAAACTTGTTTACTGTGTGGGTGACCATGCATTGGAACAGATTGTCCAGAGAGGTTGTGGAGTCTCCCTCACTGGAGATATTCAAGAACTGTTTGGGCACAATCCTGTGCCATGTGCTCTGGGATGATCCTGTCTGAGCAGAGAGGTTGGACCAAATGACCCACTGTGGTCCCTTCCAACCTGACCCATTCTGTTATTCTGTGGAATGGGAACACGAACGTCCTGACAAAGGTGAAAGAGGTAAAGGGGAGTAACTTCGGCTGTGTATCCATTCCTCTAGGCATTTTGTGTTTTCACTTTGTTACCAGTTTCCTCTCACAGGGGGGAAGTTACAAACAAGTGTTACATTAGTATGATACACCGTTCTAGAGACGAGGTACAGGAAAGCGTAATCCAGGACTCGCCGCGCTCTTGTGTCCTCCTGATCTCCCACAACACAAACCAACCCCTGTGCAGCCCACACCCTAATCCCGGTCTTGTACCACTCCTCTCCCGCCCACCCTGCGGACGCTTCGCGTACTGCGGCGGCTGGCCCGCGGCGCTCGCCGTAGCGGTGGTGCGCGCGGTGGCCATGGCGCCGGGGGGCTGCGGTGCCGCCGCCGCCGCGCTGCTCATGGCGGTGTCGGTGGCGCTGCCTCCCGCCTGCGCCTTTTCTGTCCCGCTCCAGCGCCCCACCGCCTGCGCCACCGACCGCTACTTCGACAGCTCCCGCCTGGCTTGCGCGCCCTGCGGAGCCCACCAGCGGCAGAGCGCCGGCGGTGAGCGAGGGGGGAGGCGGTGCTGCCCGGGCCCACGGCCGATCGGGACTCGGGCGGCTCCGCGCTGAATCCGACCCCCAGCAGCGGGAGGTGCAAAGTCGGGGCTCAGGCCGTGGCGGTGAAACAGTAGCTCTCAGGGGCGGGTCTGAAGGCAGCGAAAAGCGCCGCGATGCCGCAAAGACCCAAGTGGGCGCAGCACAGCTGCGATGTGTCTGAGATACAGCCCTGAGAAACGGCTTTTTAAATAAAGCCTTTTTTAATAAAGCCTTTCTTAATACTCTTTCTTTCCTCAGGCATTTGTATGGTTATGAGTATTTGCGTTTTCATTGGTAAAATCTCACAGAGCCCTGAAATTATGTTCTTGAACACTTCGGTAACTTTAAACTGCTTGTCAAAGATTGAATGTCTGAGATGTAGAGATCCTCAGGCTGTGCCCGTGCTGGTCCGAGTCCCACACAGGAGCTTGAAGCGGATACAACACACCTTGACAGTACTAGATGGAAAATCCAGATAGTCAGTCGCTTTCTTTTGGGGATAAGAGTGGGAGTTCACTGTCATGTGTACAGACACAAATTTGAGACTAAGACCCAACAACATCTCTCTTCAGAGCTGGTACTTCAGTGAGAAGCAGTGATGTGGATGGCTGTTTGCACAACTGCTGTGTAAAAGCTGGTCACCTCTTCACCGCCAATATGGCGCCCTAAAGAGTAATCCCATAGTTTACTTACAGAAAAAAAATACCCTGTAATCATTTTCAGATCTGATAACGTGGGTGTCTAGATCCATAACTCCCCTTAAGCTGAATCTTCCTCCAAATCAGGGGCTTCAGGGAGAGATAAATTCCAGGTGGAGGTCAAGGGTTTATTTTTTTTCCTGGAGCATCTGGCTGGAGCAGTGTAGGTAGGTGACATTTAATCTGCTCTTTGCATCATGGCTGAATTCCACTTGTGATTCCACAAGTCTGCCCATACACTCCCTCGATAGCTCATCACTGTGAATTCTGCCATCAAGCAATATGCCTACAAATTTAGGTATTGTCACAGTGAATATCACAACTCAAGGCTCTTCACTGACATAATCCTATTGGTCTTTTTTATAATTATGAGTAGTTTATCCCTTTGACAAATGTTTCTGTACAACTGATCTCATGAGGATGTACTTTAAGGCTATTAAACTTTTCACAGAATTTTACATTATTTTTACATGCACAGTTCAATAAACAAGTAATAATAGATACAGTTTATTAATACATGTAATCAGTTTTGGCTTGTAGTATGCGTTTCAAATTATGGTGAGAAGTCTGATAGACTGAAAAGGTTTCTAAAAAAAAAGTTGCTGAGGACTAGCAGATGTGCACTATGATGTGCTATGAAAGTAGTGTTTCATTTCATACTAAATGTTAGGTATGTTCTGTTAGTCACTGAAAACCATTCAATGTAAAGTTTGATCCCCATGCACAATTTTAAACACTTTGCAAATTTAAAACAGCTTCACATATGACAGTTAAATTTTAAAAAACCTTTGAATATAAACATTAAACATATTTTGGTTTTAGGACTGACTTCCTATGGAAATAGTCAAAACTGTATACAAACATATAATGCTGGTGTTGTAGAGAGAATGGGCTGAGAAAGTCACTGTGGCAAGATTTAGATGAAGAGATTATATCTGTTTGGTTTTAAAAAAAACACAAAAACACAAGCTCAGGGTTCCTGTTGCACCCTGGTGGATCAGTCAGCCGTGTAACACTTTCCTAAAATATCTGTGTATGAATCGTAACATAGACATTTTCAAAAAGCAAGATGATTTTCATCCACATCTCAGGTGTATTATGTGTCCATCTAATAATCCATATTGATCTCTTAAGAACAACAGCAGTTCTTAGTATTCTGTAAAAAACAGTCAGTTTTATATAGATTAAAAGTGCATTTGCTTTGTTTTTTTCAGGTAGTTCCTGTGTATGTGAGCCAGGATACAGGATGGTTTCCAGTAATGGTGGGTTCTCTGTTACTTGTGAAAAATGCCCAGAAAATATGGTAGGTATTGAACTTTTCATGCTTTACCATAATAATAATAATTTTTTAATTTTAAATTTCATCCTGACTGCAAGTTATTTTTAATTAATTTAAAATACTTTTGCATTATGGTCTTTGCTTGGGAATTTTTAAGACCATACTTGCAGGTATTTTTTTCAATTTAGAAGTATTTATAGTATTTCATATATTTAATATGTAGTGTTTTTTCTCAATTTAGAAATGTTTATTATTATGATTTTGCAGGCATTTTTTCATAATGTTGAGCATTGAGCCAGAGACACCAGGCTTAACCAGCTTTTTCCTGTCATAGTAAATAGAGAAATATTTTTTTGTAGCAAATCAGCTTTTCAGGGTGAAGCCTTCCCACATACTTCTCTCTCTTCAATAACTATAGAACTCTTAAGAGGCCAACTTAGTTGCCTGAGTTGGGTGTTTAATGGGTGATGGGCATTGTGGGTAATTTCCCTAGACATTGACAAATATCCTTTGGTGATTTGATCATTTGCTATTTCTTTCTCTTTCTTGCACTGGTGGTATTTGTCTTTGATCTACTGGCAAGGCTTTTGGAAAGATAAAATGATGATAGTGGAGAAGGGAGTAACATTTTGGTTTTTATCTGTAGTGCAATTACTTCATAGTAAAGTAAGTGTGGATGTGAACTGTTTGAGTATGTACAAAATTCCTTGCAATTATGTAAGCTGCTTAACTTAGAAGTCCTCCATATCCTTTACTTCCATATATTTGTATGCAAATATGTCTCTTATTATGTTTATTTATTTTTCTTTTTCCAGTGTAGGACCTCTGTATCTCTTTTTAAACCTTCTACTTTTAATTAACTCTTATCTTCACTAAAGAGTGTGAGCTAACAGGTTCAGAAGAGCTGAACTTCTTTTTAGTCTCTGTCTGCATAGGAATTACTTTTGCCAGATTGTTTCACCTTTTTTTTGTCTTTGAAAGCTTCATGAATGTTATCAATGTTTTATCTGAACACATTTTCTGTAACTAATGTCTGGATAAGGCCAATTCTTCAGAGACATTGGGTGATGTCTGTATTTTTGAAAATTCTAATAGTTTTACGTTTTATTTCAGAGCGGAGTTACTCAGGATGGGTGGAATTGTATTACTTGCCCTGAAGGCCTGACTTTGGAAGGAAAATGTAAATGCCCCAATAATGAAATATTAGGTAAAAAATTTATGCAAGTTATGAGATGATAGTGCTTATTTTATATATTTGAGTTTACTAAGACATGCTCTTCTGTTAAATAAGAAAGGAAATTTGACGTATGTCTACATATCTATTCCAAAAATTCAACATTCCTCTTAATCTTAATTGTCATTCCTGGAAGACAACAGATAAATCTGTACCATTGCTCATTGCAATAAAAATTATTATGTAAACATTCCAAAAATGAATACTGATCGCTTCCTTTAAGCTCATTGGCACTGGATGGAGGCATTAAAATTGGAATAAAAACAATGTTACGAAGTATATAAAGCAGAAAGGAATTATGTGTAAGAGTACATGGAAGAGAACAGCCCGAACAAGCCAAGCAAACTGCTGTGTGTTAGTATCACTGGATTTCCTGCTCCCCTGAGACACACACCTGTATCTGTGGTTTTCTATGATGTGCTTCCCCATAACTTTGCTTCTTACTTGATGCTCTAATAGTTGCAGATGAATCTCAGTAGACAGAAGAATAATTTTAATGTTAAAATTAAAATATTAATTAGTGTTTGTGTTAATTATATTTTTGTTAATTTTGCATAGTTAAAACCTAAAAGCAAAGTACAGTTTTCATCAGGGGTGTAAAACATAAGAGCTCTTGGGACCTCTGGTTTTCCTTATTTTCAAAGACATGGCATGGATGTAATTCTTTGAATAAGTATTTTAAATGTCCACTTTAGTTACATTTCTAACAGAGTATGTTGGAGAATCAGTGTTTTCCAGATTATTAATTTTAAATTTCCTAGGAATCTGAAAAACAATGAAAACCAGTCTTCTTCCTTAAACTTCATGAGAGTTAAAAAATACATTCTGAGCTTTTAAAGTAAAATGTTGAAAGCAAAGCTGATTCTGTAATTTAACATGCAGGAAGAACATTAGTATTGTCATTTTTTTTATAATTTTATTTGGTTTGGGGTTTTTTTGTACTTAGACTTGAAATCTCTTGCTAAATGATTTAGTTGCTGGGAGATGCAGTTTTGAAACTTGAGATTTGTGACATTTGCATGAATCATTTCAGATGAAGTTTAATTATTTTTTTCCCAGTAATTTGTAAGCTTGACATTTTGAATTTTTGCTTTGCAGTGAAGTCTTTGTTTGAAATTCGGTTCAGAATTAATAGCAACAGAACAAAAAAACTACACATGAAATGTTGTCATTCTCACTAAATTTAAACTGCATGTGCATAGCTATACACAGTGCACACATACACAAATAGTGGATATTATTTGCAAGTTGTGCTCTTGATTTTTTCAGAATAAACTCTCTGAATTTATTGTAGATCTGCACAGACACTTTATTGTTTCACACTTTTCTTAATCTGTGTGACATACTGTGCATCCTGCAATTTTATCACAGTTGCTTTTCCTTTCTACTGAAGTGGAAAGAAGCATTGATGGCATCTTGCTTAAGGAAGCATTGTGCATACATTGCAATGGAAGTGAGCAGTCGTTCTCTGCTTCAGATGCATCAGGAAGTAGGTGGGTGTTCTTTGCCTTTTGTGATGATAAATTTGAACGGGTCATGCTCTGTTTAAATGGAACATTCTGGAGGAATAGTCTGTATCTTCGGGATGACAGTTTTGAAGACAGTGAATTGGAAATCGTCAACTCCATATCAAACTCCGTTTTTTGCTCACTGAAGTCCTTTTATGACCAGCAGCTTGATTTGTTTGTCTGGCTTTAGTGTGACTGAAAAGCAGGCTTTGAATTGGAAGCAGAAATAGAATTCTTATTTTGATAATTAACTATTTGGTTTGTTTTCTACTTCACTGATAGTAGAAACAAACAGGTAATAACTTTGGAATTTCAGAACTAGGGAAGCCACTGACACTGTTATTAGACATGCTATGTAATCAACTTTCACTAAGTAGCAAATCTCATACTTAAATGCATTTTAAGTGCATTCTTCATGTTTGTGATCCATAGGTGTGTAAGATGTGAAAAAACATTCATCCATGTAAGCAAGTCTTGTGACTGCAGCAGCCCAAACATTCTGGTAAGTAGAATGGTTATTATATTGAAGTTCAGCAGAGAAAAGTTATTTTGACAAGTGTATAAATTTCTATTTTTTTATTCTTTTATTTCTTTCAGACTGGGGGATTGTGTTTCTTTGCTCAGGAAAGTTTACCCCCAAAGGGAGTTGCAACTGTTCGTTTTGCACAGCTAGTGAGTGTATTTATTCTAAAATATTTTTAAGCTCTCTTCATTGTTTACTTTTAGTAAATATTTTAAATTCCAATCCTGAAAAACAAAGGTGGTAGTTTGTTGTCTGATTTGCATCAAGATAGAGTACAGGTATGGAGACCAGACCAGGCAAGCACTGTTCTAACAGAATAAGGTTTTAAAAATTCATGCCCCCTTGGAAACTGAAAAAGAGAAGTCATTTACATGACTTCAGTATCAAAACAAGTACCATGTGGTCTTTTGTATTAATTGTGTGCATTTAAAGCACACTCTTGTATCACAAAAAAATGCTGAAGAGTTTTTATTATTATGTAAAATCGGTATTTATGTAAAACATTTGAAAGAACATCTAAGAATTGAGCTTACATCTTCAGCTTAGAGCTTATAGAGGAGAATGGACACCTCTAAAGTTTGAAATTCTGTATGAAGTTGGTGAACTCTTGAATTGGCTAATGAATGAAAATATGTTCTATGGAGAAGAATGAAGGTATTTTAGCCAATGAACTTTTATTGTGAAATCTGCTTTCAGTTAGGACCATTTTCTGAATTCAGGAAATGCTGTGTGGTTAAGAAATGTATTTTACTTCCTAAATGAATGGATGTTAAAGGCTACTGCTTGAAAGAAAGTAAAAAGCAGTCTTCAGTTTTTCTGGTATCAAATAATGGTCTTGCTTCCTCAAAATGCCATTTTGTAAGTAATATTTTATTGAGAATATGTCTTTTTGGTGGCTTACAGTATTTATGAACACTATTTGGTTCAAATGTGAGTAGTTATAAAAAACAGGTTGTGAAATAATTAATTTGGTAAATTTGATCCTGAGGTAAATTTACCAACTCAATATCTTACCCTTGAAATTGCTAGTACTTGCATTATGCAATAAAGAAAACTTCTTTGTCCCTGAAATCCATATTGAAAGCTTAAATATTCTATCTTTTTCTGTATATTTTGTCTAATTTAGTGAAGTGAAAGAAATTATTGCATTATGGTTGTGTTTTGAACTGATATTGTTTGATTGAGATATTTACAAAGGACAGAAAGCTCTTAGAAAAAAATAAGTAGCATCTTTTAGCTGACTTAGTTTTCCGGACTGTTACATTATGGATAACTTATTGTGAACAAAGACAGTGAAAAAAAAATCCTTATTTACAGGGTATATCACTGACATCTGCATGGTTTCTGAAAAACCTGCAGTCCTCAGCCTTTGCCTGTTGGGTGAGTTTCATTAACGTTTGCAGTTTGATTTTTTATACAGAAGTAGAACCCTCTATAAAAGCATGGCACTTTAACTTTTGGAAGTTACCTTGCTTATTTTGAAATAATATTGAGGGCAGTCAATGTTAATGCAGGTCAACAGGGCTGGAATTTTCACAAAATGAATGGGGTTAAAGAAGAAATCCCACTTTAGTCAGCAGTATGTGAACTGTCACTGAGCATATCCAGGAAAGGATCACTCATAAAATTAACTTCTTACACGTTCAGTATTGATTGGCACCTGGTCTTTACCTCGTATTTGACTTTTGGTTATTAATTTTGGTTTGTGATGTAGAAGGATCACCATAGAACCATCCTTTTTAGTTTTGCTTTGCTTTGCTTTGTGTATGCAAGTGTTATTTGCCATTATGTTGCTCTGGGTGACAGTAAACATTGGGTGGAAGAGTGGGTGCAGCAAGAGAATCACAGACACTTGCGAAGGGGATATGCCTCTACCTCTTTTTTACCAACTCTGTTATCACACATGCTCCTTTTTCTTCTGCATTCCGCTCCTCAAAATCAGATTTTAACTTCTCAAGCCCTACTTTTCTTCCAATCTGTCACATCCCAAAGGGTTACCTGGCCCACTGGTCTCTGAAGATCACAATAGTGAATTTGCAGAATTCCGTAATACACAAGCACTCAGAGCCTTTATTTCCTACATTTTCGTATTAGAGGTTACTACAAATAGCTACCAGTAAAGTGAGTATACTTACGATTAATAAAGCAAGTATATGTGTATTCCAGTGGTAGCAGCAATCAGTAGTAGCAGCAAGCATATATTTCAATATTACAGTCTACTACAAAATGATCACTAGTAAAGCAGCAAGTATGTTCAGGATCAATCACCTGTATGCATGCCTATGTATGTATATTATTCAAAATAGTACCAGTACCATACTCACTAAACCACACCCAGAAGTAGGGCCTCAAAATTGATGACAGTGAAGTTTCGCTTCGGAGATGATCCACATTGCAGAGTCTGGAATCAGCCAGGCATTCTCAGCATGGTCTGATAACTTGCCTAGAAGAGCTCATAGAAAAGTTTGTGTAGAGGACATTCTTTGTGCGTTAGAGAGATTGAAAGAGAGAGACCACAGACAAGGACAAAGGTCACTCTCCATTTTGGGTAAAAAGTAAGTAATTTTTGTATCACAGAGACATAATGTGGCATAGGACAGCACCACCTGGAGCAGCCAATGGTTTATATTCTCTCAGGCTAGTTTTTGTCTTTTCCAGACTGTTTTTGTGCTCTTTCATCTACAACAGTCAATAGCAGTTGCTAATTCCTACTCTTTTGGAATGTTTTCCCTCCTCTAGATTCTTTTTCATGCTTCCAGATGATAAGTTGCTGTTACAGTTCCTTGGTTTTGTGTTTATTGATGGTATCTCAGGAGGTCTCTGATGTACCAGAGGCGTTAGGTACCCACCTGCACTTCTCAAGGATGTTTCAGATTCCCAGGCCTAATTCCTAGGATGGCAGGTGTTCTCTCACTCAGTGTATCATCAGGCTCTTGTTCAGTATTTTCCCAGATCACCTTTGTGGCTGCTCCCATCATCATCTCATAAACACGGCTCTGAGATGTATTCTCCTACTTGTCCTATTCTTTTTCACCAACTGAGACTGTCCTCATTGCTAACATAAGTTTGTCCTGTGTGTCCTCTGGCTGCTCAGCAACTCAGAGGTGCTACGTGAATGTAATGTGCAGCCACTGATCTGACCCAAAGGGAGTAAGGAGGTGGCAAGTACTAGTGCAGGGATCACTGCACAGAGATGCCAGGCGTCACCTCTGCCTAGCACTTAGCACTGGTTTGTTTGCCAAAACTGAACAAGGTATAGATACAACATAGTTTAGGAACAGCAGGATAGAAAAAGTACTAAAACTGAAAAGAAGATATTTACAATACATGCAACTATAGTTGTCAGTCTGAGCTCTTTGAAGGAGTCATCTTTGTCGTATAGCCTAAGCAGTATTAAACATTTTGATTCTTACTTTGTTTTCTAAATGCAGATTTTCACATTTCTGTCACATCATCACATCATAGCTGATGCAATTAAAATAAACTAAAAAAGAGAGAGTATTGATTTCACACTGCCATCTGCAGACCTATAAAAATATGATACCTGAATACATGGGAAAAAATACTAGGTGTTTACAAAACAAAATTCCTTTTAAGTGAAAACAAAGGTTTAGGAGTGGCTTCTTAAAAATAACATTAATTTTATGATTGCCTTATCAAAAGGAGGGGTAATTAAATACTGTTGTGTGTTCTTGTGTTTCTACACTGCAGTTGTACTCAAATGTAACAGCATGCCAAGCTCTTGGAAATATGTGTGTGATGAATATGAACTCATTGAGTTCTTCAAGTACTGATGCCTGTGGTTTATTTCAATATATTTTTATCGGTACAGCAAGACTAGGCATCATTCATTCAATAGCCTACTGGTAAGTTGTCTTTTCCATAACTTTTGGTCTTTAATAGCATTTTATGGAAATTATTCTAAATGTTCTTTGATGAAAAATATTATGTTTCTTTAGAGAAAACAATGTCATTCTTTTCAGGAGGCATAATCTTCCATGGCTATATTATGGTGATCAACCAGGATTAGCATCTCAAGTGCTTGAGAAAAATCATTTCCCTACAACCTTCAGTTTTAAAGGAAGAGATAAGGTAAGTTTTGGGTAGTAGACACGGAGAAGCACACATTAGGAGCAAGACATAATGACATAGAGAGGGTTCGATTTATTATAGTTGTGACTCCACTAAAGATATATTTTAGGCAGTCAGTGTAACAGAACTCATTGTGAGATCTTATGGAAGAAGAAGGCAATATTTGTGTAAAATAATGTCAGTAAGATGATTTTACTGACACTCACACATTTGCTTTGCTTATGCTCTCATACCCACATTCTCATAAGGCCAAGATGTGCTTGCCTGAGTGGTCTGACCAGGATCAATTTTATGACACAGAACAGAGGATGTCAGCTATTCAGTGTTCACTGTGTCCCCAAGGTCCTGGGTTGGCAGCAATGGATTAGCAATTAGACAAATCTTTTACACCCCTTAGGAGTTACTAGTTGTTTTGCCACTGTCCTTTGCTTCAGTCTTGTTTACTTCAGTCTTCATAAATCTGAAGCAAAGTTGGTTTTTGTCTTTTTTCCTTGTTTGAAATACATTAATCCTTTTTTCAGTTTTCCTGGTGAGATAATTGGAAGAAGAGGGATATATGTGGTGTGCTGTAACTTTGCTGCCACCTGCCTGGGATACCAAAGTTCAGGGTCTTTTTCTGACAATATATCTGTGCCACGGTTTTATCACAACCCATTTCTCAGCTCTGTTGCTGGGAATAGTGTTCTTCATCATTGTTACGTGGTGTTTAACCCTTTCTTTCTGTTGCTTCTGTTGCATACACACACATTGCTCTCCCTACTTCATTTGTACCAACTGTAATATTTGTTACAAATCTCTACAAGCTGAGTTGTATCAGAGATGGATTCAGTGTATTACTCCAGGTTTTTCCTCTTCCTACAGTGAGTTAGGGAAAAAAACAAACAAACAACAAAAGAGGTGAAAAACCAAATCATTTCAGTGTTAACAAAGCAATATATCCATCCGTAGGAGGGATGGTCTGCTACAAGTAGATTGTTAACTGGCACAGTTTTATGAAGGTGTCAAATAGTAAGTCAAACAGTGAAGTGATTTATTTTACAGATTCACTGTAAAAATAGAATAACTGGAATAGTTTATTCAAGTTAAGCTAATCACAGAAGGTAAGTAGTGCTAGTGATAACCTATTTGTCAATTATACTGCCAAATTTATCAAGAGTTTTCTTATTGACTCAAAAATAAAATCAGTCTTTTGCAGCCATATTCTAAAAGGCTGTGTTTTAAATTAAACAATGCTGCAATGCTGCAGAGAATACTCGTTATTCTTCCTAACACTGAAAGTCCGGGAGGCCCTTAAGGTCCAGCATAGTTTACATTAGAAATCTGCATAGATTTTTGATTAGTTCAGGGCATGTCTACCTGTGTAGAAGTTCCTTTGGAACTTTTTCCAGTGAAGCTGTAGAAGTATGGTAAAGTAGGGAGTTTTTTTGAAAAAGATAACTACCAAAATCAAGATTTAAAACAAAATCAAAAGGGAAAAAAATGAAGGATTATGCTGAAAGCTTCAGGAAGCATAAAACAATGAGACAGCAGTCTCTTAAAACATGTATGTCCACTTTAGGGCAGTTTAATTGTTTCTTTGTCTTTTTTTCATCATCAGGATGTGAAGCTGCAATTTATTGCAGCCTCGTTTGATGCAGCAGGAAACTTTCTTAAATGGCAAAGTTTGGAAGGAGGCATCTTACAGGTATGTCTGATTTTAGTTATCTTTCCTTGATACCGTAACTTTCTGACTGCCTTTAGTCAAATTAATACGAAAGCCAAGAGTTTGGTCACTACACTAATGACAGTTCATAACTATAGAGCTGCATTAGGGAAAATAGCCCTTGATTCTTGATCAAAGATCTCTACAAAATGAAAGGTATAAATTCATCAACATTGCCTTCATCCATTGTACCAATATAAATTTTGAATATTGGAAAGCTCTGAAAAATAACGTTTGTCACTTAGAACCAACCATCTCTTTCTTCCTTTCAGCACAGTTACCCATGTGTGTAATTTCTGATTAGACCTCTTTTGCTTGTTGAGAAACATGTATTTTTTAGCTCTCAGTCCACATATGTTTATAGACAATTCTGTGAGTATGTCCCTGTTGGATGTTGACACCTGCTTGCACACATTATGGGGGTAACAAGCAAATCGGTGATTTTGTCACTGTCAAAAGAGGTAGGAAACCTGATCTACTACCCCATTTTCTTTCACTTCTCTTTGGATTTTTTGTTTGCTTATTTCTTTTGGTTTGAAACATAAAATGTACACTTTGGCCAACATCTGCCTGTCTTTTTCATAACAGAAAGTTATAAATACTTGCTGGGAGACTTTACATAGAAATGGGGAACACTGGCTAGAAGATTGACAGTACCCTTGGATACGCTACCCTCAGATTTCAGTGGTACACACAGACATTCTAATTCAGCAGTACCATGCTGTATAGATAATGTGTGAAAATTGCAAGTAAGCAGCAAGTAGAAAGTGCAATAGTAAATTAGCTTATCAGCAAGAGAAATGGGCAGCTGCAGCACATGTTACAGAGTAGAATTTGTTTAGCAGTCTAGTGGTGATCTAAGCACTCTCAGTATTCCCCTTGGCAGGCAACAATAGAAACACTAGCAAGAACAATGGGGAATTCTCTGTCCCTTTTTCTAGGCTCTCCATGTCACTCTTGGAGTATGTCACTTCAAATGCTGCAGTGTCTACAGAAGAGCAGCTGACATTCAGGATTTAAATAGTGACTGCTATTTTTTTTGTTACTGTCTCAGGGTGAACTGTCTTGTGTCTGCCTCTCCAGTTTCAAGGAGAACTAGTGTCTGAGAGAACAGGTTACTAAGACAATTACTATGCATAGAAAATTATACATTCTGAGGTAAATTTTAAGGTTCATTAGGGCATATTAATTTTCTAAGGCAAAGAATTTCATAGCTATCAAGAACCAATAGGAAAGGAATATCTTTTCCATTCAAAACTTCATTTAATGTAATAGATTGTGTGTGATGATAAGACATCACAGTGCTAAAGCAGTCTCAGTGCATAATTGTAGCAATTCTCAGAATTTCAGTTTCATACTAGCAGAATTGTGGTTTATATAAATTTAGACTTGATTTTCATTTTGGGAAAATGGCTATGCCCTTCACTAAATGCCATGCTAATTTAGTTAGAATTTGGCCCATTTTTTCTAGATTCAGCTGAATCTGCTGTTCTTCGCAGAAAATACAAGTGTTAGAGTAAAGAGAGGGAAAAAATTCTGTTACTTGCTGTAACTTTAATCCTCTGATAATGCCAGCTTAAGAGAAATAGTGTAATATGATTGTGGGCTCCTTTTCTTACAGGATTCTTGAGTTTAGCAGAAGCCAGTAATAAAGCTTGAGGCAGCACAGTGCATTGAACATTCAGTCCCCAAAAAGATTATACTTGCCTGTTTGGATGCTGCTGTCCACAGATTCAGCCTTTAAGTGGAACTTAAAAATGCTATGCAAGTATGAATAAGCTAAACCAACATTTTAAGAACACCAACATTATTGCAATAAATAATCATGTTTACTCTTCAAAATATTCCTTCTCTTAAAAAATAGAACAAAATATCTTTTGTGAGAACTGTGAATACATAAACTGCTGGAGGTACCTGTAAATATCTTTCATGTGAGAAAATGATAATTTTGAATTGACTTAATTATAATTATGATTTGTTCAGCTTTGTCCTGATACAGAAACTAAATTGGATGCAGCTTATACATTTGGAACAACTTACCAACAAAGTGTAAGTAAGATATAAAACGCTATTCTAAATTTTGAATCAAGTTGCTTGATACATCATTAGTAATTCAGTGTATATTGAAGGACATCTGCAGTTTAACCATAAGCTGCAACATGAAGTTCTTTCTTGTGAAAGTGGTGCTTATTTTAAATTTTTTTGTTATTGACTGAAATAAGTGGTGTTTTTTAAATTATTTAACTGTACATCACAAAACTTGTGTATTACATAGCACGATCAAATAAATTAAACTGGTGTTTATATTAGTGAGGTTGCTGACTTAGCAGTGGAAGAACACAATGCCTGAATTCTGACACTCATATACTTTGCATCATATCTTCTAATTTTCCTTTTGCCACCTTTGGCCAGGTTTCATACAGAAAGAAGGCAAATCCCATCATGCCATGCCTGTATATTGTCCCTGTTAACTTTTTAATGTGTGCCCTGATTTTAGTAAACTCAATACAGAGAGAAGGCTGAACAGATGACTCATCAGAGGAAAGAGGTTCTTTAGTTGTCTCAACTATGGAAAAAAACCATTGGAGTTTTCACACCTGACTAAACAGCAGGAAGGAAAGAGGGGATAGAGCACTTGGGTTAGTGTATACTTATATGCTAAATTCAGTCAGCCACAGACATGGTTCTGCCAACAATAAGGTATCATTAATTTTTGTCACTTAACATGTTAAATGGGGAGGTGGTAGTCTCTTTGGCAGGGGGTGGTGAAAGAAACATTTATTTTTATAAAACTCCCTATGTGTGCACAGCATCTCATACCTATATATTAATATTGTTTATTAACTCATCTACATTCAAAACCATTCCCCACATTATGTGTTGCAGTGTAAACATACATAAACTCTGGCTGCTACTTGGGTAATGTGAAAGTTTTGTAGGGTAATACAAAGCTTTAGTCTGTGAAATCTAAAGTGTTTACCAAATAACATTGACAAGTGTTAAATATTTTTACTCTTCCATATTGTTTAACCTTGTTTAATCCAAATTTCAGTATTTCAGACAGAATGAAAACATTTTCTATTTATGATCATTGAACTAGTCAAGTATGGTTATTTTTTTTCTGCTCTTTGAAATGTTATGTATTTCATATATTGAGTTTGTAGAACCTGTTGAGTATTACTAACAGTTAATATTACTGGGTTTGAATATATACACCAATAAATAATAACTTACTGAGTATTTTTTAATGTAACTATTTTCATGGGTTGCAATACTTTTTTTTTCTTTCCTACAGCTTTTAAAGACTGCCTGGTTGTTCATATATGGACCTACTTTCATATTTAATTTCTTCACACAGTCACGGTGGTTGAGTTAGTCAGGGACCTCAGGAGGTCATCTTGTCCACTCCCCTGCTCAAGCAGGGCCACCTAGAGCAGGTTGCCCAATACCATGTCCAGATGGCTTTTGAATATCTCCAAGGAGTGAGACTCCACAGCCTCACTGAGTAACCTGTGTCAGTGCTTGGTCATCCTCACAGTGGAAAAGTGTTTTCTGATGCTCAGAGGGAACCTCTGGGTTCAATTTGTGCCCATTGCCTGGGCCCCTGAATTGGGCTTCAGTTTGTGCCCTTTGCCTCTGGTCCTGTCACTGGGAAGTGCTGAAAAGAGCCTGGCTTTGTCTTGTACACCCTCCCTTCAGATATTTGTACACATTGATAAGATCTCCCCTGAGCCTTCTTATTCTGGCAGAAGTCTCAGCTTTTCCTCATAGCAGAGATGCCTGCACTGGGCTATATCAAGTAGCTCCATATCTATCTTGTACTGGTGAGCCCAGAACCAGATTCAGTACTCCATGACTTCAGCATTTATGTGGCTTGACTTTAGTGTTTATGCTGTTTCAAATTTTATGCCTGTGAAGTTTGCTAGGATATTTTTTCTGAATCTGTTGAAAAACATTAAAATCTTCATTCTCCACATTAGTCATTCTAGTGAATTGCAATCATTTCTAAGAAGTTTGTATAAAATCATTAGTACTTTGTAATTGCTTGCAAATAGCTGGAATGCCTTGCCTGTCAGAACTTCAGTAGAGTGTTTGACACTGTTTCCCACAGCATTTTCATGGAGTAAATGGCTGTTCATGTCTTGGATAGGTATACTCTCTGCTGGGTGAAAAACTGGCTTGATGGCTGGGCCCAGAGAGTGGTGGTGAATGGAACTAAATCCAGTTGGTGGCCAGGGGTTCCCCAGGGCTCAGTATTTATTGATGATCTGGATGAGGGGATCGAAGGTGCCCTCAACAAGTTTGCAGATGACACCATGTTGGATATGGTGTGTGGATCTGCTGGAGGGTTGGGAGGCTCTGCAGAGGGATGTGAACAGGCTGAATCAGTGGACTGAGGACAATAGTATGAGATTCAACAAAGCAAAGTGCCACGTCATTCGAGTCACAACTCCATGCAGTGCTCAGGCTTGGGGAAGTGGCTGGAAAGTTCCTTCTCAGAAAACATGTTTGACAGCTGGCTGAACATGAGCCAGCAGTGTGCCCAGGTGGTCAAGAAGGCCAATGGCCTGTATCAGAAACAGTGTGGCCAGCAGGACCAAGGCAGTGATTGTCTCCCTGTACTCGGCACTAGTGAGGCCTCACCTCAAGTGCTGTGTCCAGTTCTGGGCTCGTCACTACGAGAAAGACATCGGGGTACTGGAGCAAGTCCAGAGAAGGGCAACGAAGCTGGTGAAGGGTCTGGAGCACAAGTCTCATGAGGAACAGTTGAGGGAACTGGGTTGTTTAGCCTGGAGAAAGGGAGGCTCAGCAGGGACCTTGATGATTCTGTGACTCTGTCTTCTGTGAAGAAGTGGGACAGATTGCACAATAGTTTTGTAGGGAATGAATCCGCAACTCGATAAAATAATTAAATTGCTAAAGTGATCGTTTTATTTTAACATTTTTTTCTTGTAGTGCAAAATTTCAGTTTCTAAGATTTTAATGGATTTTGCTAATCCAATCTTTTATGACCTGTTCCTTGAATATAATGATGACAATGGACAACAACATCTTTGGGCCGTGCCAGTTTTAAATTTGAATCTTCAATACAATGAAAAGTTTGTTAATCAAGGTAAGACTGTCACAGTAACATTTATTTGAATTTAAGTAATCTGAATAACTTTAAATAGAAATAATTTATATTCGTTACTATTTCTAAGTTGTTTTAAAGATACCACAACACACCACAACTTGTTTCCATTTAAAGAATTTAATATTTTGTGGGCAAGTTCTGATAGTTTAAGTGTAAGCTTTGGTTGCATGCAGTGTTCCCATTGATACTGCATACAAATAAAGTAATGTCATTTCATTATGTATATGTTTAAGTTGAAAATAAACAATTTTATATCCTCAATAGTTCTATGTGTTATACAGTTATATGTGTCATTTCTAGTAGATTTCTTTTCTTTTTTTGTGTTGAATTATCTGTGTGAAACTGTCATGTTTTTTCAAAGGTAGTAATATGAACAACTGGCTTTTGACTCGTCGATTTTTTTTGGTGGATACTCTTAGCGGAAAAGAGACTGACTTGGGAAAACCACCAAGGGTAATTCGGATTGCTAGCGAAATAGCAATAAGGTGATTCATTCATATAATATATAACACGTAGAAAATAAAGCCAGTATTGCACAGTCTGCATTTTATTGTCTCAAAAGAAATTGTTGTTTCTAGTATGTTTAATATATAATATGTGCTTCTTTCTTCATTGCCTACATGGAAATGGCATGAATTTCCATATGTTGTTCTGATGAGTGAGTGAGAAAACATTGACTTGTGGTATAGGTATAGCAGATCAGACCATGTTAGCAGGCATTCAGTCACCTCTTAGAAGCAAGCAGGTGTCATCTGGAAAGACCTAAAAACTCTGTTAATTCTTTGTCAATTTGTGTTTTGCTGACTATACAAGGATGTTATTTCATACTCCATGTTCTTTTTTGCAGTATTTTTACAACCTGTTGCCTATTCTGCTATACAATCCAGAACAGGCTTGTAGTCATTTAGGTGAAAATGTGAGACTGCATATTAGGCTCATTACTGATGGTTAATCTAAGATGGAATATATTTTGAAAGAAACGTTTTTTTCTTCTTTGTGTGGTGTAATGTCTTCTGAGATGACTGCCAAGAAATTGGTATCTTCCTTTTCTTTCAGCTCTCCTTCAACTTATCAGTTAAAAGATTGCTGAATAGCACTGAGTACTGATCCATACAAGTAATAATCTTCTCAGAATCACAGAAAATGCCAAGTTGAAAGGGACCCACAAGATCATCGAGTCCAACTCCTGGCCTTGCACAGGGCCATCCCCAAGAGATTAATTTAATATACTGACTCCATTTACTGAGAATTACATATTACATTATTTCAAAAGATAAGGATTAGTTTATGTATCTTAGAAGAACACCCTTCTATCCCCTTCAGGGAAAGGATAATGCCAGAAATTCAAAATACACATAAGAAAGGTCAACCTGTAATGTTTTGAGAAAAGTTACTTTATGGAATTGGCTTCAGTTGCAGCTATCCTAATGTCAGCAGTCAGGTAAAGATTGTTTCAGGTATTTTCTTACAAATAAACAATCCTTCCCAGCTTTTTCTTTTTTATATATTTGTGTACGTGCCTTTGTACACTCCAGTTGCTTTTAAAATGTGAAGTGCATGCCATTGGGTTTGAAACTCACATTTTATTGATCAGATTGTTCTGTTCTCTTAGTATTTTCTTTTTAGTACAAGTTTCAATGAATGCTTTCCAAGCACTCATTCATTTATTCATACTCTGTATTTCTGCAGTATTCGTCTGGTATCCCATATGCAGAGAGGAACTATCTACCCTCCTCTAATTACTATTGCTTACGCAGATGTGCTTGTCCAAAACCCTGAAACTCAGAGTGTGATGGTGAGATCTTTGTGCTATCTTAATCAAATTGATTTGGTAATCATACTTTTAGGTCTGTTGGAATTCCAGTTTTCCAATTGAGTGAACATTTTGGTGCAGTTTCCAATTCTGCTCTTAAGTTTTCACTAAAACTTAAACCTTTTAAACAAAGTAGTTAAAAGGATTCTCTTTTTAGTTTATATTGAGTCTTTTCTAACTTAAAATAATTAGAGTTCGAACTTGGTTGTATAATGCTAAATTAGGCTACAGTTCAAATAAAATTATATGCACAGAAAATAACAGGAAAAGTATTCTTTATGCAGTACACTGAAAGCAGCAATTTATGCAAGGAAATGAGGTTTTATTTAAAGCAATGCACTAAGAGGAGGTTGTTATGACACAAACATTTCAGGTCACCTATAGTTTAATTTAAAATAAAAGTGTTAAAACTACCACTGTCTGTAATGGTTGTAGCATTTCAGAATTTCTGTGCATATTTACTTTTTGCATCTTAATATTCAGGTTTCATTCTCAGTCAATTATGAGATGGATCAGTCAGAGGCTCAGATTCAGACTGATGTAAGTTGCAATTCCCTTTAATTTGTTGATTTAATGAATTATTAACTTTTATTTTGTGCTTTTTAAAAAATATCTGCTAATAATGTTTCATTATTTTCAGATTGCATTGGGTGTGTTGGGTGGGCTCGCAGTGTTATGGTCCCTTCTCAAGACTGCAGGCTGGAAGAGGCGTACAGGAAGCTCTATAATTGACTTGCAGGTATAAACAGCTGGCAACCTCAAAGGGGACATTTCTTCCCCCCTTTAATGAGACCTTGCTATGATTCCCTGTGATTATGAGTATTCTGTTTCTTAAGCTAACTGAAATAATTTCTAGCCCAGCTGCATAGAGCTGTGCCCTGGAGTTAGGTTCACTTCAGGAAGTAGGTTTTTGCATTTGTTTTAATTCTGATATTGTCATTCAGAATACTTTGGTAAAAGTATTACTGTTGGTAAAAATAAAGATATTTACAGAGCTATTCTGATCAATTGAGTGGACTTAGTTTTCAGATTAATTCTTCTTTGAACAAAGACTAGCATTTAGAAGTTTCAGACAGTGAATATACCATAAATATATGACCACAGCAGAAAAGCTTTGTTCAAGGCTCCTTTTCAGTATTAGAGTTTCCTGTGTGAGCTGCATAACATTTTATATGAATGTATATATGCATTACTTAATTAGCTTTACAGATCTCTACAGTGTGTTTTTATAATTGCAGACAGTTTTCAAGTTCTTACTGTTTTATGCTGGAGACCTCGCCAACGTTTTCTTTATCATCACAGTGGGCACAGGGATTTATTGGCTTGTATTCTTCAAAGTAAGTGTTTTTCCAGATTTGAGTGCTATGAAAACCTATTAATATTACATACATTTTTATATGAAGATTAATTTTCTTTTTTTTTTTTCCATTCTGGTCAGACTATTGAGGCAAGTTCTATATCATATTCTGTTTTGTGTGCTTAAATTTTGTGTTCACCTGTTTCTTTTCCTTAGGATTCATTGTGCTTGCAGTCTGCTTAATAGTCACTTAAAATATTTTACATGTTTAAAATGATTGCACATTAAATATTGATCTTTTTCTGCAAAAGCTTACTCCCTTTTAAGCACTTACTGTGTTTTTACATATGCCATGTGCAGTGTTTCAATGTAACTTCTCAATTATAGGCTCAGCAGTTTGTCTCTGTCTTTTTACCACTTCCATCTCAAGAAGAAGATTTTGTTACATACGTAGCATGTGCGTTTAGTTTAAAGGTAAATATTTTTTTCCTCACCATTAAATACATGCTAGCATGCTTCTGTATATTTTAATTAAGCTTGGTTTTAAACATCTTGTACAGTTCATTTTATTAGTGTATAGACATAAACAATTATGTTCTTATAATAATTAAGTAATTTTTCCATAGAAATTTATTTTGTGGAGTCGTAATAGGGAAACAAGTGTCTAAAGAAGATTGTCTATGAAAAATCATTCTTTCAAGGATAAAGGTCTAAAGAAACCCAAATAAAATAGCATCATATCAAGAAGAAAGTGCTTTCTTTTGAAGCAGAATATAAATGCTGTCAGTTCTTGATTAAAAAGAAGATGGATTCAAATAACATATTCAAATATTTAGAATTCAGAGATCATTGTTCTGTCTTCATGGGACATGCAAGTACTGTATTAGTTGTGGGTATTATATGGAATTCTATTGGAATTCATAATACAGGTTAAAATGTTATGAGGAAACAGAGTTTTTTAGAATTTGTTACTTTGCTGTATTTTGTTTGTAATTTTGGACATCATCACATGACTTATCATTATTCCAAGCTTTTAAATTAAAAAAAAATATCAAAAGTTGGTAATAACATTGCTGTCTCAAGTATAGTCAAGACATTACTTGTTATGTTTAATGAATGCAATGATTGTTTCTTCATCTTTCATGCTATTGTTGTCCTTACTTGTTATATTTCTCCTTTTTATTTCTCCTTAGGCTCTGCAATTCTTACAGTTGCTGATTTCACAACTTACTATAGATATTTTCTTTATTGACTGGGAAAGACCTAAAGGCAAAATTCTTAAGGCAGTTGAAGGTAACTTGAACTGTGCTTGTTTGTATAAACAGCTTTGGTTAAATTCTGGTATTACTCTCAAGTGTTAAATTTCAGAGCTTTATTGTATGTACTCTTTTTAGGTGAAGGTGTTATTAAAAGTACTGCTGCACCTGTGAGCATATGGAGGACATATTTTATAGCAAATGAATGGAATGAAATTCAGACAGTGAGGAAGATAAATCCCCTCTTTCAAGTGCTTGCAGTTCTTTTTTTTTTGGAGGTAGTATAACTACTATGATGAATGTTGTTGTTGTTATTTATTTTTTATGATTCACAACCACAGTGTAACTTGAGAGTCTGGTTTTTAATTCTTGCATTCCCTGAGGTAACAGTGGATCACCTTCAAGTTTACTTGAAAACATGTAACTTAGTGAAATAATTATTTTAACGCATTTTTTTTATTTTATATGTATGGATAGGTCATTGCAATATTTCACTAAGGAAGACTTAAAAAAACCCCAACCTTTAAATACTGTAAACACCCTTATCAGTTTTATTTGCTTGGGATTTTTTTTAAGGTAACGAGTTACCCTTAATGGCTTAAGAGACTGATAAATCTGTGTACACACTCAATTCTTTATTTGCCTACTAGCTCCCTCCCATCACAGCTTACAGCTTTATTTCTGGTTTTCTTCCTGCTCATTTGCTATAGTGACCTTTTATAATGCAGGAAGTTCCGTTCCTGATGGCAGTATGCCTTCAGTTACAGCTTCAGGGTATGTGAGAAATTGTGCTTTACCTTTTAAAAAACATTTTGGTTTGCTTCTTCTGTAGTTTAGTAATTACTTCTATTTTGGGGAAGTATTCTTAAAGCATGTGGCATATAGTTGTTTATGTGAGGTTCTTCTACACATGTTTAATACTTCTACTCAATGTTATACTTCTGTTTTTAAATTTTTCTTTTAAATTAAATAAAATGAAAATAAATAAAATTAAATACAGTAAAATTAAATACAGTAAAAAACCCCAAACTTTCCTCATTCACTACATCAGCATTTTTGCTGTTGGTACCTACAGGCCAGGACCAGCTTAGGTGCCATGTTACAAGAAAAGAGAGCACGTATTCTTATCGTGCTCTTCAGCTACCTGAAGGGAGGTTGTAGTGAGGTGGTGTCAGTCTCTTCTCCCAGGTAATAAGCAGTAGGACATGAGGAAATGATCAACCCTTCACAACTATGTTTCTGGTGCAGCTTCAGTTTTGAATGATTTTCACCAGTTAAATGTTTCAAGACATAGTGTTTATCTCATCTTTTTATTGTGGACTTTTTCCAGATTTTTTGTTTAAAAGAGATTCAGCCATACAGATAGTGGAGGGGAAATATATTTCTATTCAATAGAAACAAAAAAAAATTATTTTCTTACAGTTGCAAAACACATGAACAATTTGTTCTAACACTGGAATATATGGGACCAAAGAGCTGAAATTTGACAGAAATAATATCCCTATGCAGTCTAACAGTAGAATCTTGTGGAGTTTTTCAGTAAAAACCAATGTTGACTTTTTGTGAGATTTAGCTGCATATGGTTTTAGTTTATGTATCAACACATATATGTACAGTTTATGTTTGTAATATTTCTCAGTAATGACACTGGATCACACAATTGAGCTCTATCATAGTGAAAATGCTACTATTCCCAGGTGCATTTTTCCTGATTTTTTTCTTACTTCCTGCTATGATGGGAACAACAGGATCCTAATTAGTACTATTCATTGCCTCCTATTATTATATGGACCTTCTTACCTCTTCAGGTGGTAGGATTTTCAAACCTGGCTTTAATGGATGCTTCTTCCAGTCTTACAAGAAGCAGTGAGAGCTATGTAGCTCCTTGGAGCCGCATTTTAAGATTTGGTGTGTCTGTTGCACTCTGGATAGCCATTGCCATCCTACAGGTATGTGAAACACATGACATACTGAATTACCATTTTCAGACTGGTTCTTGGAAGCTAGAATATATCACTAGGACAATCATACTGTTTATCATAGCATTGGGTGCATTCTTAACTTTTTGTTTAGTTATTTTAGCATAGTACACCTTTTGGACTCAAAATGAACCTTCTGAGCTAGAAACATCTTACTTCATAGTCAGAATTTTAAACCTCTCAAATATGTGAATTTATGCAACTACTTTGTTTTATTTTTAACAACTTTCAAGGATCTCACAAGTTCAAAATGAAAAGCAGGTTATTGCTACAACTTTACTTCATAGAAGAAGTATGTTAATCCCATTTCATAAAGCTCAGTCCTTCTCACAGACTACAGAATTCTGTCATTGTGAGTGTTAAACTGTGAAATTAATTGCTTAATAAAGTCAGATCTGGTGAACTAATACAAGAAAATTTGGTTAATTTATTTCAGGTTATATTTTTTTCTGTGTTTTATGAAAGATTTGTTGAAGATAAGATAAGCCAATTTGTTGACTTGTGTTGCGTGAGCAATGTAAGTATTTCTTTGTGTCGGTTGTACAGTGGCATTTTGAATTGAATAATACATAAGATAGTTTTAAGAATATTAAATAATATTTATTCATTTAATTTAATCAGATATTACTAGCTAACAGCCAAAGTCAATGTTTCTTTCAGCTCACTTTATTGGTGAACTCTGCAAGATTAAAGTTAAACTTTAATTTGAAAAAGGTTGTGGAACCATAGGTATCAATATGTTCTTTCAGACATGTGATTTTCAGGTTTTTTTGTTGAGGTTTTTGTTTATTTGAACTGGCTACATATGCTCATACAAAATTCAAAAGTAACGAGTTATGACAGAAATTAGGTGTGGAAATATTTGCTGCCATTCTGTTTACTGGTTTGTATTTTAGTCCTCTTGTCTTTCAGACACAGTTGTCTTGGTTTTATTTAGTATGTTTATGTTCAATTTCTGCTCCTTTCTCTGTGAGGTTGTCCCTCAACTGTTGAACTTCATGGTTGTCCCTCTTGAACAGTTATCACCTTTTCTATGTATTTTCACTTATATCTGAACTACTTCCCTTCCTTTTGTTTAAATATGGGTCTTGAGGCTTTATACTGCAGGAGTTCCTTTTTAACCAAAGAAGAATGCAGTCAGAACTGATTAGATTAGCTTATTTGTCCCAAACTTTTTAAAAATACAGAGATTAACCCCTTTAATTAGCCTTTCCAGCCTTGGTTATTCATCTTCCATGAAACACCCATGTAGCACCTGGATTATAGAGAGAGTTAATTTGGGGGTTTATGTGATATATAAGCACTGTATCATACTGAATGAAATTATATTAAATACAGTCTCCTAGGAGCTTAGCTGGAATCACGCGTATGTATTATGTATCACAGAAATAACTTTTGAATCAAAATAAAAGCTAATAACTTAGGTTTAACTTTATGGCTCAGCGGAATTAAGTAATGATCCTTGCTGTTGACAAACTAAACTTGAAGCTAGTGCATGTTTTAGCTACATGTAGATAAAATGATCAGTAAAGGAGTTACTAAATATTTTTCTCCCAAATTTATTTTGGTACCTACCTACTTTGTATTTGTAGAAGGGCTGGCTGGTCTGACTGATCTTCATTGTGAATTCAAAAGTTCAAAAATAAAATTATAATTATTAATTAAAGTATTCTTCTCTTCCCCTACCTCCTAGATTTCAGTGTTTCTCTTGTCACACAACTGCTTTGGTTATTATATCCATGGTCGCTCAGTGCATGGACATGCAGATACCAATATGGAAGAAATGAATATGAACCTAAAGAGAGAAGCAGTAAGTAAAAGTATTAAAGTTTACACCTGCTCTGGTTATTTATCTTGCATAAAAACCCTCAGACCTTTGCATTATGGAACTGCAGTTGTGCATTACGTTACACCAACTTATGTTAGGCACAAGATAGCAGGTGCTGGTATGTAAATTTATGACTCAATAGTTGTTTTAACTAGCTGTTCATCTTCTTCACTATCTCCTCTCATTACTTCTTCAGACTTCAAAGATATGAAATTCCTGTTTCTCTAAAAAGTCTTATTTCATGTATTTAAGAACCTTCTTTTCTAATATTCGAGCTTTTCATAAGATCATGACCGCATTCAAAAAGTTGCATACCAAAAACGTTTCATAAAGACACAAATCTGAAAAACTCCTAATAAAGAAACATCTACTCCACCAATAAATTCTTTTATTCCATCTCTTCTACTATGGTGAAATAACTTCTTCTTTACAGAAATTAATTTATATAAGTATTTTTTCTAGTTTGTCATATGTTGTATCTTTGATGCAAGATCAGGCAAATGTAAAATGTCTAATATGCATTCAGAGATTTTCCACTAAATGCCATGATATCTTGCATCTTTTTAGTGACAACTAAGAAGAAAATACCTTAGACAAAGGATACTGCTATTTTAGTGATAATTGACAGAAAAAAACCATAACCATGTGAAAATTAAATCTCAAACACTGAAATATAGAGTAACCTTTTAATAATGTTTTTGACTTGTGTGTTCCCATAATTTTTTCCCAAACACTTATTTTAATATAATTTTGGGGTAAACAGAGGTTGTCAAATTTTTCAGTTTTGGGGGGTTTCTAACATTTTTTTCAATGTGACCTGGAAAACATATGGAAAAAGTCAGGAATCCAAAATAAACAACCAAAAAAGGCAGGACAAGTATAGAAAAAAATAATAAACCTAAAACAAAGGTCTTCCAAGTGAATATCAGAAGATATATTAAAAGGTAATAAACTGAACACAGTTGAAAAGAGGAATATGACTTTGTGACAGCAGGGGTCAGGATTTTATGTCTTTAGAAAATCTTGCTGTACTAGAACCAAGAGTGCAATGGATTCAAATACTTAGAGTTATTAAGTGCTATGGATATATGAAAGAGAGGAGATGAAAAGCTTTTGACTTGTTTTGGGTCTATGAATGACATTGAGAATGTTAATTTATAATTGCTTTGATTGTATAGGAAAATCTGTGTAGTCAGAGAGGTTTGTTACCAAACACAGAAGGGCAGACATTTCAGATTTCCATTTCAAGAAAAATGCGACTGCACTATGACTGGATTCATGAAACCCTAACAAGAGTAAGTGAGATACTGGTATTCTTTAAATGTTATTTAAAATATGTAATTTTTCTGCTGCAGTCATAGTCATGTTATATTTCAGAAACGTGGTCCTGCAAGGCTTTTGGACTCATCTGCAAATACCTTTGAACAAAGCACAAGGGCATACAACACTATGAACAAATTTCTCGGTTCTTTTATTGATCACGTATGTATATTGACATTACTATATTAAGGAAATTATCATTATACTAAGTAGAGACTAAAAATTGTAAATCTGAAGGACAGTAAGACTGCTCTTAAAAACAACAAACCCTTTTTTGTTATGTATTTATTTTTGTCTTGGAATAGACCAGTGCTTTTTGTTCATTCATAGCTGTACCTCACTTTGTAGAAAGCACTTTTTCTTTGAAATCATGAAACAAGAAGTATTGTTTTTCTTTTCCTTATAGGTTCATAAAGAAATGGATTATATTGTTAAAGATAAGTTGCTGCTTGAACGGATTCTTGGCATGGAGTTCATGGAACCAATAGAGAAAAGTATTTTTTATAATGGTAAAAAGATTTGTGGTATTTGTACTATTTTAAGTATCTAGGTTTCTGTATAGATTTCTTTCTCAGGATTTACAATCTAAACTGGACTTTACATTAAATGACCCCTTGTGAGGGGTCTCTGTATTTAAGAGAAGTTCTTTAGGTTACAGAAATCCTATTTATAATTTGCTGTTTATCTGCGTTGTTTTTTCTTTTAGGCAACTGAAAGGATACAGTTCATAATCATAAGCATTGATAGAAATATATTGTTTGATATATTGTTTGTTGAGACTCTCATGGTTCCGAGAAGTTCAGATATAAATCAGGATTTCATGACAGTAGGACATATGCAATTTTTAATGAAAATACACTGTTTCCAATCAAATTTGTATTGGACAATTTTCTGAAAAAATATAGAATATGTTTTCTATAATTGCTTAAGTGTTCTTTTTTAGAAGTGGTGCTTTTTGATAAGATAAAGAAGTAGATAAATGGTCTAGAGCACTTTGGTTATGAAAAAGGTATTTTAAGCTTAAAAGACCCATTTTTTTTGGACACTGTTAACCAATAAATAAAGATAATGCTGAGCTCTGAACCTCCTCCTAAGTAAGGCTTTAAGCATATGTTTGTATTATTTTGTTGAGTTGGGGCTAGAGCTAAGAGTTGCTAGAAGTTTCAGGGAGAAGACAGTTACATCTGTTTCTTGTTTAAAACTACCTTTTTAAACAGTCTGAGATTTCAGGAGGGAATAGAGTTGCATGTGGTAGGCAGGATTATCCTGTTGTTTTCCATCAGTATTATACCATTTTATACGTGAAAAGGTTTGTGTTATTTTTCAATAGAAGGACACAATTAGCTCTATGTTGCCACAGAATGTCATTAACTAGCTCTGGCTCTGAGTTCCCTTTTTCTTACCAGCTTTCTCAGCATGGACTGATGAACTTCACAAACTTGCAACTCACAGCAATAGTAATTTTTCAAAAAATATTTTTTTTTTGTAGATGAAGGACACTCTTTCATTGATGTTCTCTACTATGGAAATGAAACAACACTGCTCATTTTTGATATCCTGTTTTTCTCTGTTGTGGATCTGGCTTCCCAAAGTTTTGTTTTAGCAGCTATTCTGACATATTTGCAACAAGAGGTAAATTTCAACTTAAGAACAAAGTAATATTTTTTAAATATGGGTCACCTTGGCAGTTTATACAGTTAACTAGATAATTAAAGCAGTAAATTAGCAGTATGCAGTGACAGATTCTACTGAGAACTTATAAAATATTTTTTTGATTTTTTTTGTCAAATAGGCTTGTGAGAAACTAATTTTGTTCACAAGGCTGTCATGAATAAAGAGGTTACAAATAATTTTCAATAGAAAACACAAATATCTGTTAAAATTAATCACACATAATTCTATCATAATTTAGGGAAAGGTAGTAGAAAATGTTTCAAAAATGCTAACGTTAAGCACCTAATTCACTCATATTATTTACAATTTAAAGATAATACAAAGTTATTATTTTATGTTTGATACTGAAACATACTGTTTTAAGTATTTCCTCATTCATACATGTTTTCTAAAATGTTCTTAGATATTTAGGTTTATCCGTAATACATTTGGGCAGAAGAATTTGGCATCCAAAACCTTGGTGGATGAAAGATTTCTCATTTAATTAAGAAGATGAAAAACTTCGTTGAGGAGTTAATTGTGGAAATTATGTCCATGATCGAAGCATCTCTGATCTGCAGATTAATTGTAGAGCACTTTTCAAAAATAATAATGTAATGGGTTTGAAATGTGTCATTTTTTATATTGTGTGGTATTAAGCTTTATTTTTCTGTATTTACAGATTTATTTTTAATTTGTGAACACTAAGACATAGGCCTTTAAACGGAAATGTACATGCAAATAAGACAGAAGTAAACTTACTGTCGTTATTTTTAGAATAAGATAAAAATTATTTAATGGCTTTTGATAATATATGGACCAGTCACTTAGAGGCAATAATTTGAGCATCTGGTTGACAGGAGAGGTTGTCAACTCTGAAGTTGTCTGAAATTACTTTAAATCTTTTTTTTTTAATTTTTTAAAATTTATTTTGAAGTGTAATTGAGCAAACATATTTCCGGTTTTACACAACACAGGATTTGTTCTGAATTAAGTTAATTTTTCAGGAGGACATTTTAAAGATCACTTATTTGTGGTGACTCCAGTTTGAAATTTTAACTCTTCCTTATTGTGTCATAGTATTGTATGCTTCTGTGTCTTCTCTTGGAGTTTACCATTGTTTTTCTTGGCCTACACATGACATCCCATGTGTTTGAGATACAGTGGTGTTATAGTGATGGAGAAAAACAGACCAGTTATGATAAAGTAGAGGAGATAGTTATCTGCATTTGGGGTTTGTTCCTGATCTTCTGTCTTCTGATGCAAGATGCTCAGGGAAAAAAAAAGTAATTATTCTGTTCAGTTTTTCTACACAAGTGAAGTGGAAGCAATTGTTCGATCATTTTAGAAGTGTTTGCACATGTGCTCATGTACCTTTGTCTCTCTTAATTTTCCGACTTTATTATCTTTGAATATAACACAAAGACCATAATTGTTTTACAGTCATCATATTTTTGGCATTTAGACAAGTTAATAATTATTCAAGTGCCACTTATTCAGTGTTAAGGGTGATTATGAATGGCTTTCAAATCACCTTAAAATGAGATGTCTACTTCCCATTTTTACCACTGAAAAGTCTCCCTACCTTTTTTATACTTCAAATTTTTTCAATAAATGGTTAAACGTGAATAGTGTTTGCTGTTTTTATAGCTGTTACTTGTCTTTAGATGATTCAACAAGGGACTTGCACCAGCAAAAATACCATAAAAATGTAAGTCAACATCATCTCATGCTTATTCTAAAACAGAGACTGAGGATTAGTTGGACTTAGCAGGTTTCTGATGCAGACATTCTTATCTGAGTTTGAAGCAGCATTGCATTTCAGATGGTTTTTGGCCTCATAAAGAGGAACGTGTTCTCATGTTGGTACTGTGTCATATTATATTAAACCTAGAGCACCATGGACATAAATCTCACTATTGCTCTAAAGCATTTGCTTTTGTTGTTGCAAAGCCTGTGTAACCTGCTAGTCCAATACAGTTGCCATTGACTGATAGAATGTGTCTGCCAGTAAGGCTGTGACAGACGGATAACTGAAGAGTTGATTTACAGTGGGACATCCATTTATTAGTGTGCAGTTTAGCACAGGCATTTCCATGTCATGCTTTCCTTGCTTTTGTCTGCTTATGCACACAACTCTTAGTTTGTTGGTCCACGCTACGCCTCAGAAAAGGTGTGAATACAAGACTTCTAACAGAGTGAAATGTCCACTATAAATAAAATTAGGGTTGTTGCTTTTGTAGTGAATGTAGTAATTGAATTGTCCATTAGGTTCTGGATCTGTTTAAACAGCCAAAAATCATATTTCCACTGGCTGCCATGGCTATAGGACCTCAATAGTTGTGAATTTCCTTGTTAGTGATCTATTGAGTGCCAAAATTAAGCTAAGGGGCCATCTGAAAAGAGTCTGCAGTAAGACATTCACAAGGCAAAGTTAGGCTCACACGGTGTCCTTGTGTTTCTTTGGTCGATATCTTTGCATAGCTTAACTAAACTTAAGTCCTTACAAGTTCTACTGCAAAGTCAGTGTACTAGAGGAAATACAGTCTTTCTCATGTGACCGTATTTATTTAAGCTGGAGGATGTGACTAAAGGGGTGTAGAAGGTTGCTGCGGTCCACAACTGAGCACAGGTGATCCCAGTGAATTGCCCAATGCTGGTCTTTACTTACTGCACCTCCCAGCAATAGAACTGTGTGTCAGTGTCAATGGTCAAAGGGACAGGCTTTTCCTCTCTGAATTCTGGTGACGTGTTCATGGGCATGAATTTACTCTAGGGAACAGAACCACACCTCAAACAGACTTCTTCCAGAATGGTCTCATTTATGACCCACTGCAGTTGGAATAACTAAAACAAAGTAACTAGACCTGAGTAAACCAGCAAATGACTGCAAGCAAAGTGAAGATGCAGTTGTGCCATCTGTAGACACAGACGTGGTTTTTAGTTTGGTGCCAGCAGAAATGGAGACGTTTCAGCCTGTGGGCTCTCACTCTATACCCCGTTCTCAGTGCTTGTACTAACCAGTACAACTTGCAGTACAAAAACCTTGCCTGAGTTTGCTTTAGATGCGCCTTTAATTATCTGCTCCTCAAAAGGGTATATGGAAGCTTTAAGGACCTCGCATTTTGCCAGAAATACTGCTAAAAGCAAGATAAATGATAAAATTATCTAAAAATGTCCTGTCAAAACAGTTCAGTTGCTTGGCCCCCACTTTCTTCTTGGTGTACACATTACTCTATTTTGTTTTATTTTTCCAGGTCATTTGTCTAAAATATTAATATAGCTAACATAGACACTCTACATGATTTAAGAAATAATTAGAGAAGTCAAAAGCTCCATGAATTCGTAGAAGCTTTTCTTCATTCTTGCTGCTCAGTGAACGATTGGAACAGGTTAACTGAGCTTTGTTCCCCTATTGCTTGATATTTGTTCAAGAAATATCAAGATTGTTATTTGTTCAAGAAATATCTCTTGTGATTGTATTTCCAACAATTTTTTTTTTTTAAATTAGTATGCATCTACATTGTGTTGTTCATATGATGAATGTCTTTCAGGTTTCTGAATGTTTTATGTGGCCACATGGCATTTCAGACTATGCTGTCTGTTTCTCTGAGCAATAAAATAATTTTCAAAGATTGGAGACCTTTTTTTGCACTTGTCAAACAAGTGGACCCAAGTCTGCAACATATTTTTCCTTCCATGATCATGACAGTAGGGCCAGAGGCTGCTGCTGGCTCTGCAATCCAAAGAAGCTCTGTCTAGACAAGCGTAAGAAAGGAGGTTTGCAGGCAGTGCAGCAACAGAGGGTATAGTTTTGGATAGCCACAACTAATGGAATGAATGGTTGTTTCTTGCCAAGCATCCTAGAGGTTAGATACCAAACACTTTATTTCCACAAATAATTATAACTTGTATGTACAGCCAAGGTACAGTAATTTCAAGAATATGTTTAAAATTTACAGGTTTCATTTACTACTGAAAGACTTGCCATTTTACTACAGCATTCATTTAAATGGTAGGGATGGGTGTGACTGGGGTAAACCCTGCCAGAGGTGAGAAGTGTAGCCAGCAGGATGCTTAGATTACACCCTGCCCTACAGCTTTCTGCAGTGTGGGCAGCAGGCGACGCCAGCCAAACTGAGCTCGAGGGGTTTGTGTTTGTTTTCAGTCTGAGTGGGAGCGTATGAGCAGTGGGGGACAGGGGGAGGGTGACATTGTGACATGATCCTGTGAAAATCACAAGTAGACTGGAATGGTGGAAGGGAGGTAACTACCAAACCTCTCAAAACTGGTCTCCCTCAACACCACCTGCTTTGCCCTACCTTTTTTTCTCTACCCAGTACCACACCCTTTTCTCCTGTTCCTTTTCACCAGCTAAAAGCACTAATCCCCTGTCCGACTCTCCTGTGCCCCAAGCCAGTGCCTCCAGGCAGTGCCTGGCACAACCTCCTGCTTCACCCCACCACTGTCAGCTGAGGTGCAGATCCTGCCCCTCCCTTCCTGCAGGTCTGGCAGCAGGGCTCTCAGCCAGGGCAGTTACTGCCTTTCCCCGCTTCCCTGGGCAAATTCTCCTTGTCAGGAGAATGCTGCCAAGCTGGGCAGCACTACTTGCCAAGGTGTGCCTCGGGGTAGCAGCAAGGTTCTTTGGTGAGAAGAATGAAAATCCAAACACAGTAATAAAAATCTGTCAAAAACATGAAGTCCCAACTTTCATGTATGTCTAAAGGGAAGAAGGAATGAAAGCAAGACGCCTCCAAAAAACCCTGCTTTTGAGCACTGGCTTCCTCCATCTTTGCCTCTTCTATTGCCTACATTCCATGTCTACCCCAGCACACCCAGCTTTCTCATGTGACTCCTACCACACCACAGCAGACAGATGACACCTGCCATGGGTGGCTTGGAAAGGCCACCATCCTTGCTGGCCTGACACCAAATGAACAGGCCCTGCAGGCAGGGTGGCCAAGCTGCTGCCAGTTCTGTGCTCCAGTGCCCACAGGGAGGACCTGGATCCACAGCCTGGGCTGGGGATTGTGGAGCCTGAGGAACAACGTCCAGGAAACTCCATGGGAGATGCATTTGCCTCTCTGTAAGTTGAGTGTTTCTATCTTATCCTAGTAGAGCTTCAGTAAGCTTTGATGGTCCCAAGCCCTGACCAGCTGTATCCCTCTCTGATCCAGACTGCTTTACCAACCTACTGGTGCTACTTGAGACTTGTCACTCCATTAGTTTTCCCATGTGACTTCCTTCTCAGCAGGAGTAGGTCTAAGCCTGGCAGCTGGAGAGAGGTGAGGCAGCCTTTGGGGTTAATGAGGAAATATGTGATGTTCAAAGCTTACCTGTGGAATAGCTCTGCAGAGATCAGGAGGCAGCACTGCATTAGCTGATACTGAGAATTTCCCTTTGAATATTCAGAATTGTTCTTTTGTTAGTCTGCAAAAGCTGAGCCCACACCTGACAATCTCCTCACAACTGTGGTTGTTCATGGAATCAAATACAGAGGCTGTATCTGAGCAGAGAGAAGGAAATGTACTTGCCCTAGCACTAAAGCAGTTATTCCTAGAAAACACACAGCACTTAAGAGACAGATCTAGATGATTTATTTCTGTCATTGGGTTTGGGTTTTTTTACGTAAGTCCATGCTATTACAGAATTACCAAATTTCCATGTAACAGCTCTCTGTGTCAGGGTGGCAGAAAGGCTCATGCAGTATGAAAGAAACAGGAACGAAAAAATGACCATGGTCTCTTCTCACCCTGGTTTACAACTCCAGGAAAGTAATCCCCTTCAAATCATACCAAAAAATAAATCTCCAGTTCTTCCTGCAAATGCTGAATGGAGATATTTGCTTCTGGCTTTGCCTGATCCCTGGGACAAGAAGAGTGGCACCAACCGACCTACAGAGCAAACAGCTTGTTATCTCCCAAAGCCTGGCCTGATCCCCCTTCCCATCCATGCCCTGTCATAAGCAGCCAAGCTGGGATGAATGGATTTTGCACTTTTCATTTGCTACAGTTTCCTCTGACTCCTTCCCACTCTCCATGGAGCTATTGGGCCACAATGGGGGGCAGCATCCTCCCTCTGCAGGCTCTCGGACAATGGATCCAGGCACTGGCTTTGGGGCGCATCCCCAGGCTGCCACCCCACCTGCACCAACCCTTCCTCTCACCTCTTCCCTCCCGAGTTCACCTGGGCCTGCAGAGACCCAAATCCCAGAAATCTTGGCAAGGGGATGCAGGAGTTATGCTGAAGACTTTATGTTTAATAACAGCTGTGCTGAAAGCTCGGTATTTATTGTGTTATCCTGGAAGATCAGAGCAGCGATGATGCTGTGAGAAGGACCTCTCAGGTGTTCATTTCTCCTAAGAGCATACAGTCAGAAACCACTTTCACTTTGTTGGACAGTTTGAGACAGAGTGCACTTTTTACTGGGGAGGAAAAAGCTGCATTTCCCATTTCCAGCATTTTCTTTCTTTTTGTGTGTGTGGATATTAAGATCTGAGCTTCACTGTTGAAAAGACCAAAGTTGCTCTCCTGTACCTTTTAGTACAAGTAGTTCTCTCTACAAACACTGTAAAATTTTACTGCATGGTCAGGCACATGACAGGACATGGTGACTCTTTTCTGTGGAAGCTGCAGTGCAGAGGGGGGTTGTGTCCTGGGGCACCCAAAGTTCAGTGCAGAACTTGATGGACTTGATGAGACTCTGGGTTCTCCCTGCATTCTAAACCAGCAGGGACAGGGAGACATACCTCTCCATAGGGACAGAGGCAAAATCTGACAAATTTCCCTGTGTAGACAACATTAAAGTTCTTTTTTAAAAATAAAAGGATATGGCTGCCTGGCTTGCATAGGTACCTGCAGCTCTCACTGCTGACTAACGCCAGTCTCACTGAATGTTATTTCTCTTAGGTGGCAGCCTGCCTTTGCATTTGCAGAAAGCCCAGCACTATGCTGTTGGAAAGGCAAAACACTGAATTTCTTTGAAGGCTGCAGATGCTGTGATGGGTCCTAGGGATTTGTGAGCATGGTGATGGGGAGGCACTGGATCTGAGACCTGTGGATCAGGACCATTGGGTCTGTCCACGGGAAGAGCAGGACCCTACAGCGATGCTGTCTGGTTTGCAGCCACAGATGTGCAACTGTGACAGCCCCATTACACAGTTTGGTGTAGGGGAGGGTCAGTTGTTACGCAGAGTGATGACACACTTCTTGGAAATAATAATATTCATTGCCCATGCTCACCAGATGTCAAGCCAGAAGAGACCATGAGGTAATGGAGCCTCTCTTGGTGGCCGATCAGGGCTCTTGGCTACTCTGACCCAGTCACACTGATTCCCCACCCTTTGTCATCAAGGGAAGCATTTGCCTGCTCAGCAGCCATTACCACGGAAGGGCTGGGATCCTTTAAGACACAATTAAGCAGCAGACACATTTAAATGCATCTAGATGGAGGAATAGAAAGGAGTTGATCCCCTCTGGGGAATGTTTTTTGTTTCCCTAGGCTTTTAGCTTTCTGAGCTTCCCCTTTCTCTCCAGAACTGTTGGGTTGCAGCTGCTTTAACTGCAAGCTTGAGGGAGAGCCTGAAAGGGGTGCAGTAGGTAAAGGTGGCAGTTAGAGAATTCAGGAAATTTAACCTCCCCCCAGTCATTGCCATGCGACCAGTAGCTCTAAAAGCTGTACTAGAAACCACAGTGTATAATTAGAGGAGGTGGATGTTTTCACATTCTGTGCCTGTGTGTATGCTGGAGTGTAAAATCCTGGATGCTCTTCACACCTCGTCAGTCTCTCAGCTCAAGGACGGCATAATATGTGTGGTGGGGGGAAAACAGTTTTCCCCCTGAAGCTATAAAATGGTAAACCCACAAGGGGTGGTGATCCTTGAGGTTTGAACCAATGAACGCTTCTGCAAAATATAAACATATCACCTAGACCAGAAAAGAAAGTGGTAGTAGTGGTTGTTGTTGGAGAGGTGGCCATGTTGTGAAAGACACGAGGAGAAGGGGCAGGAGCCCCTTGTGGGCTCTGTCCCCCCCCAGCCCCTGGCTGGGGGGCTACAGGGACTTGGAACAGTGTAAGGCTGGGCTAAGTACCTGTACCTATGAGCTGGGGGATGTTTCTCCACCGTGAGCAGCAGAAGCGGCAGCAAGAACAGCACTAACTGAGAAACGGTGGCAGAGAGCCAGAAGAAGATAAGAACTGAAGAAGCAGCAAACAAACATGCAGCCGAGCAGGAAGACACAGAGTTGTCTGAGAGAGCCAAGAGAGAGCCAGCAGCAGAGAGCAGGACTAAGCCACTAGAGAGAGAGAGTTTGGGGTAAGGACTGCAACCAACCCCCAAAACTCCTTTGAGATCCCTCCTAAAATGGAGGGGGCGGACTCCTGCTGAATGGAAGTCCTAAAATGCAGCAACACTGCAGAAAGAGGAGCTAAGAAGCTCAGTTGTCCTGAGAGCTCAGCCAGGACGGAATGTGGAGGAGGGCTTCGCCCCCCCCTGCTGCTGAGAAGCTAGCAGCCAGCTTGAGTCAGAGCCAGAAGCTCTGCAAGGGGCTTGAATCTCCTGAAGATAAGGACCGTCGTGAAGACCCCTGTGCTTCGCAATATGACGTGGTGACGCGCCCTTTGTCCTGGGAAACGCAGCCCACGGAAAAGAAGACCCTCGTTTGGAGACAAAGGGCCAAGGAGCTTGGATATCCCCTCGTGTGTATTGGCAAAGATCCAGCTACAGCTGCTGCATGGAAGAGAGAATGAGACACTGCTGCCCTAGAAAGACTTGCTGCTCATAAGTGGAAAGGATCTCTTCCTTCTTCCCTCCTGGACTTTTATTTTGGAGGGAGAAGAGATTTGATCCATTGTAAATACTGTTTTATCATACTAGAGATAGTTGAGATTGTGTGTGTGATGTATTATAATATTTATTTGTTGTACAGTCAATGTAATATAACCCTTTCCCCCATTCTGAGTCTCGTGTGGTGTCTGGAAAACCCAGAGGGAGGGGGGCTAGGACTCAGGAATTGGATTTTGGGGCTCTCAAACCATGACATGAGTCTGCAAGGAGCACAAGCCAGCTCTGTGGATGCATGTGCTTGGAAATAAACAACCCTACAACCCAGCTTACAGCTGGGAACAAGTCTCAGCCCCTGACACGGTCTGTGCAGCAGCAGTGAAATGGATCTATCCAGGCAAGTGGCTTGTTGATGAGCAAGGAGCCCTGCAGGTCCTGCAGGGCTGGGATGATGCTGGTGGCACCAGGTGAGGAGAGGAACAAGTGGAGAAGCCAGGCCTAGGAAGAGGTAGCTGGGGCAGCAGGGCTCAGCCTTGCCACCAGGCACTGGAACAAAGCACAGCGTCATCTCAGGGCCACCACCTCAACTTGCCAGTGAACATGTACAATGATGGCTGCATGAAACTGTATGCACCAACTGAAAACTCCCCCAGGATGTGGAAAACAGCAACAGAAAGAGTATGTGCATATTGGGCTGTGGAGAAGACCATGTATCTGCGGTCTCCCTGATAAACAGGAAAACTTGGCTGCCTCTCCATGGGACATCTTAACAGGTCAAATTATCTTAATTTCAAGAACTCTAAAGCAGAGTTTAAGGAAACACACATTTATTAAGAGAAGGTGTTATAATTTAAGAACTGAAGCCACTAGAGGGTATGTGCATCAAAATCATCCATCTCTGCCCAGCCTGCTGTGTGGGTTTGCCACCGATGAGCCTAAAACCTACCCCTGAGATGTGCCAAGGACTTGCCTCTTTAACCTCAGGTTCATGGTTTTAGCTCAGGCCAGCTCAGATGAGAGGCAGACCTTCAGCATGTGCCCTCATAGTCTCAGGCCAAGCCCAGTCCTCACTCCACATTCCTGGCTGTTGGGATATTTTCCCAGGAGAGATGTCAGAAACTTTTGGGATGGCCAAGGACAAAGCCTGGTCCCTTGAGAAAAGCTGCATGCTGTGAGAGAAAGGCTCCTTTTCACTCCTAGAGACCCTCTGGGAGCCACCCCTCCCCTGCTTTCCTGTCGGTTCCTGCTGCCAGGACCAGTAAAGGCACTGGGAGTTGCTGGGACACACAAACTAAACTCTGCAGAACTGGAGCCATCAGCAAGGGGAGGAGTAGAGCACAACTTCCTGCACTCTACAGCAGGTCTGGGTAACCCCAAAGTGCACTTTCCTCCCCCAGATCACCTCTGCAAACGAACCTGATGGTTCCCAGCAGCGTGGCCACACTGGCAGGTAAAAGATGGTTCCCCCAGCCCTCAGTGTTTGTAACACTTAGCCCAAGAGCCAGTAGGTTCCAGTGCCCTTCCTGGCCCCAAGGCATTGCTTAAGAGCTTAAAAGCAGGTTGTAAGCATTGATAAAATGCCCCAGAGCTCACATCCCTGTCCAAAGTCTGGGGATGGTGCAGCTCTCTGTCTCCTTTGTTGCCAAGGACTGATTTAGCTGAAGGGAAGGAGAAATCACCCTGTTTGCTTTGGCTGGTGACACTGGTGCTGTAAATGTTTTTCTCAAAAAAACCCAAGCACATGCTGAAACCCCATCGGTGTCCTGATCCCCCTTGCTGCATCATAGCACAGGCTCTTGCACAGTTTGCTCCTGAAGTATTTATTTTTGGGGTTAATTTCTGAGCAGGGAAGGTATTCATGCTCCAAGCGAACTACACCGTTTATCAAATGCAATTTTCCTCTGGATTTACACACATGTAACAAAGGCTGTGCTTGAGCCAAACGTGGAACAGAAATGTTTCAAACAACCTCCCTTTTGTTTGCTCAGTCCCTCAGCACTCCTTGAAGCAATCTACAAGGACTCCTTGAAGCAACAACTCAGCCTTGGGCATATTGATCACCATAACTGGTCTACTCTGGCCTCTAATCGGGAGGCCTGGAGACAGACCATTTATAATGCTGCTGATGCTTTTGAGAAAGCACGCAGGATCACTCTTGAGGAGAAAAGACAACGCAGAAAGAATCGAGCCTTGCAGAATATACCATCTAAGGAGTCTTTCTGCTGTGTCTTTTGCAACCGGACGTGTCTATCTCGTATTGGCCTTTTTAGCCACCAACGCGCTTGCAAGAAACGTGGGTAGAGTCCTTCCCAAATCTTCGTTCGCGAAGCCTAGCCATGATGATGATGACCCTCAGCACTACTGATTTAAGAATATTGTCTTGATGGTGACCTGTTAGAAAAGTTTAAATTTCTTTTGCAACTTGGAGAGAAAAGGGGGCCTCTCAGTGAAAGCCCTTCCTGGCAGTGTCAGGAGTAGGGGCTGACTCACCACAGCCCTGCTCTCCAGAGAGCCAGATGTACCCCTTAATTCAGCTGTAAGGCTGCACTGGCCTGTCATAGGCAAAACAAGAGGGCTCTGGAAAAGGACAAGGTAAAGCAGCTGATAATCCCCCTTTTGCCTATTCCTAAGCATGCAGATAAATGAGATACAGCTTCAGGGGAGGGATTTTGGAAGGCTATACAGTGCTTGAGCCCTGCAGAGGGGGCTGGCTCCTGGTTCAGGGGGCTGCACTCCCAAAATGCAGCAGAGAGCTAGCAGGGGCAATTTCACCATGGCTGGCATCTTTGGAAGGATGTAAAAAAAGTGGGACAAAAGACACGCTTGTGTAAGCTGTGGAGGCTGAGGGAGGAAGGGTGTTTTCTGGCATCCCTTCCTCTCTCCAGCTGCTGCTCCCAGCGCAGCCTCATCAGCACTCCCACACCCATGTGCTGCCCACCCCCTTCCAAAATGGCCCTTTTTACATCGAGGCGTTGTGTTAGGATCAAGTCCAGTGTGTAGCAGCAGCTCTGCAGTCCGGCCAACCTCTGATCAGCAGGAAACTCCTCACAGCTGCAGAACGAGGAGCAGCAGAGGCTCTGTGCTGCCGGCCTTATCCCTGACCAAGGGATAAGGAGCAGTTGTCACGCTGGTCTTGGACATGTCGCTGGGAGTTGCTTGGCTGTCATCACAAACTCCTCTTCCCTCCTAAGCCCACAAGTACACTCCTTCATCCTTTCTAAGGACACTTCCTCACCTTATGCGCCTGCCTATCCCAAACAGTACATCCCTGACTACCACCATACTGCAAGACATCAAGTGAGTTTCTGCCTGCATGTCTCATGGCAGGATGGATGCCAGCCTTGCAGTCTCTCCACAGGGAACGGGTGCTGCCAGGTGGCTCTGGCTAGCACCATCCTGTCCAGTGATGCCTGCTCAGCTGGTGTTACGAAAAAATTCAGGAGCCGTAAGCTGGGGTGAGATAAGAAAGGGTTTAATTATGCCAAGGCAAGAGATGTTACGACGCGCGCGCCGGGCTGTGCCCGGGATGTTACATTTATAACGATATTTGGCCAATCCTAAGTGTGTCCACCCTATAACTTTTGGCCTGGTCCACCCCCTGGCCCGCCTCTCGAAATTGGGTCTGGGGTGCTTTTTGGGACCCCCTCTTCATCATCCTCTTCATCTTCAGCATACAGAGAGCAGGGTGACCCAGTTCTTTGACTCTGTCCTGCGGTTTAGGCCAAGATACAAGCGTTCTCCAAACAAGACAGGGTTGCCTTGACAAGAGACTAAATATTTTCTACTAGATATGGGGATAGGGTGATATAGGGAGTATGGAATGGGGTGAAAGGATTGAGGAATATAAACTAAGGGATACTACGGGGAGGAGGGAGAAAGGGGTTTATTTCTAAAATCTACTTCTATTACCTATAAAACTTGTAAGGTAGAAAAATAAGAAAATCATTATGGGCTTAAGGGATCACCAGTTACTCACACTCAGTTGCTGACAAAAGTCGGGCCAGACAAAGCCACACTTTTTCCTGGACAGAAAGCAACTACAGGACCCCCTTGGCCTGGGGAAATTCTGCATCCAGGACCAGTACAGGATTTTATTTTGTTTCTTGGGATAGAGAGGACTGGGGGGAAAAGGGTAAAAACATCTGGGAACATAGGAGAAATGCCTTCTGATGAAATTTGCTGTTGTTTTCCAAAAATACCTGGGCTGAAGGCTGAAAGGATTTGTGTGACAATTTAACCCACGATGCCACTGCAGCATAGAGAGCTGGGGATACCCACTGAGAATGGTGGGTGAAGTACTCCAGAATACTTTCAAATACTTTGCAAAATGTTAGATCACCCTTTTGCCATCGAATCTCTGCTGAGCACTTGGAGCCCCCTGGTCCAACCCTGTTCTGTGCAGCCTGGTCCTGCACAGGGACAAGCTCTAGCCCAAACACTGCCTTTCCAATGGCAATCCCAGTGCTGCCAGCTGGGTTTCAATGCTGAGGCTTCTTCAAAGTAAACAAAACCACAACCTCCTCTGACCACCCTGTCCATTGGCTTGTATCACACTCTGATTCTGCTGGCTGCTGAGGGGCACAAGCCAAAGGAAGAGCCTTCCACTTCTGTTTGTGACAATCTCTGCGTTAAACTCCAGTCAAGTTATTAAGTGTCTTACAAAAGCATAAAATGTATATTAAAGGGGCTTCATAACAACATTCATGGAATAGGATCTCATAGAGGGAGAGAGATAAATGTGAAAGTATGGACTAAATTAAAGCCAATCTCCCTGTAACTATCTCAAGTTAATGCTAGTTTTGTAATGCCATGCCTACGATAATCTTAGTTAACGCTTTTATATGTATATGTTATATATATTATCATATGGAACAATATGCCAATCATTTCAGGGCCATCAGCTTCTTATCACTCCTATCTATATCTTATGAGTTTTACTCAGAAAGTATGAATTGCAGCAAAATAGCTAGACAGTACTAAACCCCCAGTTATTTTAGATCAATTATGATCAGAAACACATTCCGTGAAATCATGGAGCCATACACCCACCTGCATACACATACGTTTCCTGTTTGTGAATTCAGACAATTCAGGGGTTAAAATCTCATTTTTCTCACCCCCAGCATAGCATAATGTAAATAGGCCACTTGTTTTGCTGCTCTGCTCTATATATCCGGCACAGAGGGTCCAGGAGTTAGTGCTTAGCTGGCAATTTTGCTGATAATGTAGGAGGCAGAGCAGCCTGCTTGTTTACAGCCACATCACCTCTGCTGACAGAAGTAAAAATGGGCTTTTGTCAACGTCAATAAACAAATAAGAAACTGCTCCGGAGATACAGGAGTTCTGGTAACCCCATTGCACCAACAGCCAAAGAAGGGGAGGGCCAGATCCTTCCATCAGCTGGCTGCGGGAGATGTGAAGGAGGACCTGCCTGCCTCTCCAGTCCTGGCCTGGTTTGAAGGCAGCTCATGGACCCTGGCCAGGTATGGGCCGAGCAGGGCTATGCTTCCTGAGCATGGTGGCTCAGAGCTTGCTGGCCTGGTTGACACTGGTCATGCAGCTCCACCAGCCAGTAATGTCTGTCCCTCAGCTGGCACAACTTTTCACCAAAATAACAGGTTTTCATTAGAAAATGCCAGTTCATCAAAATCAGCAGGCTTTGAACTAGCTGAGCAGTTTCTAATGAATTTCTGAGAAAAAAAGAAAGAGATTTTTTTCAGGACCTGCTTCATTCCTTCCTAGTTTTTTGAGCTGCACAGTTGCCCACAACTTCCACAACTCTGCAGGGCTCCCAATATTTCAGACTTTTCATTTTCCAGGGCTGAGACACCTGGAAAGGCCTAGCAGGAATGGAGCTTATAGCTCCCTGCAGCACAGGATAGAGTATGGCATCCTGGAGGATATCATCTCACACCAAGGACATAAGGGTTCTCATGCCCAGGGAACAAGAAGCCTGGACACATTGAAGACAATGTGGATAACACAAAATGAAATTCCCAGAATAAAGGAGGATTATAGGAACACCAAACCCTAAGCTGCAAACTTAAACCCCAGGATCTCCATTCAGGTCTCATACTGTCCAAACTTCATTTTGAAACTGAACATCTGCTTTGTGGTCTGTGAGGAACAGGCTCACCACCTGTCCTCCCACAATTGGGAGAGGAGAATATTCAGGCTTTCTAATTCTCCATCCTTTCTTCTCACTTCTTGCAGGAACTGCAGGTTTTCCTGTGGATTTCTTAGGGGAAAATGCATTTCCTTCAGTGCTGCCTTCATGGTACTGAAGACACATAATTTGTCCTTTTATCCAGGTGCTTATCTCTCCTGTGTTTGATGTTTGTAAGAGCTATTTGCCAATGATTTCCAAGGTGTTTTAATAGCCGGTGTTGCTTCCTTTATGTATGTCAGAGTGAAATTGCCTATATGAGAATCAGACATAGGGAAATAAGAGACATACTGCTCTGCCTATGGTAGTCTCTTCTTCTGGATAGACCATTCCTTCTACCACCCCAGGTAAGACTGGATGCCCAGTTGGGTGGGTCATTTAATGATGCTGGAGGGAGCAAAGGCTCCTCTGCACAGTCCAAGGGCTTTCTATGCAAGGTAACAAGCCCACCGCCCTCATTGTCTTACCCATACCAAGACATTTGGATGCCTTTCCAACACTGACCACTCATAGCTCAGAGAAACATGGTCTCCAGAGCTCACACCAAAGGTGACCTTCAGGGGCATTTTGAAGACTTGCAGGTGCCTAGCTCTGTCATACAGAGTTTCCAGACCCCAAAGAGTCAAGGTATACACTTGCAACCTCCCTTATAACCTGAAGTGCTGTTGCTGGTTGATTACCTGTGGGTAACCATCTGCTTAGTTATAAGCACCGTCTTGAATTCCTCATTAACAACCATGTCAGATATTCACGCATTTCTCCAGAGCTCTGGTTCGGCATCACATGGTGCTGCTGCGAGCAAAGGAGTTCCAGTGGCAAAGGGTGTCAGACCCCAAGCTGAGAAAAGAGCAGGTGTCAATAGCTCCAAAGGCACTAAATACATCTCATTTCTTTTGCCTGCAGAAAGAAAAAGGAATGAGTGACATAGGGAACAATGAAGAAGAGAAGATGAGGAAAGATGATGGAGGGAGAAAAGGTTTCCCATTGTCACCACTGAGTCTTGGTGCTTACAGCAGGGGTTATGAGATGACTTCTGATGTCAAATAAATCATGGCCTGACATATCACCCTATTTTCCTACAATTACTTGATTACCAGACCACCTTGTTGTTATAATGCATTAAAAGCACCTGCCAACAAGGTTATAGTATTGTGCCTCCAGCAGAAACAGGCAGAAATCCTCACCATGCTCAGCACAGTGCCCTTTTTGGTCAAAAAACCATTAGAACCTTAGGTAACTCAGATGACATTGCTGCCCTCTGTAAGCAGGTGGCCACCCCCTCAGAAACAGAACAGATGCAAAAAGTAAAATGTTCAGAAAAGGTTAGGATTCAATAAATGGTGAGACATACACTTTGATTTGGGGAAAGGCCTGCGCTTTCCCCACCCCAATGGGCATAGTCTACTGAACTCAGAGAAATACGACTGCTCAGTCCTTCACCACTTTCTCTTTGGTTGTCTGCTTTAGCCATGTTTACTGCAGGCAGAGCAAGTTCTGCACTCAGTCCAGATGTCATGAGAGCTGATCAACACTGTGCACAGACACCTGAGCGCAGAACATGCTCCACTTTTCAGACTGACCTCCAGCTCCAGCACTCTTAGCCCCATTAGTTTTTCACAACAGGAAAATTTGGACACTCCTTCCACTGCTTTGATTCTGATTAAAAACGTGGGTTTAATTGCAGTTGTTATTTTGAAGAACTTGGATGGCTTTAACAGAGCTTTAAAAAAAATTATATTATTTTTCATCTTCTAATTACTGTATCATCATCATGGCTAGGCTTCGCGAACGAAGATTTGGGGAATTACTGTATCAAGGCTTGAAAAATTACATATTTGCTACAGTCCATGTTTCAGATGAAGGCTCAATGCCAGTTTGCTCTTGGGGATTAAAGATAAAGCAAAGATGAAAGAGTAAATGCAGTCCCGTGTTTTTGATACAGAAGCCAACTGTACTGTTTCAAGGCATGTTTCAGACAAAGCCATGTGAACTGATTTGGAAAGGAAAAGTCAGCTCTTATTCTGGGAGAATGCAGTGCTAACTGCAGCCATGATCACTCTCTCTCTCTTAATGGAACTTTATCAGAAAAACAAAAACATCCTTAATATTCCTAGCACAAACCAGGCATGGATCCAAAAATATTTTACCTCTGAGTAACTGGGGAAATGAGCTTTTCCACCATGCATTCTACTGCAGTGACTCACCAAGCAGCTCAGCCCCCAGCGTAAGGCATCCTTGCACAGTGATCCATCAGAAGCAATGCTCAGCCAAGCATATGGCATCACAGTCACAGGCTGCAAGCGAACTGAAGATTTATTTCACTATGGGTATGAAATGCCTATTTCATTACGTCCACTATGCAGATGTGCTGTGTATATAATCTAAGAGAGCTCAAATTTGATATTAAAGCATGGTGAATGCTGGTCTTCTTTAAAGTTCTACCAGTATTGCATCAAATATCTCATTCAAAACAAAGCCCAGTTCATGTCAGTTTATGGTAGTTCCTCCCAAATGGCCAGGGGATCCCTTCTGTAAGGTACACACATGATAAATTCCTATAATTCCATAATACACTACTGTATTAAGGAAGCGATGCTGATTGTTTAACAAACACTATGGCAACACACACCGCTAAGATCCAAAGGAACAGCTTGATGACAGAGCAAATACAAGAGGAGACCTGCCTTCCTTGCTCCCCTTTGTTTTTCCCCAGGAGTCAACGGATCCCCTCAGCCCAGCCCAGCAGCCCCTCTGCCTCTTCTCTGGGCAGATTCAACTCACTGAACCAGCAGTATCCAACACAATGAGAAAAAAATGAGTAGTCATCTATTTCCAGTTTAGGAGTTGCGTTGTCCTGGCAAAGGGTCTGTGGAGCATGACAGCTGGCACAAGGAAGGGGACTGGACTGCAGGTGAGAAATGCAGGTAGCAGAAAATGGGAGCGTGGTAAGGAGGTATGACCTCAGCTGTATCACTGAGCTGCTGCCCCATTCCCTGCTCAGATCCAGGAGCAGTGGCAGCCTGGAGCAGGTCTTGCTCTCAGTGGTAAGCACAGGACAGACCCAGATATGCCGAGACCTCACCTGCAGGGAAGTAAGACTCAGCTCCCAGTCTGCTTTGTAAGGATTCAGGAGCCTGACACGATTCCTGAATCGTTGCCAATTATTCCTGTGTCATTTTTGAAGTGTTAACAAGCAGCTCCTGGAGACAAGTTGTTCTGACAAGTTGTTCAGCTGGAGGAGAAGGCATTTGCTTCTCAGTAGATATTACATGAAGTCCTTGATGATTCCTGCTTACCAGCCACCACCCTGAGACCTCATCCAAACCACAGAGAATTCAGTGTTAAGACGTGCCAACTCCAGTCACATTGGGACCTTTGGGTTTTTGTCAAAATAAACACCAGCGTAATGCAGGTCTTTACACGCCATGTATCTTTTATAAAAGGAAGTCATGGGCATACCTGTTTAATTGATGCTGTATAATTCTGCAGTGAATTAAAATGCCAATCTAAATTTCAAGGACTAGGCTGAAGTTATGCACAAAAGATATGCAAACTGGGTGCAGGAAGTACCATGTCACTCACTGGGTTTTGGGAAAATAAGACAATGGAAGATGTCCCTCACCTCACATTTCCACAAGCATTTTTAAATGAATGAGCAAGATCTTTCACATCATGGTTAATTACAGAGATGGAAATGTGTCTTTCATTGTAGCAGAGCAAGAGAAGCAAGATAAGAAACTAGAATTACAATACAATAGAGCTAATTTCGGAACTTGGCTGTAACTATGGCAACCTTCATTCACAGTATTTAACTGAGACTATAGAAAAATAGTGCACTTAGCAAGCCTGAATAAATAAGTTACTACATCATTGGCTTACAAAGATTTCAAAGGCATGAACTTTTACAAAAATTAAACTTTGTAAGAAGTTTGTATTTGCAGAAAGCATTTGACATAACCTCTTCATTGCCTGTTGATATTGACTACAGGGATCTGTCTTTGTGGAGTGGCCAAGCATTAAGGGAGATACATTTCAGGAGGACAGGCAAAAAAAAAAAAAAAGAGGTGAAATCCAAAATTAAGTATTAACATAAATTCTAATACAATGTCCTGTAACTGTGCTGTTACTGTTAAAAGCTGGTACTGTCAGCAACAGCATTTTAGTTTGCCTTGACTGTCTAAAATCAAAAGGTGACATGGCCAAGTTCTTCTCTCACTGAAATGTATGTTTTTCCCTCCCACTTTCGTTGGCATTGGCAGCTTCAGCTTGGTGCATTGTCACAGTCTCCAGTTGCTTCCCACACGTAAGCTTAAATAAAGCAGTAGTGTGGCATTAACAGAAAACAAAACAGAAGCAATAGGTCAATATAGTGACATTTCCTCTCTGCATCCAGCTCCTCTGATGTTCCTGGCTGCCACGGAGGCGCTTCACAGCTGCTCCCTGGTATGTGGCACAAACAAGCCTGTTGTTCATCTCTGCATCATACAGCATTTTTCTTTATTCCTCTGGTACAGAAACTGGCTGTAGCTGACAGAAGATAAAGCAAAAGCATTAAAAATAATAATTTTCAAACATCAAAACCAAACCTTTCTTCTTTGTAGAGGTGCTTGGTTTGAGACAGCTAGTGAACAAGTTTTTATTGAACACTGTTTATTGATGTCCAAAAGAAGCCAAAGAATGCTCCAGATGCTGTATTTACTTCAACATTCACTATATCAATGCATCATGTGGAGCAACTGCAACAGAGGTGTATTTGACAATTATGGCCAGTCTTCACGAACGAAGATTTTGGGAAAGGTCTTTTACCTTTCAAGCCTGCGCAATGGATTTTTTAGGTGAGACACAGCATGCGCTGAACTGAGCCCACCCTTTAATCCTAAGGTTCATCTGCCGGGGCCAAGCAAGCTTGGACAATGGCAGTGAGGTCCTCAGGACGTAGGTTTGTTTAGAGTGACTTTCTCATAGATGGATGGCCTCACAGGGCTAACGAGCTCCATCTGCCCGGGGGACCAGGGAATCAAACCTGGGTCGCAGCGGTGAGAGTGCCGCATCCTAACCACTAGGTCACCAGGGGTCCCTGTATTTGACAAACACTTACACTAATCCATAGCCACACAAGCTCGGTTAGTGGTGCTTGTATGCAACAAACAAGAAATTTCTAGTTCACAGGGATGGGCAGATTTCTGGCAGGACTCATCACTGCATCTTTAATGGGGTCAGGGACATGTGGCTTCCCAACATTACACTACGCGTGATGTTTTGGCCTTGGTAGCAAGATCAAACAGGCTTGAGCACAGTCATAGAACACAAGGTAAAGGTGGCAAGGCACCTGGAAGAATTATGATTGCTGCAGGTGTGCTCAAATCATGAAAACATGAGGGTCTGGCACTGTGAGTACTGTAAAGATGGCCTTAAGGAATGACCCTGGAAAATGGTACAGCGTGAGAAGAGATTCAATCATACTACAGTCCCATTTCCTTAAGTCAAGTTTTCCTTGTTTCATGTACAAAATCCCTGTTCACAAGCATTACTGGTTATAAGCATGCAGGGAGGTGCTCAAGACCCAGTTTGTCTATTGTCATAGGTCATCCTTAAGTATTTGGATATTAACCAGCCTTTTTTTTTTTCTTTTTTTCCAGAAAGATCTGGCAGCAAAACAACATTTTTAAACTTTTCTGACATGGTTGGAATGTTTGGGTGTGAGCCTTGCTGCAGTATGTGTTACAGCCTGAATGCTGTGCAGCAAGCCCAGTGCCTTTGAGGACAAGCTGGGCACGGGGAGTGCACTTCTTGTGCGCATGGGAGCCCTGATATGTCACCATCTGGAAACAGTTCAGAGTTGTCGACAACGCAGATTTGCTAATCAAAACTCCATGGCTGAAGGACACATACACTGACCTTTACTACAGTCCTGGGAATGTTGCAGCAGCCTGAAATGACTTTGTAGAGCCGCTCCCACTGCTTGAGTTGGAAAAGATTCTTTGGCAGTACTGGTGGGGATACTATGCCTCTGAACAAAGCACCTTTTTAATATGTACTTTTCAGAGAGAGGGGAGGAAATATCTCTGATTCAACAGGGCTTTCAGATATTCTTTCCAGATTACTACAGTGCTTTCTTTCAGTTATGCAGACTTCAAATTAAAAGTTAATGAAAACTAACACACTTTTAATTTCTCCTGAGGCACATTTGCTCTCCTATTCGAACAGCTGAGAAGGGGAAGTCAGAAGAAAACTCCTACTTGTTTGACAAAGGGTTCAGGGACTCTGAGAACTGCCTGGCAGCACATTCCTGCATCAACACCGTTGCTGTAATTTTGAATCAGTTGTGCTCATTTTCCAAGTCTGTTTTATAGCCGCCTCCCACATGGCAACATGTGAGCAAGTAAAGTATCATTAGCTCTGATGGGCACCCTTTGTCTTCCCAGGAAATGACTAAATGGTATCCTCAAAAAGCTGACCATTGGAGAGCAGTAGAAATTACAGACTCATGTTTGGCACAGTGTCATATTCGCAGCTGTACTGACTGCCTGCCAGGAGCTATCTGCCTACAGGACATGCTGTCTTCCAGTTGCTCAACCCAAGATAGTTCAAGAGGATAAGAGCAGTGTTAGAGAACTGAACAGACTTTCTCTTTGCAGATTTCTCTTGCTTGGTTTTACTGCTGTCCTCTGGGGGATAGCGAGCTTGTTGCCAGTCTCCAGGTGATGGTGGATTTAAGAAGTGGTTTCTAGATTAACTTAAGGCACTGCTTTTCGACTCAGGGTAAGGCATCCTTTCATTATTAACATACAAGAAAAAAACCCCACCCATGACTCATATATTTTACCCACTGACACATGCAAATACAAATCAGAACAATTTGAATACAGGAAAATCACTGGGATTTTTTTTTTTTGCTAGTGGTTTTAAACCCTTACAGCTTCATAGACCCTATTCTTCCTTAGTCCAGCTCTTCTTTTAGCCTTTCCTATTTGATCCTAGCAATCACTCTGAGTCATGATGTTGGTATTGGGTATAGTGTAATAGACTTGTGTACAATTCCTTTATTTAAAAAGTTCTTGTTTTTCTGAACACAGCAAAAAGCAGGCAGGCAAACAGTAAGAGCCCACCTGTGCTCACATTCAAGCCCTTTCCAGGAAGTTCTTTGCCCCAGTGTTCTCCTTTCTTTCAGTGTCATGTCCCTGACCTCAGTTTACTGTGCCTTTGGATTTCCATCCTTTTTTAATTTTTTTTCCTTTTTTACATGCTCACATGTGACTTCTAGCTTAGCCACTTTTTGTCTGTATCATTTACCAGTACACTGCATAGTGAACCTGTCTGAGAACATGCTATTACTTAATTTTCTGATACAGGTGCAATATTTTGGGAGGTGGATTGTACTATTTTGGTTTTTAGTAATCAGAGTAATTTCACTGCTTTCTCATGACGAACAAATTTATTTTATTTTTTCTTTTCTTTCTATTTTCAACAAGACTCGATGTGATCACAAGTTGATTACATTTTGCTGCATGAAAATGGAAGTAAATTGCAATTGCACAGGTGGAATTTTGCAAATGGCCAAAGTGATGCTGGGATAGCTGCATGAGCTGATGGAGAGAACAAAAATCACTCCCAGGGTGTGGCTCCGCACTCCCTCCTTCTCCCCGGCCCCGCGGCAATGCCCCTCCCTGCTGCCGGAGACTGCTGTCTGCCCTGCTCTATGTAGTGAGCCGTCGGTGGAGTCGCGTCCCGAACTGCTCTGTGAAACGATCCAAGATTAAAAGTGCTTTTGGGAGCACTTTCACTTTAAAGTACGGCTGGACACGCTCTTGTATGAGTGGTGACTCGGAGTGCCTGGGAGGGGACATGAAAGATGAAGCAAGAAAGAGCTTTCTATAAATGAGGTTACAGCTGGATGGCTTAAACTAGACAGAGAATGAGACTCCACAGTTATTTGTTCTTGTGCCTTTAACCTGCATGGCATCGGTATGACTGAGCCAGATTACACAAGAGCACAGTGACACATCACAACCTGGTTGTCCATTGGGTTGAGCAAAGCACTCTGTGCACTTCGACCATGAATCTTACATTTTCCATTGGGAACAAACAGTAAAGGACATTAATTGCTGTGAGCACTGAAAACAAATGAGCATGGAGACTGTGCCTATGATGACAATATTTGTGAATGCTTTTGTTTCCTGAGGATTGGAAGTAAATATTTTTTTTGTCTCATGTATGATTGCAGGATTATATCAACAACACATTTAAAAGAAACGGGAATATTGTGTGCTACAGGAGTTTGCTAAGGTAACTGAAATAGTGACTGAAATAAATCAGTTCTTGATAACCCAAACTGTAATTTAAAACATAAATGCCTTTTTGAGCTCATCTGTTCTAAGCTGGATAGAGCCCAGCATGTTTCAGTTTTTAAATAACTCATTCCCATGACCTTTGCAATTCACTACCTTATACAACAGTGCAAAAACGAGCTTCATACACATGACTCAGGCTGCCTTAGGGTTGCTGAAATTTAAGAAGGCAGCCTACGTAACATGATCACAAGCAAAAGGAAAATAAAAGACAGCTTATGTAACATCCAGCCAAATTGGACAAACCTCTGCAGTTACACAAGGCTACAGGCTCCAGAGATGTATCTGAAGTTCAAAGAAATTTTACAGAAACAAACTGATGTGGCTGGTGTTTAGCCCTAGTGTTTGGCCCTAGTGTTTAGTGTCAACACTAGTAGAATAAATAATCCTTCCTCTTAAAATACTGCTCTAAAACACTTAGCTTGCAATCTGGATATGCTCCAGGACATTTGAAACACATGAAGTAAAATGATCATGAGGAAGGAGCAAGGTGCCTGGATGTACAAGCCCAAAATGATCCACAGGAAACACGTGACGTGAGCTCCTGACAAGCAGCAAGGTGGCAGTCATCTTGTTCTTACTAAATGTCTTCCCAATGCTCCTAGATCTTTATGGAGGTTCCTCCCAGGCACAGGCCCATCTGTGAGGAAACCTGTGATCTTGCACCACCTCCCCAGCCTGTGCCACAGGAATATCATTGAGCTGTGCAACTGAATATGCAGGTTATTGAGACTTGCAAGCCAGGTCCAGCCCTGGGCTGGAATCCAGATCCAAGGAAAGCACCCAGGTGCCAATGCAGGGCAAAATTAGAGTGGGGATCCCTAAATGACCTTACATAAAACTCCCCAGGACAAGAAGAGCACCCCAGTATCAGGCCTGCTGGAAATAGTCACAGTCAGGCCTTCTCTTTTGGTTAAAAGCCTGGCACAGGAGCACAGCTTTGTTCTGCTGAGATGGAGAGGATTTCTCAGAGGGAGTTGGCTGCCTCCAGTTCCTGGACATAATAAACAAAGCTCTGGCTTTTCTTGTAAGACACAGTCTTGCTCTTTCTGCTGGTCTCTATCTTTCTGTAATAGCCTAGTGGCTAAAGCTTGTAACTGTAAAACACTCATAGAATTGTCACCTTCATTCCACACAGCCTGTTTTTCCAGACAAGTCCTGTCTGGCTGTAGGTCAGCTGAGGTGAGGGCAATCCCTTAGTTTGCAGTGAAGACTGGTCCCCGACTAACCCAGGAGTTCACACTCCTTGGCTCAGAGGCAGCAGCTGGGATTCTGTAACCTTCTGCCTAGGTGCTTGCCTGGAAAAACAGAGTAATTTACTGGATCCAACCATAAGGCTCCATATCTTTTTCAATTATTATATCAGTTACATATTTCTTGGACTATATTCTCAGTTATTTGTGGCTAGACTTGAGCTAACTCCTTTCCAAGCCATCAGGAAATTATTTTCCTTGTTTTGAGAAGCACACTGTTTAGGGGTGGGCAGACAAACCAGACTGAAGGTAAGAGGATAGAACAAATACATTTTTGATTTGTTTAAAAATATAAATTAAACACATAGTATAAAACAAATAGTAAATATTTATGTAGAGGGGGTCACTTGAGATAATGTCTATTTATCAACTAAGGAAAACAGTAACCTAACTCATCTTTCTTCCACTAAAAAAAAAGAAATGCTTATGTTTTTTCATCAAATACAAATTTCAAACCCCAAAAGATACAGCTCAGTCTTATTTTTCCAGCATTTAGGCAAGGCTAAACTTCAGAAAGATAAATAAGAGTGACAAAGAGGTCACTTTTGTCTCGTATTCTTTCTAAACTTCCTTGTTTCAAGTGGAAATGAGACCTGATCTAACCCTGGGCTCCAAGACATCTAAGAGATTGGTTCAGAGTCTACTCTTGGTTCTAAATTGAAATTTCTAATTTTATCTTCCATAACTACTTTCCACTCCAAAGAATACCCTCATGCTAAGAAGGTAACACTGGTACTTCTAGTAATTGGCACGTGTTGCTCTTCCTCATTGCTGGAAAAGTTATTAGTCTTTAACATCCACATTTGCCTAGAAAGATCTCAACTCAAATGAGCCAGGTGTGTCTAAAGACTGTCTTTCAACTCCAGTGACCTCAAGTAAAGACAAAAGGCTGTATGCAATTACCAGCCTCTAAATCATCTTTGATTTCAGAAGTATCATACCTGATAAAATGAACCCAGGATATCATTGTTCCAGCAGTATTAGGTAAGTCATATTTTGTCTGTTGAAAAGTGTAGGCTATTCTCTGTATGAAAAAATGCTGGCAGATTCCCCTCCCAGTTTTAATATCTGCTAGTTCCCCCGGAGTCTATTGAATCTTTTGCATGGCATCCATTATAACTGCAAATGTAGTTACTTTTTTAAATGACTGTAGCAAAGACATCTGAAAAAAGTACATAATGAACTACAGCTGGAAAAGGGATCAGACCCTTCAGAGACAAGATAATTCCCGGATTCAACCTCCTGATATCCCAAAACTGCTTCTTCATAACACAGACACTGATAATGTCATAAGTATAATTCTTGAAGCTGGCCAAAAAATTATTTTCCAACAACATTTTTTGACAGAATTTCCTTTACTTCACCAAGTTGTCAGAATGCTGTATTCCCCATACTGGATACAGACCCTGAAAGACGAACCCAGGTGAAGGGTGCAAACTAGTGCACAACTACTAGCAAATGCAAAAAATGCATTTAGTTCTCTGCTAATGAGATGGGGATCAACATACAGTATGGAGCAAAGTCCTGAGGGGCAAGAGTCAACAGATAGAAGCTGAACAAGGAAAATTCTGATTAACTACAGGTTAAAAATCTTCACAATGAAAGTGGTGAACCACTGGAACTGGGGCCCAGGAAGATTGGAGCACCTCAGTCCTCAGAGACATCCAAAACAGGACTGGCCAACTCCCTGAACAACCTGACCTAGCTTTGAAGGTGGCCTTGCTCTGAGCAGGTCCTGTTTGACCTCAATTACTCTATGATTCATGGAAGCTGGATTTGAATGGTTGAATGACTCAGAACCATTGCTTCATTTCAGAAAGCAACTGAAAGTGAAGGGACAAAGGGCCTCCAGGGGAGATAAAATAAATTAAGCTATCCCTGAGTCTCACAGTGATAGCAAAATACCCACTGAAAGCAATTGTCTATGATTCCCCATTGGACTTGCCTTTTGAAAGGGCAGTAGGAGACATCAATCATGTACCACTGGTTTACTCTAAAGTTGATACTCTTAAGAGATGTTTTTTAAAAATCACCTTTTGCAGGGCTCAATGTAAAATTTCAGAAACATTCACTGTACTTGGGAACCCAGCTGTGTTGTGGGAGGACGAATGTCCCACCTGCAGCAAACATTCCCTGAGAGGGCAGCAGAACACTTGAATGTACAACCAAACCTTCCCTTTGAAGCAACCTGAAGACCACAGGCCACCGCTGTTTGCAGGTACTCCAGCTGCTCTGAACTCTACTGACACATTTATATTTGTCACATAATGCCTCCACTAAAAATACATCACTGCTCTGTGCAACTGCAGACTTGGATTGGTGTCAGTGCTTCTGTAATGCTCTCAGGAAAGGAAAGAAGACAGTTTAGTCTTGTCCTATTCTTCCTGTTTATCCAGTACATGGTATGTTTTTCCCCCTTATTTCCCCCCTTCCTAGGCTTTTCTTTTTTACGCTTTCAAAACTTGTATGACTCCTCTGTCTTTTTTTTTCTGCTCTAGGTTGGTATGGCATGTGGATGGTATGGCATGCCAGGTGGAAGTGTTTGATCTGTGCGCTCAGCTTCAAGACAGGTTTTAGGAGCAACTGCTCTTTCCAACAAGCATTCCTGAAAAAAACAGCATTTCTGAAACATTGTGTGCAAAGATATCATAGGAATGTTAAGAAGTCAGTGGATATAAAAACAAGTAAAGTGTTACCCTATGCTTCTGAGCTAGCTTTCAGTAAAATGAATCAATAAAATTGAATAAATAAAATATTCATATGTTAGGCACAAGAACTTATTTAAACTAGAAAGTTATTACAAACACTTGATTTCAAATGAAAATGGGTTTTGATGCTCTGTAATGGAGTTTCTCTGGAAATGTCTGTTAGGGTTACTACTGCACCACCTTAGCTGCAGTGATAATGCATAGCTGCCTATCGGTTCTGCAGTGCAGAATTACCCACTGCCAGCAACAGGCACAGTGGACAAGAATTGATGTCTTTTGTCACACTCAGTTGATAATCCTTTCATCCAGGAAAACAGGGAGTCTTTGCATACCGCGAACCAGTTACAAGTGATTGCTTCTCCATCAATCTCTGATGTAAAATGTGGAACAACAGGTTTTTATTCATTAAAATAATTTTTATTCTTTAGAATCAGCAAAAATGGACTGTTGCTCAAAGTGCACAAAAAGGTTTTGGCAGCAGCAAGATGAAGAGAAGGAAAACTTAATTTTTCAGTCAGATTGCAACATCCAGCTTCTGGAAGACCAGCAAACTTGCATCAGCTTGAGGAGCAAAATATCAGCCAAGTTTTTGTATTTTGTCTTTCATTCGTAGGATTTATATGTGGTTGCTAACGCCAAATTCTCTTCTCATTCAGTATTTTAAAATTCAGATTCTGTCTATTGTTCAGAGATATGTGGTATCAATAGGATACTGTAAGAGAAGGAGCCACAACTTTCAACACAAGCTCTAAAAGTAGCTCTTCTCCTGGCCTTATCAGGAAACCAGGAAGAAAAAAGGATAAATAAATAAACAGAGACCTATAACTCTACACTTCCGATTTCACAGCAAATTATGGAGAATCAAACTAATGGGCACAAGTTTTCTGAAGACCAAAAGTATTAAATGCTAACTATTTTGAGATTTTTTTTTCCAGTAGGCAACTCTAGAGACCGACAGTCTCTGCAGAATTCATACATGAATCCATTCTACAAACTCTGTAATTATTGTACTTATAGTCAGGAATACAAGGTGATGGGTGACTTCATCCCAATCCATTTCTGTATATTTACTCATACAACTATCACTCAAATTCACCCAGGCAGAGGTCTGTCTTCCCACAGCCTTCTACCCTCTGACAGGGTAAGATGATGCCTTAACTGTGCCACTGGACATAATGTAAAAGAACATTTCTAAACTTGGGGGCTTTACAGTCACTCTTGCTGCAAGTAGAAAATTATGTAAATGGTTGTTGTTTCAGCATATTCTGCCAATCTATTTCTAACCATGTGCTGCCATTAGGAAGGAATGCAAATTATTCATCTTCCATGCTGTTTAATGAAGTCTCTAATGTACAATGGCGTCTGTCAAATGCCTTTTTCTGGTTTTAATGCTAAAATAAACCTCAAAGAGAAGATGATGGAGTACAATTCTTGATAAACAAATGTCCCAAAAGTCACCCAGAACATCAATGAATTAACACTATAATACTCTGCGTTTCCAACTACTGCTGGAGAACACTTGCATTTCCAAGGATGGCATCGTTTTCTCTTTCTAGCTGGTTTTCACGCAGGGGGTCACAGGGCAGTACTTTCCACACTCTTACATCTCCAGTACAGCTCACTAAGTGCAGATTTTCTTTTGTTTCCTCTACTGGTTTTGGTATACAGTTATACACATGCTACCAACTGGGTAAAGATGCAAGTATAGTCAAAATCCATGTTTTGTTAGAGCTCCTAAGGGAATGCTAATTGCAACACCCTGAGGCTCGCTGAACATCTGCTGCCAACAACACACAGCAAAGTGGGCATCCCGGCCATCCTGAAAATAGAAAGGCATGAGAGCACAGGCATCTATCAACAGAGAAAGAGATCATTGACTGTTGAATTTATATACTTTCCATATTCAGAAATTTACAGGAAGAATAAGGCTGGATCAGAGTATCTCAGAAGCATGTGCAAAATTTAGTGTTGCCCTAGAGATGTCAGTGAGGACAGGACCATAACTAACAGGGGCGAGAGAAAGGGAGTAGGGGAGGCTGCTGCTCCTGCCACACTGGTAGGAACGATAGGTGCTGCTCTTCTGGGGAAGGGCTTGGTAACCACTGCCCTCAAACCATTCCTTGCTGGCAGCGGCAGCAGCCAGGGTGGCTTTGTCAGGGCAGAGGTCCCTGGACGTACGCACTCCATGGCAGCTTTTTCTGGAGGGATTCTGGTGAAGACGAAACACCACGGGACAAATGAAAAAAAAAAACAAAACCCAACAAACAGAAAAAGCACATGTTGCAATACAGACTTCAGTCGACTTTTGAGGAGTTAACGTGTTTTGTGACTGTTCACCTCGTGAATATTTCAAGTGGAAAAAACAACCCAGCCCACATTTCCCACTCTTTAAGATTAATTCAGAGTAAATGTCAATATGCCTTACAGACGATTTTTAGACATTTTCCCATATTCAAGTCTCCCTAACAGATAGAAGCTGTGTGACTCTAGTTCCTGACCACCGTGGGGGGCTTTCTCAGGGTAGAGAGTTCCCCGGTTTAGGGGACAGGCTTCACAGTGGTCTCTTGCGGAGTTAACGTGCTTTGTGACTGTTAAAAGGCACTTCAGGAAGATTCAAAGGAGAACCCCCCACACATTTCCCCCTGTAGAAACAAGCGCCCGGCCGGGCTCGCCCTCCCCGCGCGCTCAGCGGGGTGGGGCGTGGGGGTGCGGCGCATATGCCGCGCGCCGCCGCCGCGTTCGCGCCTTCCCGCTCCTGCGCGGTGCGCGCGCACGCAGCGCCCCCGCCGCCCTCCACCTCCCGCCCCCACGCGCGCTCCCGCAGCCTCCGCGTCACATGACCGCCTTGCCCTTCTCGGCAGCCAATGGGCGGCGCGCCGCGCGCCGCAGGGCTCTTTATAAGGCGCGGCGCAGCAGCCGCGGGCGTGAGGCGGTGGCTGCTGGGGGTCTGAGACGGGGTGGCGCGTGCGGGGTGTCGGGGGCCTTCCACCCGCCTCTCTCCCTCTGCCGCCTGGTCCTTCCACCCGCCTCCTTGTGCCGCCTGGGAAGGGGCCAGGTCTGTGCCCGGGACGGGCGGAGGGAGGAGGAGGTGGTCGTCGTGCCGTAGGCGGGCGGGCGGCTGGCTGGGGAGGGGCGGCCATGTCGGGGCCGCGCAGCGCCTGAGCGGGCAGCGCTGTCCCCGCGGCGGCGCCGGGCGGGCCCGGCTCCTCGCCCTGCCGGAAGGGACGGCGGGGCTCGGTGCGGGCGGTCGCTGCGGAGCTGGCTCGGTCCCATCGCCGAGTGGGCGGCGGCGCTGGGCGCCCGCAGAAGGGCTGTGTGTGCGTGTCTCCTCCTGTCTGCCGTCCTACCTCCGTGCCGGAGCTCTCCGCCTTCTCTAACAAACTCTCTGCCTTGCTTCTCCCCCCGCCCCCCGGGCTTCTGCTTTGTGGATGTTGGCGGCTTCATGTTGTGACAGGAGAATGTGTGTGTGTCCTGGGCCCAGGCGGATCGGTATGTATCTCCCTGCGTGGAGCGACGGGCTCGGGGGTCGGATGGGACGCGGGGAAGGGGCTGCCGGGCTGGGCTGTGTCCGAGGGCTGAGGCGTGGGGGAAGGATTAACGGTGCTGCTTGGGTTCAGTGCTTCTTGTTCCTCCTCCCCACCTCCGTCCTCTACAACAGGTTCAGGTCTGTAAGGTGTAGGAAAGGCACCCAGGGGAAGTGTTATTAGCTGAAGCCATGGGTGTCTTTGGCACAATATTATGGAGGAACCTGTCTGTGCTATGTCATTTGACCTTATCAGTACAGCTAGAACATCCCTTTATTAAACGAAGGGATATTTTTCTGTTTTTTTTATTGTAGTAGTATAAAAGCCATACATTGACCACCTGACTCATTATTGGCTGTATTATGTTTGCAGCTTGAAAAGTAACATTTGTACCCTGTTCGGAGCTTGGAGAGGTGTTTACACTGCATCAGTTCTAATCTCTTGACAAATCTTCATTGAACTGTAAAATTTCTACTTCACCTCTTTTTCTTCTCTGCCATCTTTTGATCAATCATAATGAACTTGGGATCTTAAAGTAATTATTTAAAGGCTAGATGGAGTGTCTGGTTATATTTGGGACATCTGTGTTGTGGGGATAAGTGGGAGAGACTTAGAATTTCAGTTCAGGTTGGGAAACTTGAAATTTTGCATTTGCTTCATCAACTTCATAGGATTTATTAAATCTGGTATGTGAAACAGACTGAT
>NW_020897689.1:0-232368 GCF_003984885.1 Neopelma chrysocephalum | reverse complement strand
GACTACAACCAGAGCTGCTGCTGGGCATCTGGACTACAACCAGAGCTCTTCCTGGTAGCTTCATAACAGAAAACTGACCAGTTCAATCTTCACAGCTGTCAGTGGGAGACGTGGAAATGTCAGTGGACAAGATTTTTTTATCAATCCAAGTCGAGAGTGACAGTCACTCATCAAGACTGGGAAGCCAGTGGAGTAATAGCAACATGAATTCTGCTTTGCTTTTGGCAGTTATGTATCGTGCAATAGAGAAATGGACTCCACTCCAGGTTACATAAGGAGAACAAGCAAGCTTGGAGGGAAGAATGTGACTTGCTTGCCTGTCTTGAAACAGAGTGAATGGGGTGAAGTTTCATATATTTCTAGGCACTTCTCAGCTGGTCTGAGTGATCAGAATCCTATGGCCAAAGCTATGGAAAGCTCAGGGAATAGAGCGTTTACAGAATGCTATTCTACCTGTATTGCACGATCCTTTAGATTGAGTATTGGGGCTTGCTGCATATTTTATAGCAGTTGTCTCATCTGGAATACTGTAGTGCTTGGCTAAAAAAAAATCAATTTAGTGACTGAAGCACCTTGCATAACACAGCAATATTCATTTTTTCAGTAAAACAATTAAATCTGGGATAGAATGGTGCTGATAGATTAGTACTTATGACTGCAGTAAGCCTTCTAATGGTTTTTTCTGAGAAGAAGCTTTTATGATGGAACTTGATCATAAAAGTTAGAGAAAATTGAATTCCCCTTAACTGCGTGTACTTTGCACAAGGCACAGTTCAATTCCCTTTCCATTCTGGAATTTTTTCCTCAAGTATGACACTGTAGAAGACTTCCTGATAATGAAGCGTAGTGAATAAGACTTTTGAGAGATACTCACACTGATGTTGTGATTTGGTATGTAAATGGGAAAAAGGAAGTGTATATTAGAATGATCTTTCTTCCGGGGAATGGAAAACAAGGAAACATTTTAGATATGGCAAGTAGTATAATTTTTTTTGATACTGAACTTAATAGTTTATCTTAATACTGAACTACCATTAGCCTAATGAGCAGGGTTTTATTCTAGTCATGGAAGCAAACAGTTTGGATGTAGTTCTTCAACTGAATAGCTTCTTAAAGTGTTTTATAATTCTAAAACTCACTGGAGTAGATGAGCTGTTAGTAAGATGTGGTTACAAAAAAAATATCTGCTCTTTATGACCTACTGCTTGCTTCTGTCATCTAAACCATCTTTATCTTAAACCCAGTTGTATGTCATCTTTAAGTTGTTCTTGAGTCTTACTGTTAGATGCTTTCTCTTCTTTAGCCTTATAGAAAGACAGTTTTCCTCCCTGTGTGCCCTGACATCTGGCTCTGACATCTGTGAAATCACCAGGAAAGCAAATACCTATGAAAGCCCTGTAGAAGGTGGCAATACTGTAGAGTGCTCCATGATAACTGTTGTTCTAAGTTCTTTGAAGCTTTCTTGTCTGTCTGGCTGATGTTTTCACTGCCTGCCTGCTATCTGAGTGGGTATAAGAGCTAAAATATCTATTCTGAAGTGTGGTATAGCTTTTTTGTTACAGCCCAATGTAGTGTCTACAAACAAACGCCTCTTAATGCCTTTCTTTGTCAAGTCCTCTGAAGCTACCAAGTCGATATAAAAAGGAACTTGGTTAGGGGCTGTAAACATCTTAACACAGAATTTGGGGGGGGGGGGGCGGTAAGAATCTGTTGGCTGTCCCCATAAGCATAGTTGTTATCTTGTCTTTCAGCAATTCCAGTCCGAAGCTCCAGGCTGCCATTGTTGTCTGATGCCATGCCAGCACCAGCTCATCTGTTCCCATTGATTCGTAACTGTGAGATTAGCAGAATAGGCAGCACTGCGTGTTACTGCCACCATAGACATCTGTGTTGTTTGTCATCTCATTTTGCTCACAGTCACTTCAGATATGCACCGCAGAAGAAATTTGCAGCACTTTATAGGCCAAAGGAGAACTTTAATCACTTCATTCACACAAGGGATCATGCTTCTGCGTCACAGAGGTTTTACCTCACTCCTCCACAGGTCAACAGCATCCTGAAGGCAAATGAGTACAGTTTCAAAGTCCCAGAATTTGATGGTAAAAATGTAAGTTCTGTTCTTGGATTTGATAGCAACCAATTGCCTGCTAATGCTCCAATAGAGGACCGGAGGAGTGCTGCCACATGTTTACAGACAAGAGGGATGCTTCTGGGTGTGTTTGATGGCCATGCAGGCTGTGCTTGTGCTCAAGCTGTAAGTGAAAGACTGTTTTACTACATTGCTGTCTCTTTGTTACCTCATGAGACTTTACTTGAAATAGAAAATGCTGTGGAAAGTGGCAGAGCTCTGTTGCCCATTTTACAATGGCACAAGCATCCCAATGATTATTTTAGCAAAGAAGCTTCCAAGCTTTATTTCAACAGTCTAAGAACTTACTGGCAGGAGCTGATTGATCTCAACAGTGGAGAGACTACTGATGTGAGAGAAGCTTTAATTAATGCTTTTAAGAGGCTTGATAATGATATTTCTTTGGAAGCTCAAGTAGGAGATCCAAATTCTTTTCTCAACTATCTAGTACTGCGAGTGGCATTTTCTGGTGCAACTGCCTGTGTGGCTCATGTAGATGGTGTTGACTTGCACATTGCAAACACAGGTGATAGTAGAGCAATGCTTGGGGTTCAGGAAGAAGACGGATCTTGGTCTGCAGTTAATTTGTCCTATGACCACAATGCACAAAATGAACATGAAGTGGAACGTGTGAAAATGGAGCATCCAAAATCTGAAGAGAAAACTCTTGTGAAACAAGATCGTCTCTTGGGTCTCCTGATGCCTTTCAGAGCTTTTGGTGATGTGAAGTTTAAATGGAGTATCGAACTGCAGAAGAGAGTAATAGAATCAGGCCCAGATCAGCTGAATGACAATGAATATACAAAGTTCATTCCTCCAAACTATCACACTCCCCCGTACCTCACAGCTGAACCAGAAGTCATATATCACAAGTTACGGCCACAGGATAAGTTCCTGGTTTTGGCTACAGACGGGCTGTGGGAGACGATGCACAGGCAAGATGTGGCTAGAATTGTAGGGGAGTACCTCACTGGTGTTCACCACCAACAGCCAATAGCTGTTGGTGGCTATAAGGTAACTTTGGGACAGATGCATGGTCTCTTAACAGAACGGAGAGCAAGAATCTCTTCAGTATTTGAAGATCAGAATGCAGCGACTCACCTGATCCGACATGCAGTGGGTAACAATGAGTTTGGAAGTGTGGATCATGAGCGACTGTCCAAGATGCTTAGTCTTCCAGAAGAGCTGGCTCGAATGTATAGGGATGACATTACAATTATTGTGGTGCAGTTCAATTCACATGTTATAGGTGCATGTCAAAATGAGGAACTGTGAATTTGATGTAGTGAACTAATTACAAAAGTTGTAACAATGGCCAGTATGAGCAGCAAATTAAAAACATCCACCCAACAATAAAACCCAAAAAAGCCTTTGGCAAACAAGTTGTTTGTTTGCTAGATTCAGCATATCCATTGTTCCTGCCTTTCCCCAGAGCTCTAAATACATGGGAAGTGCTATTGACCTAATACAAAACTTGAAGAGGATGTCACAGTTTGGGAAGAGAGGCTTTTATAACAGCTTTGCACTGTTGATTTCATGAATGCTGCTAGAACAATGTCTTGAATTTGGCAGATTTGGGTGAGGGAGGGAAGTAGGATGAAGAATTAACTGTCAAAGATCTGGCTGTTCAAGAAACAAAGCCTGTTTCTAAAATATCTGCAAATATCTATAAGAAGAGATGAGTAAAAATGTTGCCGAATTTTTTTACGGGGCTAATTCTTGCTATGGTTATGTGTGAATGTGTTGTCTGTTGTTTCTTCGAAGGCCACTTTAACCAAGTAAGTCTTCAGTGTAACAAAGTTGTCTCACTTTCATATGGACAATGTCATTCGCATAAGGATATTTGTCTAAGTGTTGACTTTCAGTGCAGGTCTAAGCCATAATCAGTACCTGAGATTGTTACAGCTTAATCATAATCTTATGCACGGTAACTTCTAAATTTCTTGTGCATTAATACTTGGCTGTGGGTTTCTGATCAACCTGTAGGGCAATAATACATTACAACATGCAGCAAGAGACCAGATAACTTTGTGGAGGACTTCAATTTGCACTCTTTCAGACTTTTCAGAAAGTCAGTGTTGTTGTTTAAGGCTGTGTTTGCTTTCCTAAAGGTTATGTCCTTCATGGACTCCACCACTGTCTGGTGTTGCTTGTCTAGTAAATAAGTTTTCACCTGAAAAGATCAGGAAATCATTGCTAACCTCTTTGTGGCTTTGTAATTTGCACTCATTTTCATTTTGGCTATTTCAAATGGTCACATATCGGAAGTCCCTCACTTGAACTCATATTTGTACTTTGGGTTAAAAACTACAAATTACAAAAAATTGAAGTATGGCTTGTAAATAGCATTTTAATTGGGAAACTAACTGGCATGCATGTGTATGTTCAGTGGCTATTTCTAGCAACTTCTTTTAGTTGTGTGTTTCTGGACAGCTGCTTTATGCATGTTCTCACAGTCTAGAATGCTATCACAGAGCAATCTCTGAAATGGGTCTCTCTGTCTTGTAATGGTTTAATTAGAACTTAAAAGATTGGCTGTACTTATGTGCTGAAGTTGTTGGGCTTGTAATTATAGAAAGTAGGGACTGACAGCTAATTGGTCATCTTTGTATCTAGTTTAGGCATATTGCATTGTATGCAGATTTATTTTAACCTGGCCTTAGGTTAAAAACTCAAATGCTGACTGAAATACTTGATGACTGAGAGAACACATGTAATTTGATTCCCGTGTTGCAGAGAACAACGATAGGTCAGCTTATTTCACTTTCCCAAGGTGTTTCAGTTAAAATACCTCCCTAGCCTTCATCATAGCTAGTTAAGTCAACACTTTTCTCAATTAACCAAATATGCTAGGTTTCTAAAGTGGCATTTTCACTACATATAAATCTTGCCAATAAATGCTGCTGTTCCATAGGATACACTTGTTTTGAACAACGAACTTGTCCTATAGTGAACATTGGCTCCTCAAACTCACAAATGCTATGTGTACTCAGTGGCCTGCAGCTTAAGTATGGCTGTTTCTTTACCTGACCTTAAGTATCAGCATCAGTATTGCTGTAAGGTTAATGATATCTAAGTTCACATTCAAGATATGCACAACCCTTCTTTATTTGAAGGGAAAAGGGGAACTCAAAAATGCTTAGACAATTACTGGCTGTTGACATTGCTTCTGTATCTTGTGTTTTGGTGACTGTGTCATTAACTAGGTCAATAGATTTTGTTCTAGCATTCAAATGCAGTATGTAATCTCAGCTGTTGCAGTATTTAACTTTCTTACTTTTTTTACTGTTAAAGCTCTATTACATGTATTGATGTACTTACCCTATGATTGTTAGTATGGGTTTGGTACAAGTCATAGCTGAAACAAATGCACATTGGTCCCATGGATACAACTTTTATTGAGGAAAAGCTGCTTTTTGTAGTAAAGATGCATATATATATATATATATAGGGTCAGACAAAAGAATATTTATGTATTGCTTGGAGACTTGCTCAGTATGTATGCAGTGAACAGAAGCAGCATAACTGCCTGCTGAACAGGTGGTCTGAACAAACATCTTTTAACAGATTCCAATAAAATGATCAATTATGCAAAAATCCATGTGTGTTGAATTGATGTAGAATGTGATTTCTATTCTGCTAGGACCGAGCTTATGAACTGCTTATATTTCCAGACTTTGTTCCTTTGTGTTGTCCCTGTTATGAATAGAGCAGATGGCCAAACAAAGTGATGTATAAATGGAAACAGACTAAGAGTTGAATGTCTGAGCTCTTAAATGCCACTGTGAGGCTTGAACACCTACATCAGGCATGCTGGTGCTGCCTCCCCCAGGCAGCAGAACTCAAATCCTTCCATCAGTATCGCTACATGTCTCAGTGCCCAGCACCTCAGGAATACCTTTGGGGACAGTGCTGCTGCTGAAGCAGCATAATTTGAGATCATAGAGCTGTGTACTGTGTATAGAGCAATACAGCATTTCATAAACAATCTAAAACACATGTTTGGATTAAATTGGCATAAGAATGAACTGATCATGAACTAAATGGAAGCAGCTCTTCTGTCACAGGCTGCGGACATGTTGTTTGCATTGTCTACCAGAGTTGTTGCATTGCAGAAAGTACAGTTATGGTGTATGTAAGGGGGATACTGTGATTACTTTTCCAAATAAGGATTTCACAGCTGCAAATACATGGCTCAACCAAAGAGGGTGGCTGAATCTTGATAGTCAACATGAGACCTCAAGTTCACATTAATCTTTAAAACTGTTCTTGATGAATATCAACAGAATTGTTTAACAGTGATACTAGGTAAGAGAGGAATGGGAGACCTCCTGTTAGTCTGTGCTTTCAACTTAAGACTCCGTAAATCTTCCCTTGTGTTCAAAGTGGTATGTGCATTTTATTTTCTTTGGACAGTATTTTACAACTACTGCTGTGATAACTTCCGTATTCTCAGTTTGCTGTAGAATCATGAAGGTTGGAGAAGACCTCTAAGGTCATTGAGTCAAACTGTTAACCTACTGTTGCCAGGTCCACCACTAAATCATTTGATGAATGAATTTTTCATAATATCTAATCTAAACCTCGCCTGCCACAACTTGAGGCAGTTTCCTCTTGTCTGATCACTTGGTACGTGGGAGAAAAGTCTGACTCTCACCTGTTTAAAGTCTCCTTTCAGGTAGTTGTAAAGAGCAGTAAGATCCCTCTGCTGAGCCTCCTTCTCTCCAGACTAATCAACCCCCACTCCCTCAGCTGCTTCTCCTAAGACTTGTGCTCCAATTCCATGTGCAATCTATGTGCATGACTTGGTGAACACAGAACTTAATCAAGTGTTTTGCCTTTCCACTCATTTCCTCGTTGTAGGGTTGAGTTTTGCATATAGCAGACTTGTAAAACACAAGAGTGTAGTCTCAACATGAGATGCTGTTCGAAGTTAGTCTCTTAAACTTGCGTCTCTCTGCTTGGAACAATTCTGGAGTGAGATGTTTCTGGTAACATTCTGATAAATACTCTGCAGAAGGCTTAGGCTGCTCTGTTCTTCCTCACAGCGGAAGCATATTTGTAATGAGATTACCTGATGTAGATGGATAATTCAGGTTTCTGGTTCTAAGCATCTGTGGTGACCTAAGCTCCCTGATACAAGCAGTCCATGTGGTTTCATGACAAACAAATATGTGCTGTCTGATTTGCACCAGTGACTGTTGTGGCAAAGATTGCTGATTACTCATAAGTGCTGCTGCATGGCGGTCCAAGAACAGTGCTAGCACAAGGCATTTTGAGATGTCAAGGTAATTGGCATCTTTTAGTTGATACACTTGGTCTTATGGAAGAAACACATGCAGCTTCTGATTGTTGTTCAGTAATACATAAATAGAAACAAAATCTGTGGAGTTGGAAGATGAGGAAACACATAGGTTCACCACTTAGGTATTAAACATTATTAATGACTGAGGGTTTTTTTTTTATTCAATTGCTGTCCTGTAAAAGCCAAAACTTGAAAGTAATTGCTTTTACCATGGGAAATAGGTTCTTAGGAGAGAGGAGAACAAAAACAGACCAAATCATGTAATTAATTCTTTAAATTGTCAAACCAATTTGAATTTTTGTCCGTTTGGTATCCCATCCACCTGAATGCTGAAACACAACCCATGTCAGTTGTACAGAGTGCTTTGTTTCTTATTGAAGCTTATGTAGAACTGTACCCAAAAGCCTCCATGACAGGTTTCAGTAGTAATAAGTTGCCCACCCCATTGACGTGATGGCAGATCTAGGGTTGTATTTGCAATGCAATAGATAAGCTTGTTATGCTGGTTACACTTTCTGTTTTGTTTGCTGCTCATACGCATTTTAATAATAAATTCTGGGTAGTGGCAAAGGATAACCCAACTTTCACAAGTGGCTCACAAATGCAGTGGAAGTTGGTAGGAGCACTGTGTGGCAAAAACAAAAGCAATCTGAGATGGGTAAATGGTATGTTCTCATCTGTTCTGCAGGGTCTGAGGGTAAAAAAACAAACCCAAATAACTTGTCTCATGTATTGATCAACGTGTAAGTCTTCTGAAACTGCGTTTATTGCAAGTGACCCACTTAATCAGTCATGAAGCTTTCCAGGATTACATAAAACAGCATAAGAAAATACAGGCACCGTTCAGTATGCCATGATAACCAGGTACTTTATTTTGCATGTGGCAATTAATAGGAAACAAAATTTTTTTTTTCCCTAGAACTTGAGTAAGAGGAGTAGACTAAAAATTCTCACCCTTCAAAAAATCAGGATGGCACAGTACGAGGTTATTTTGGGATTGTCCTCCCTATATTCTTTAATCTCTTTCTGTGTTGAAAGGGAAAAAAGGGTAAAAAGAACAGCAGAACAGTCTATCCTAGATTGGATAAGTATCCAACTATCCCAATCTGGATAAGTAAGTTATCAGTTTTACAGATTGCAGGGGATGTTTTATGCAGCAGAGTGTTCACTATCATCATGGTGAATCTTATTTGAACAGAAAAATTATCCTTGATTTATAGACTTTTTATTACATTTCCTAGCTAGGAAATCCTATTGAACAAAACTTGTCAATACCAAACTATTTTTTTGTAGCATCGTGAACAAACTGGTCAGTTTTAATATCCTATATCTGTACTTAGTGTAGCCTTTAATGTATTGCCTCACATCTTAATTGCAAAAATAATCCAGTTAGGGCTGTCTAACTGCCATGTCATATGATGCTGAAAGACAGGAAAAATGCCTAATAAATAGGGAAATCATTGACGTTAGCAGGAAATCACCCCATGAGCTGACACACAGCCATGTATTAAACATAGTTTTTTTCAAAAGCTCTGTATTAATGAAATGAATCTCACACTTGCAGCAAGGTTATAATCATTAATTATGTAGTCTTCCCTGTTGTTCTTCCCTAGTAATTCCTTGCCCACTGTGGTGGCTTAACAGCTGAACTAATATGAAAATAGTGTTTTCCAAAGTTTTGTGGATTATATGCAAGTTGATTAAAATGACTAATGGTAATTGGTTAGTGTTCCCAGTTTTAGGGAGCTGGGAGAGGAGTGAATGTTGCTTCCCCAATAGCAGCCTCTTCTACAGGTGGAAAAGGTAAATCTTTATTATCTCTTAACAAAAGCTGTCTGCTGTACAGAAGACCTGTACAGAAGCTATAGCACAGCAGTGCTTGATAGGGATTTATTACTCCTGCTAAAAAGCCAAATGTATTCATTTGTACAGGATGCTACATTGGTACAACTACCACCCTGCTACTCTGGAACTAGCTCAAATGTCCCTGCAAAACTCGATGTTTTCCTGTGTATATACGTAGTCACTGTTGTGGGCAGATCCCTTACCAGCTTTACCTTAAGACACCTAAACTTGGATACCTCTGTATGTACTGGGTGTTGAAGCTCCTGTCCAGGTGATGGAGCTGTATTCAGATCCTGCTGTGGAGTCTGAGTAGCTATTCAGCCCACTCCACGCCTACATTAAACTCCATTGAGCACAATAGAAGCTTAGTCACCTTGTCCACACAGGCAGCTCCATTTAGGTGTTTCCTGGAGGCAAATCTTAACCATTCTTTCCAGTGTCTTCAAAGTTAAAGCTGTCCTGTACAAGGACTGCCATGGCCACGTTGCATCTGCCACTTCTGCATAATGACTATAGATTTTTTAATTGTGTTGTGCCTAGTGTACCTGTAATTAACCCTATTCTAAGGGCCTGTTCTTGCCCTTTTGCTTTTAAGGTATATGGAAGTCCATCTCAAACTCCAGTATCATCTTTTGTGTTGACCTACCCAGGTAGTGTGTAAGGTGTCGCTGCCGTGCACTATGATGTGTTGCTATTAACGCCAAGGACTCCCTTTATTTTCCCTGTTATAGAGCCCTGCCACTGTTTATCAGGTAAGTGAGCAACATGGTTTCTTTGGCATAACCTCTGAAGCCTGCACTTTCAACAGTGTTCAGCATTCCTCCTAGCTTTCCTGAGTAGTAATCTATAAAGCTCACAACACAGCTGATGAGAGGAATCTGTGTTCTTCTATTCATTCTACTACAAAGCTCAGTTGTAAGAACGGCTCTGCAAAAAAGATGATCCAGCCTTTACATAGTTCCCCTTTATCTGAAAAAAGAAATAAAAAATCCTAAAGAGGAGACAATGTCTTTTTGTCAAAATAGTCCACCTTGTAAAAGGTAAAATATTAATAATTAAGGAATAAACACAACATTCTAGAGTATTTGACTAGCAGGGACAATAATATATCCAGACCTGACAGGAAAACTTAACAGAAAGCAAAACCCAAAGTAAATAAAAAATTTGACTCAGATGTTAAGCATAATATTTAATGGGCAATCTTATATAAACTATGAAAATAAAAGCATTATTGGTCTGGATGACAGGCTGTAAAATGTGTTCCAGCTGAAAAAAAAACAAAGAAACAAACAAAACCTACAAATCAAGAACAAACAAATCATTTCCACTGTAAGTTCAAAGTTTTCTTGTAAAAGCAGGTAAAAAAAAAAATAAGAAAAAGGTAGTGATTTATAATAATGAGGTAATGTTTGATCACATTGATACCAGTTTTGATCTACTCCTGATTTAAAAAAATCGATAGACCTATCCAAGAAACAGGTCTTTGCTGATGTATTTGAAGAGGAAACTAAGAAGCAGCATAAGTTACAACAGCTGCAAAAGACATCTTGGATTCAAAAAGTGTATTAATTTTCATATGCTTCATTACATTTCCAAGGATTAACACAAATGAATTTGATTAATTACTCTTCAAAGAAGCAGTGAAAGCAATACTACAAATTCTTTTTCTGCTAGTTTTCTGTCTTTCTTAAAATTTCAGTTAATCTAACCCAGTATTTTACCTAAGATTTTGAATAAAATATTCTATATCTGTAAACTCCTCCCAAGCACTTTGCATCAGCTCTTTTCTGTTCATTTCTTCATGAGCTACAATTAGTCGCTTGAGTCAAAACAAGAGAGGGTCAGAATAAAGAGGAAATTGCGGTTTGAAATTTTATTAAGAAGTCAACTTAAAAAATGCACTGTGCATTTCTTAAATGGGAGGCAAATTCTGGATTCATGTCTTCAGGTTTTATTTTCACAGAATGGTGGAGGTTGGCAGGAACCTCTGGAGATCATCTAGTCCAACTGTCCTGCTTAAGCCCCTGGTCAGTCAGCAAAACTGCTGTCACAGATAAACCAAATTAAATAAAGCCTCAGAAAGGTCAGAAGAAGTTTGGATAGACCAAGCCTGAAGACTCTCTATCCTTAGGCCTTGCAAACTCAGTACAAAGCTTATGGCCCATTGCTAGCAATGGCTGGGCTGTATTACAGGACTATGTAATTACAAACTCCATGCTGGCTGCTCCCAGTTGCCTTGTTCTTCAATTATTTGGAGATTCTTTCCAGGAATACTTGCTTCATCATGCTCCAGGGGACAGAGATGAGACTGATCAGCCTATAGTTCCCTGTGTCCTCCTACTTGCCCTCTTGAAGATAGGAATGACATTCACTATTTTTGACTGTTCAGGAACCTCTCCTGATCACCATAACCTTTCACAGATAATCGAGAGTGGCCTCAATAACATCAACGAGCACTCTTAGGAGGCATGGATGCCTCCCATGAGGGCCTGGGGACTTTAATATATCCTTTGTTTGTTTGCTTTTTGTTTTGTGTTCCTTAATTTGATCTTTTTCCTTTTGCTCCAGGCTTTCTCACAGATTTCAGGAGCATGGGGTTCCTGAAGGCTGGCTTTGCCAGTAAAACACAGGTACCTCAGCTTTCACCATATCCCTTCTTGCCAGGTCCCCTACCCCGTTTAGCAGCAGGCGCACATTTTCCCTTTTCTTTCTTTTGCAGCTGATATACTTGTAGATATTCTTCTTGGTGCTCTCCACAGTTCTTTACCAGATTTAACTCCAGATAAGTGTTGGCTTTCCTATCCCTATCTTTGCATGCTTGGACAGTATCTCTATATCCCTTGCAGTTCACCTGTCCTTGCTTCTACCTCTCGTATGCTTCCTTTTTGTATTTGAGCTTTGTCAGGGTCTCCTTGCTCATCTTTGCAGCTACCTCCTGCCTTTGCTTGATTTCCTGCACGTTGGGATGGATCATTCTGGAGTGGGAGGAAGTGACATGAAAATTAAATTATCTCCTCTTCCCTTCTTCTCTCTATAGATGCATTGCACAGGATTTTTCCAAGTAGATACCCTAGGAGGCCACAGTCTGCTCTCCCAAAGTCCAGAGTTGATCCTGTTATTTCCCTTGCTCGCTCTTTTTGGGGTCCTCCACCATTTCATGGCCACTGCTGCCCTTGACCTTCACATCTCTGAAGAGTTCTTCCTTGGTTGTAAGTGTGGGGTCCAACAGAGTGCTTGCCCACATTGGCTCTGTGATCATCTTCATTAGCAAATTCTCATCAATGCACTCCAGTAACCCCCAGGTTGCTTGTGTCCTGGTTGACCTCCCAGCCAGTATCATAGCAGGGCAGTTTCATTAGAACGTAGAAATTCAGCATTTCATCAACTTTATTAAAACACTCTGTTGAAGGTACTTGATTCTGGATAATACAAAAAAAAATATATTCCCATGAGTCTTTTTCTGGAGTCTTAATAAACAGCTCAGGTAATTTTGCAAAATAGGCAGCAATTTAGGCAAACAGAGAAGGAATCAGAAGATAAACAGAGAAACCACTTACATTACTGTGAATTCTGGGTACATAAAATAAATGTATAAAGAGGAAAAACTGCACTGCCTTTTAAGAAAGTGAGTGAGCTTAAAACTGAGCTAAAACCTGCTTACATGAAAGAATTCTTGAATGAAATCCTGGCTCAAGTGAAATCGAGAGAAATCCTTGGTTGTGGCACGACATCTGGCAGCATTTTATTGGTCTTTGACAGATATGGATTTTGTTCCTTATTCTGCCAGGAATGATTGGGTTATTGTAGGCAAGTTGCTCAAGATCAAGTTTTGAAACGTGGTCACTTAATTTGCAAACCTCAGACTTTGGATTGTATTTTCAAAGCCTGTGCCCATACAGGCTGAGAGTGCACCTGTACCATATTGGCCTCAAATGGCTCTCTGAATGCTCAGCATGTCTGAAAACCAAGCAAGAGAAGTCACAACTGAACAAGTGCTTTGCACACTTGCGCTTTCTACTCTTCTCCAGATTGTTATAGCTGTAAGATAGTAATGAGGTTATTCACAAAGACACTGCTAAGTTAAACTAAGCTTTGTGAGTTATACTAAAATTAGCACAGTAAATTCAAAATTCAAACTTGAACATTCATATAATAACATTGATGAAGTTGAACATTCATATAGTAACTTTATTTTACTGTGTGAAACTTTCTACTAACCTTTGTTGTTTTCCTTCAGCATCATCCTGTAGTCCCCAAGGAAGCAGTTTCACTTAATCACACCTTCCTGCCTGGGCAAAACGTGTTTGGCATTGTAAGTTACTGAGTTTAACAAAAAAAAAAATTGATTTTGTAGGCTCTTGTTGTAGGCAGTTGGTCTTTGATGTTCCTTCCCTTTGGGTTTGTTTTCAGTCACAAAACATCTGTTCTCCATGTAATTGGAAAAGTTGGGATAATATAATTAGACAAACATCCTCTAGCTGCTGAATCTTCTTCCTGATGGGAGTTTAGCTGAAAAAAACCAACACTGATTCTTTTATCAAGCAATGATTCTCCGCTAATCTGTTCAGCCTGGTACCACTAAGAAAGAACTCTGGTTTCTTCTCTTAATGAATTATTTGTAAATGGGGCTCCTCCTTGTGGGTAATGCTTGCAGCACAGGGCTGGGCAGAGGCAGGCCGGTCCCTGCAGCTGTCTGAGTTTAGGCACAGCAAATCATTGGCAATTATTATGCAAAAAGCATTTCAGTCATGTACCAACACTTCATACCAGAGGTTCATATGCAAGCCCGAAGGGCGGTTGATGGTTATGACCTCTGGAGGTGTTTTTGTAAAGAGCTAGGCCAAGGTGGTGGTAAGGGAGACGCTCTCCCGAGGCCACCTGGCCTTTATTCACAGCTGCCGTGTGAGAAAATAAGCAGCAACCTCTGTCTCAATGGCTGCAAGGTGCAATGGCTGATGCCACCAAGTTTGTCCACCACTCTTAAATTAATTTAAAATTAATTTCACATTAGCCGGAGATGCTGCTGCCAAGAGCAGCAGGCTTGGCAATGGCAAGAACCCTGAGAGGAAGCACTTCCCTGTGTCCTGAATTAATACGAAATGGCACTGACTCAGTCTGCCCACAGTTTAATTTAATGGTGATTTTTAGTCAAATATTCTTTTACTAAAGCTGAAATAATGTACTGTGTCATAGCTGAATGTTATGCTGAAATGAAGGATCCTGTTGAAGTTGAAATTCTGTCCATTCAAGTTGGAAAAATTGAAATTTTTACCTTACTAGAATTTATAGATAGTTTTTATATGCAGTTTATCTTTGATGTTCTGTCTTATGATTTTCTCAATACAACCCTTTAGGATGTTTTTTAATTTAAAATTGAGTATTTATGAAAGACAAACACTCTTAAAAGGAAACTGACACATTCTTTAGAGAACTTATATAAAAAGAAATCTCCCATTCTTTTATATTAACAGAGGGTTTTATGGTGCCTTTTGGAAGTACTGCTTCCCTTGTACTTAACATGTACATTACCTGGGCAGGAAAAGCAGTGGAGGATGGTTCTGGTCCTGATGGGGGTGTTTTTTGACTCTTTGGTAAATGGCAAGGATAACATCCACACTCACTTGGAAAAGAGGGGAAAAAATCAGTCATTCAACTTTATTTCACTTCAGTACTGCTTTCTTTTAACTTTAAAGATAGAAGGAGAAGGGGAAGCAAAATTGTATCTCTATCCATTGTCTTTATTGTCTAGCAAACACATAAACCAGAGATTTGTTACAAAATCTCAATGAAAGAGATATGCAGGTGATTAGATAAGATCTAATAGACCCCACAGTCCTCCTTTGATGTGCTCTCAGTCACATTTCCACTGTAGACAGACACGAGCAGTGACATTTCTGTGACCAGACATGCATGTGTGTCTAAGTGCGAGCAGTCACCAGTGCCAGGTCTGGCCCGCAGCCTCCATGTGCTGCAGATTTGTATGTACGTTTGTCAGCTGCTATGAGCTCGCTTGGCAGCAGGAACATGGTCCAGGGACTTCTCATGTCCCTTTCCTTGTCCTGTAGTGTCACTCTACTGAGTAGTGAAGTGCCACCAGAGCAACCAGAGGAGTCACCAAACCAGTAAGTTTAATTTCTCATAGGGATTTAACTGAGGATGTGCTTGGGACATGATGATGATCACAGTGCTGGTGTAATTTTCCATCTGGATTAGAGTTATAGCAGTAGAAATATACTATGAAAATAATAATTAAAAAACCTATTTATGTTATCTGACTGAATCATTATCTACTATTCATGCTACTGAGTGCAGAAAAAAAAATCCTGTACAGTTATGTGAAGCTTTTTCTATATAGGTCTTTAAGAAAATAAGCCAATTTATTTGCTCATTTTAGAATGGAAGAAGAATATTCAACAGCCATGAAAGGAAAGTAAGAATTATAAAAGAAATATTTTCTTAAAATCAGTCTACAATAGTCTTGTCAAGAAGAAATGAAACAGTCTTTGTGTCATTGTCACAGAGGTAATGAGATCATGAACAGCTGAAGTAGTTGCAGGATTTTATAAATGCATTTGGAATTTAGAATGACTTCCTACCTTTAAGACAAAAGCTATTTTGAGCACACTAGGAAGTAAGTTGTTTTAGTGGTAAGTTATTTTTTGACTGCAAACTATGGGTTTCTTGTACCTTTCTCTAAAAACTATTATGTTGGCTTTGGAGATGGTATAGAAGATGGAGGATAATGGAATGTGAGAGGAATTGTTTAGTAAATATATAAATATGATGCATGGACTTATTGACAGTTGTATTTCTGGCTCAGTCAATAATCCAAACAAGTCTTTCCTGCAGATACTATTGTCACTGTACTGTAATTAATGCAAATTTCTTTTCCTAAAGACTGACAGAGATACACCATTTAAAATTCAATATACAAATGGTTCCTCAGCAGAAGAATATACTAGCTTGAACAACTTGAAAAGAACTAATAAGATAAAGAATTGAAAAATATGTGAACTAAAGATATCTGATTTAGGAGAGAAATTGATATTTGAGTGGATAAGCATGAAATTATGATCTGCCTGCCCACCTCACCATGTAGATGATGAACAGGCACTTCATGGCAAGGTGTCTTTTTCTTTTTTTCCCTATAATTAGTCCTATATTTTATGAGCTTGATCCTGACATTTATGCGATATTAATTCTATCATTGTCCAAAACACGACAGAACTGTCGGTGCTAAAATTTGTGTGAACTGCTCAGGCAAATAGCACAATCTGCAATCCAGATCTCAGCCTAGAAAGAAATAACTGCTCCCCTGCAAGAGAGACTGACTTCAGAAAGGGAATTTATTGAGATGACTATAATTGGACTATAACAGAGATACTGTTAGAGCCTCTGGTAAATCAGATACTGATGATTATCCTGGTGTTTTGCACTAAATGGACTTCTTACTTGAACTATCTCAAAATTGTTATGTTGCTAAATATGGTCAGCAAAAATCAGTCCTCCTTGAGGGTACCTCCTCAAGTTCACCTGTAAGAAATCCTAATAATTTGTTCAATTTACTGATAGGGACTAAATGTAAGGCCAGAGAGACACAGCCATGTAGGAAGCACTTTGTTTTGGTACCATATCTGTGTACCTTCTGAACATACCTTAACTTGGCCTCTCTATGGCAATGAAACACACATTATCATTTTCTGAAACAAAAACTATGTTTGTCTGCGTGATGCCCCGTGTGCTGCCCTCCAGGTTCTTGGCTCCTGGAAGGAGACTGAAGTCGTGGGGGAGCTGTGCTGTAGCATTACCATTCTGCTTTGAATTTTTAAGAAGAGTGTGTGATGTTTGAGTTTACTCTATGTGACTGCTGGAAAGCGCCATCTGAAGAGCATTTCTGCTTGTTATTTCTTACATCTGTCAGAATGCTTGGCCCAGCTACTAGCAGGGGCTATCTGGGAAAGCTTACCCAGCTTGCAAGCCCAAGCGTGGATGTGCTCTGGCTGGCACAAACCAAATGACTCATGAGTCAAGAACACTTCTCTGCAGATTTAGCTCAGCTTTATAGTTTGATACTGCTTGGCCTTTGCTTTTTAGCTGACATCAAAGAGTGTTAAAATAGTTGGGGTTTTGTCTCCACGCATTTTCCTCAGTTTAAACTTGAATTCTCAAATATTTCCATTCCACAGAGCAGCAAATACAGTATTTTGTGTCCAGAGTTTTTCCTTACATAGCACACATTGAGCAGCCATGTCCTTCTCAAGTCCCTTCTTCCATTATTTGGCCTTCGCTCTCACTACTTAAACGAACAAACACTCTTTAAAAGCTGGACTCTTTTGTTATGTTTAAAAACAACTTTCTGAAGGGAATTATTGGAAACCTTGTTACTCAATACTGAATGTAAATATTGCCATTTTGCAAAGACACAAGGACCAAAGCTTGTATCTTTACAGGTGAGGCCTTAGTTTTGCTCTCATTTTCTACCTCCTGGCAGCTTAGGCACACAGCAGGTCTCACAGGGGCTGGCAGCAATGATAGCTTTCATTAGTTCTTCCATCCTTCTAGACACATGACAAGTTTAAAATAAAATCTAAATTAATTTTTCATTTCTAGTACAGAAATCCTAATAAGTGTAGCAAGTAGAATGGACGGGTGCCAAACTCCAGAAGTGTTTTATTTTTCTATAGTGAAAAAATTCTGAGAGAAAAAAAAATGGAGTGAAGCAAAATGAAAAAAAAGAACAAAAGAATAGCATAAGAAAAAAAAGAACAAAAGAATAGCATAAGATATGACAAAAAGTAAAATGGGAGAAGGGTGAAAAGTATGCCAAAATGAAAATTTCAAGCTTTGAAATAGAAAATTTGTTTCAAATAGGCTATTTTTATAACCCTAAAAAAACATTTGCTTGGTACACTGATATACTCAAGAATCCCTTGGTGGGCACAAGTTTGGCTTAATTTTAAATTATCACTCCTAAAGGATTTTTTGTCCTCTCAAGAATTTTTTTCCTCTCTTCTTAACTATAGATTTGAAATGGATATTATATTGCAGTACATATCTGTCCCCTGAAGCTACTGTTAGCCTTCCTTAGCATGCCACAGATTGCTTCAAGCCCTGAGTAAAAGTCAGTTCACCAGTGTGAGACTTTGACATTGTTAATTATCGCTGAAGCAGATGTTCTGCAGATGCTGTTAGTGAGGATTCTCTCATTATTCAATAAGTAGGAATATTTTCTTATGCTTTATTTGAAGAGCCATTTGTTTCCAGCAGTTTCACAGTAACGTTATTAAAATGTTAAAAGGCTAATACAAGAACTTGCCTATCCCAGTGTGTTGACACTGTGGTTTTTGCATTTTCTGAAGTCTTGTATTTTATTAATTCACATTTTAGTGGATTGGGCCTAACCTTCCTACGTAAACTGTCACAGCTTGTTGTAAAGAGTCAGAATGAATCCTCTCTCACATGTCCCTGTAAATTTAGAGCTACTGCCCCACAGGGTTTCAGCACCACACAGGAGTACTGAGCAGATTCTCCATGACTCTGAGGGTAGTCTAGGGTTTAGGTCTTTTTCACAGTACTCTCCTCACATCCCTTGCCAGCATCTGAAAGCTGTGCTAGATATGGCAAAGGGACAGCCCTCATCTGCCACACAGTAAAACTCTTATGACTGGCTTCTGCATATTTCTCCTGGGACTTACATGATCTCCCTGTGGAGACTCTACCATGTCCCTGGGGATATTGTTCAGTGAAAGATTAGTCTCACTGGAAAAAAAAAATCTATCTTATGTTGAGATGAAACCTAATGGGCACGTCCAAGTGTGCATATGGCAGTCACTGTGCCTGCCTGGGTCAACAGTGCATGAACAGTGAGGTGCAGCAAGTGACTCACCTGGCCTGTCAGCCATGGCAGGGTAAGAGTCCTACCCAGTCACCAGCAAGTCTTGGAAAAAGCTGCCTACCCAATCACGTTGGCAGAGATTTTATGGGGGTTCATTACCTGAACAGGCTAAAACCATCAGAAAAACCATTAACCTCAAGTTTTACTGGAAACATCTCATAGTGAAAGGCAGCATGCAAGGCACCACAGCAGTGGCAGAAGTTGATTGGCATAATAATTTTCCACTAGCAAGTGCTACTTTATCAAACTGTGTATTGGAAAAAAACAATTTCAATAAATTGAAAGCCTCTTAAAAATGCCTAAAATTTGTTCACATATCCTACTTAAACTTTTCTGAGGGTTTTAAAAAAACTCATTTTAAAATTTAAATTAAACTGCAGTAAAATTAAAGCCAAACTGAAACAAGTTTTGATCATAAAAAGAAAAATATTACAGGTCCAATCTAAAGTTATTCTTTTCCTGTCTTTCATTGTTTAGGCGTATTTGAGATTCTGACTTTTGTTCATATTTTTGATGGGTGTGATTATTTAGAAACTTCAACATTTTTAATGGAAAAGGAAATAATTTTCAACTTGCATCTAACTGGCTACTGTTGCATGAATTTGGACAAATCATCCAGAATGCCCATCTTACAAAATGAGATAATTATATATATTCAGCTGAAGACAACTGATCAGATCTTGGCTCATTGGTGAAGGCAATGACAACAGGCCTGGCATTTTGATGTATGTCACAATTTTACCCTGTCTCTAAGTAAAATACTTTCCTACAGTTTTTAGATCACTAAGATCTCTTTATATGCCTATACAATTATACTTAAAAGTCATGTTCTTTCAGTTCCTCTGAGATATTGCTTGTTTTGTCAGTGCAATGAGAAAAATAAATTTGAGAGTATTCTTGCCCTACAGTGGCAAGGTGACAACAGCATTTCCAAGCCAAAAGATGATGCTTTGGTGCAGCTATTTACTCAGGAAGCTGGATCTTTCCAGGTACTTTCCCATTTTTAACTTTTTGGCTGCATGGTTAGATGGTCCTCATTTTCCCTTCCATTATCACACCCTCAGTTACCCTCCCCTGGTCCAGAAATGGTTGGCAAATCTCCCCAATCCTTAGAACTACTCATGTTTCTTCAGTTTGCCCTCTTCCAATTCTTGGCTTTCATCTACCCAGAACCTGAAATTGAATTCTGGCAGAGAGACCTGGGTATGCAAATTCACATGTAAGCATGAACACAGCTGGCAGCATGGTGGCTACATGTATGAATGGCTGTAGGGCTAAGAGAGGTCAGTTCACCAGCGTGGCACTTGGATTGTTCATTGCAGGAAGCAGCCAAATTACAGTCCATGCTTATGCTGCAATAGGTGATATTGGAAAGTCATAGCAGTCAGGTGAATTCCTTGGTGACTGGAAAAAGGGAAACATTGCACCCATTTTTAAAAAGGGAAGAAAGGAAGGCTCTGGAGACTACTGCCCTGTCAGCCTCACCTCTGTGCCTGGGAAGATCATTGAACAGATCCTCTTAGAAGCTCTGCTAAGGCACATGGAGGACAGGGAGGTGATTTGAGACAGCCAGCAAGGCTTCACCAAAGGTAAGTCCTGCTTGACCAAAATAGTGACCTTCTGTGACGAAATGACAAGATCAGTGGCTAAGGGAATGGCTACAGATGTCATCTATCTGAACCTGTGTAAGGTCTTTGACATGGCCCCCACAACATCCTTCTCTCTAAATTGGAGAGAAATGGATTTGTGTGGACTGTTTGGTGGATGAGGGATTGGTTGTATGGTCACATCCAGAGGGTAGTGGTCAATGGCTCAGTGTTCCAATACAGACAGTGATAAGTGGTGTCCTCAGGAGTCTGTGTTGGGACCAGTGTATTTGATGTCTTCATCAAAGCCGTAGATAGAGTGATCAAGTGCACTCTCAGCAAGTTTGCTGATGACACCGAGCTGAGTGGTGCAGTTGACACACATGAGGGGCAGGATGCCATCCAGAGGGATCTGGAGAAGTTCAAGAAGTGAGCCCATGGGAGTGTCATGATTTTCAACAAGGTCAAGTGCAAGGTGCTGCACCTGAGTTGGGGAAACCCTCAGTATCAACATAGCCTGGGAATTAAGGGATTGCAAGCAGCCATGCTGCAAAGGACTTGGGGATGAGAGGCTGGACATGAATCAGCAATGTGAATTCACAGCCCAGAAAGCCAAATGGGTCCTGGGTTGCACCAAAATAGATATGGCCAGCAGGTTGAGGGAGGTGATTCCATCCCTCTACTCTGTGCTGGTGAGACCTCTCCTGAAGTGCTGCATCTAGATCCAAGGTTCCTAGCGCAAGAAAGACATGGACCTGTTGGAGTTTGGAGCAGGTCCAGAGGAGTGTCACAAACATGATCTGAAGGCTGCCCACTATTTATGAAGTAAGATGATTCACTTACATTTGCACAGGAGCAAGATCTCTAAGTCCCCTTTCCGGACAGCCCTTGGCTACCATGTTGGCACCCGTCCCTCAAAGTCCAGAATAAGCTGGATGCAGCCATCAAAACTCCCACTGGTGGTTATGGCTTAAGCGTGGGTGTGGGGAGGGGTGGGGGAACATGCCGCCACAGTGTCCAAGGTCTCTCTACAGAGGTTAAGATTGACTTTGACTGGCATTTTTGGAAAAAGAGGCTTCATTCCTTTTGGAAATTGAGCTGCCCTTGGAGGAAAACCAGTGGGAGATTTGATGGTTGATTTTCACAGCTGGAAGGAGCAAAACAGTGAAGGAACTTAATTACAGTTCAGGTACTTGGGTACAATTTCTCCCACAAGCAGCAGACTACAGTAATGAGTGTCACAGTATGCTACAGAGTTAGTTGTCATTCAAAACAACACATAACCTCCCCCCCAAAAATTAATAAAATATCATAAAATCACTATAGTGCAACCCCAGATTATCTGAGATAATCTGAAGTTACCACTGTCTTGTAGCATGGACTTAGGTCCTTCCTCTCCCTTTTAAATGATGCTGAGCAATTTGGACAAATGTTTATTCAAAGTGGCTATCTGATGCCTATTATTTTCCCAGGAAAATAACTACTTTTTTTCCTGTCTTTCACCACTAGCTTATTGTTGGAGTTCCTCCTGTAGCATACCTGCCAGCTTGGGGTGAAGTTGTGATCATGGAGTGACTGAGGAAACTGGGATTGTTTAGTCTCAAGAAACCTGTAAGGAGTTGTAAACAGGTGGAGTTGGTCTCTTCTTCCAGGTAACAAATGGTAGGACGAAAGGAAAAAACCTCAAGTTGCACCAGGGGACATTTAGATTAAATATTAGGGAAAAAATATTCACTGAAAAGGTGGTCAGGCATTGGAACAGGCTGCCCTGAAAGTAGTGGAATCACCATCCCTGGAAGTGTCCAAAAAACATGTAGACATGGTGCTTAGGGACACGTTTTAGTAGTGGACCTGGCAGTGCTGGGTTCGTAGTTGCACTCATTGATCTTACAGGTCTTTTCCAACCTTAGCGATTTTGTGGTATTATGATTCTATGCCAGGAGCGGCAAAAACGACGAGTCGCGTCCCTTGCCTTGAGGAGAGCTCAGCCGGGGCCGGGAAACGAGAAGCCAGGCAGGGGGCAGCATCTGATCAGCCAGCGGCCCCGCTCCGGCCCTTCCCCAGCCCCGCTCCGGCCCCGCACCGGCCGCAGTGGGTGCAGCCGCTTCGGAAGTTTTGCGAGCACAGGCAAGAAGTTTTTAATCCCTTTGATAAACTGCAGTAGATTTTGTGATAGCGGAGGATCAAAACAGTGACAACCTTATTGGTGAAGTTATTTATACAGATATCAGAATGTTCTGAAATCTACTGCCATGTAATTGGTGTGACATTCATGGCTAGAGAACTGAGGGCTAAAAAAAGTAGTGGGGACAGTAAATGGAACATCTGACTGTGGACTTTTGTAGTATCTTATCTAGAGTGCTGATTTCAGCTGAAGTAGATCAAAAAGTGACAACTATTCCAGTTTACTGCTAATCCGACAGTTACTTCTTCTAATATATGTATGTATATGCTCTTTTTTCCTGGTGATAGGGTTATTTATGTAGGGACACAAAGAGCTGCAGATTGTGGTGGCAATTTAAATAACAGAATACCTGTACAGTTATTTTCTTCCACAGCTGACACTGGAAGTCACAGATAAGGGTATGAATTGCAAAATTAATTGAATCAGTTCCTGAGTCTCCTGTAATGGATACTATGCAAAAGGAAACAGTGGCAGCTCCTTTTTAGACCATGAGTACCTAAAAACGAGCAGCTAACAGTCGGTATCACCAATCCCAGGAACCTTTGTGGAGTTGAGCCCGTGCAAAGCAATTAACACCTGTCATATGTATTTTGTTCTTTATTCCACCTTATTCCTATGAAAACTGTGCAAGCAGTGAAATATTTGTGAGATGTTTGGTCCTTGAGAATGTCAGGCTTTGAACACCTCCTCCCACTAGATGTGGCACTCTCTATCACTGGGCAAGGCTCAGCTCTAAGGCCCCAGCTCTCCTTACTAGTGAGTCACAGGACATGGACATGTCTTCTGTGGCCTTTTTATGGATGTGAAGTTAAAAATTATCTCTGCAACAAGCTTCATCTTCCTGGCAGAGGGACTTTGGCAGATCCAAGCACTGGCTAGAGACCCAAACTTGAACCCAAGTGAGCTCTCCAACCACACTGGCCAGCCCCTGGGGCTTTGGGCACATCTTTATCCATCTGACTGTCAGGTGTCGAGAAACTTGGCAGGTTGCTGCCTGCAGTATTAAAGCAATTGCCTGCTGTGGAAGGGTTTGCATTGTCCAAAAAGGAATAGAGGTCAGGTGCAGTCTCCATCTTTGTGTGGTGTGTTGTGGTTCTGGTCTGCCCCATGGAGGCCTTTAGAAGGAGATACAGGGGATTCCTGGGAAGCCAGGATAGGCTGCTAGGCTAGTGTTGATGAGGTTGTAGCAAGGACAGTGTTGGTGCTCTCCAGTAGCTTTTTAAGATGATGGCCTTGTGCCTGCTGATTCTCCTCCCTGTGTTAGCACACTGAGATTCATAATGCAGCACACAATTTTAGCCTGATTCCTCAGCCAGGGTTAAACAGCAGATACCATCCCTTCCACAGCCCACTGGAGTGCAGGAAAGGTTTGTCTTTTCTTAAAATTGGAACAAGATTTGTCCTTGAGGGCTATATTCAGAAATGAATTCAGACAGACTGGACGTATCTAGTCCAGAAGTAATTTAGTACTTACTTTTCCTAGACATTTCCCTGGAGCTCTTATGCTGCCTGCTGAGATATTCTCAGTCCAGGTCAGCAGGTTTAGGGCTTCCCTCACAGTCAGGTCAGATTAAGGGAATTAGCCAGCGTGGTGCCAAGTTCACTGAGGCACCCAGTTGAGAAGACACAGAATATACATTTTTGTGGCAAAGTACATGACAGCAAAAAGTGCTGTCAAGGCTGCTGCCTTTTTCTCACTGCTGCAGGTCTGTTTCTGCCTCATATCTGTGACTCCTGTAAACAACAGTCATAATCTCACAAGAGGGAGCCACAGTGTTCCCTCATCCTTGTCAAACATCCTTACCCAAAAACATCACATTTTCTCTGTCTTCTCAGACCTTTTCTCTCTGAAGTCCTACATCTCTCCCATATGACTCTGAAATGGGACCTAGTTTTGACAGAAGGGCTTGTGCTCCTGTCTGTCTTTTCTTCCCCTGCTTTAGCAGTTTATTGCAACTTCCTGGGATCTGGCAGTTGTTTGGAGCTCTGGTCTCTTGATTCGCTAAGGTGTATTCATCATACGTCAAAGAAGTAAACAGTGGGTGCCACTTCAAAAGAAAACAGTGACTCTTGCTCTGTTCCTTGAAAGAAGTGATGCAGGTACCTGTCCTCTGAAGGATTCCTGACTTTGGGTCCCCCAGGGGTTCAAGCACCTATCTGCAGTCCTGAATTAATCCCCCAGAATTGTAGCCTGCTCCCTCCACCTTGTTTATTTTTAAAGAAGTTAGATGTCCATACATTTCATGGGATGGAGTCAGACAAAATCTATCCCTGAAGAAATAGCCAGAAACCCCTTACTCAGAGATTCCTGACCCCATCCCATGGGATTCATAGACATCCATTTTGTAACAGGGAATGCTGTACTCTTTTCAACAAGTTCAGTATTGCCTAAATGCCTTGCTGGTTTCCCAGGGATTTGGGTGTTTGTCTTTCATTTTTTTCCCCATAGGTTGTCTATTTTAAATGGTTTCTTAGTTGTAGATCCAGTTTACAGCTGTTCTAAACATCTTATGGGGTTAGGCCAAGTGAAGACAATGGTTTTATACCAGGGAGGCAATGACCCACTTTCTCTAGCCATCCTCATGGCCCATCACCTATCTCTAGATTTTTAGTGCCCTCCAGTTAGTCCATACTCATATTCAAATAGACAGAAAAATGCATTACATTATCAAGAAATATCTCTTTCCAGTCTTTTTTCCTTGCATAAATTTGGATATGTGCATACTATCACTGGGAGCAGATGAAGTGGGGCCCTAAACATTGTTATGACTTACTTGGGGCTCAAGTTTTTGTACGTTAGATGCTTTCCTATTCCAGTAATTGGCAAATGGTGAAACTCTCAAATAGAATGTTTTTCCAATGAGTTAACAAGCTACAGTACTTAAAAGTACTATAAGGATTTGTAAGATCAAATGCTTGTACCATTCTCTGTGAGGTTAATTCGATTCAAGCACTTACTCTGCATGACTAGGATCTTCAACTGTACGTGCTTCATTTTTTCACATATGGGCCAGGTTGACAAAATGCATAAATACACAGCAAATTGCAAGCATGTTTGTTTTCACATTCAATTTTAATTAGGACAAGACCACTGTGATTCGTTTGAAAGCTTCTTGGGACCCATTTTAACAACATCCTGTCGTTTGTTTTTTTCCATGCAAACTTTAGCTGACATACTTATGGAAAAGACAATTAGCAATATACAAATATACTCCTCAGAAAACAAACTTGTCTTTGTTACTTATTAAAACAAACAAACAAACACATGGTTTTTATTCAGGCATGACAATTTTGTAGCTAATAGGTATGTAAGTGAACAACTGAAGTGAAATGTTTGATATCTCTCCTTCTTAGTTCTTACTTAGATGCGACACGGAGATTTGGACAAAAAAAAGACGGGGAGGTCTCTTCCCTTGCTATGAAAGTGCCTGATAGAAGAAGACTGGCACTTCCCATCTCCAGTTGCTAAAATGGAAGTAAGAACCCCAAGTCAGCTCTGGGAGTGTCTCCATTGCACAGTGGGGACACACTGCCCCATTTCTGCCCAGAGGAATGTCATCAGCCATTGCCCAACATGCATCTATCCACATTCCTACAGTGGTCACACACATAATACACAATGATGCTGTGCATTAAAACAAACAAAAAAAGGAGGATGTATGTTGGTATGAGTTGAAACAGTTTAGAAAGAACATACTGCCCTCACCACGTTCTCTGGTATGGTTGTTTACCTGTGCAGTGGAGTGAGCTGACAGATTATCTTTTGCTCCAATCCTTATGGGAATGTTTTATTGCCAACCTAAGGCATTAGTAATTAACCTAAGGCTTTTCTTGATCTTCCTTAAGAAAATTTACAGAATTCATGCTTTTTCCTAGCTATATACCAGAAGAAAATGTTGCTATTCCAGAGAACAGCACAGTCCCATGTCCTTCTACTTCAAGCTCTTGTTCTTTATTGATTAGTGCTAGAGTCTCTGGAATAATTCCTTGTGACCATGATTGTTGTATCTTTTCCCAGTTCATTTACAAATTGGACTATTACCATGGTAAACATTAAACATTTCATTGTAAACTGCTTCACCAGCGGATCAATTTTATTTTTCTCAAATTATCTTGTGTGCAAGATTGTCTGGGTTGCTCTTCTGCCTTGGTTGCTACTGACACCCTGCAAGGTAACTCCTCTCATTCTGCCTGGTTTGTTTGGGGAGTTTTTGTTTGTTCTTTTGGTTTGGTTTGGTTTTTGTTTGGTTTTGGTTTGGTTTTTTGTTTGTTTGCTTTTTCCAGCACAACTTGCTATCATGCAGACAGTGCCAAAGTTTGCAATAATTTCCATGTGGCTGACAGATATTCTGCAGGGAGGAGGAGGAGACATGAGAGAAGTCACTTTTCATTAGTGCAAGTGTGTGTGTGTGCAACGCACAGAAAAAAGTGCAGTAAATGGCAGCTTCTTTAGTTGCTGATTCTTTTGTGAGAATAAGCCCTCTTTGTCAAGGAGTCAAAATGAATTTCATGCAAATTCATAGAAACTCTTAACTCTTGAAGTTCTAGAAATATCCTGTTAGATGCATAAAAAGCTTTCTCTTCTGAGGGTTTATATTTCAGTAGGTGGCCTCCTGTGTTTACACATGCCACACATCCAATACATCAGCCCTTGTCTTCAGGCCTTTGAAGGGAGCTTGTGATGGAACTTACTCCATGATGCAAGTTGATCAACTGTGCAGAGTGGACCCTTTAAACTTCTTGTCAGTTGTATAAGAGCCTTAGTGGGATGGATGGGAGGCCTCCTCTTAATCCCACTGAAGTCAGAGGAAGGACTCCTGTTAACTTTAACAGGCCTTGGATCAGTGCCTGTGGGAAGATATTTTATAAATCCCAGCTTGCCTTGAGCAGTCTAATAATGCCCACAGTTCTTATAACTTACTACAACATGTTTTGATACAAAGCCATTCCTTACTTCATTTTTTTCTAGGACTGCTCAGAGGATTAAGGTCATCGTCTTAAGCTAAAATTTGGGGTCTTGGAGGCGAGGAGGGCTAGTATTTTATCTGATGCAGCCCTGTTTATTTGTGAATAATGTAAATAGCTCTTTTTTCCCCAGAGCACAGCTGGGATCAAGAAGGTTATTACCCTTTTGCTTCTAGCACCAAAACCTTCTTGCAAAATCATCTCTCTGTCTTTCAACAAATGCACTCTCTTGCTTGCCCACAATGCAGCTGTTGTATGACCATGCAGCACTCTCTTGTGCAGTCTGCTTGCTTTATATTCCATGATAAATTAGATCCTTGCTCACGGTTCCTCCTATGAGAGACTATTTCCCTACTTAACACCTTCTGTTTGGACTCCATTTGTCCTGGATATTTATATTTCAAATGCAAGTTTCTGGGGGAAGTGACCATTTTGTGTTCTGTGTTTATACATCTGTGGTCTCTTCATTCACCCTGAGGATGACAACTACAATAATAATAATAACAATTAAGACATGGTACTCCCAGTTTCTTGCTACTCTGCCCACCACCCCCTCCGCCCGGTACTACTTGGGTAATCCTGTCTCAAGTGAGTTTACATCTGCAAAAGAGTTTATGGGATGGCTGTTTCCAGCCCCATGTATCCCAAAAAAGAACTGGAAGGTCCCAAAGTGGTAAGGGAAGTTGTATCTGGCTATTTCTTTCCAAATAAAGCTCACAAAAGGCTGAGTCACCTGATTTAGGTATGGAGACAGAAATTCAGGATTCCTGAGAGGAAGGAGGGAAGGGTCGCAGCCAGCATCTGCAGAGCTGTTCCTGTGCATGTGAGCATCTTGTTTTGAACAGACCAGTGGTCTCTGAGAAGCATTGAGTTATTAATGCGAGTAAATGAAAAACAAAATCTTGTCAAGTCTCCTGATGACAGGATTTCCTGTCTTAAGGTTTTAAAGCTTTTTGGAAACAAATTCTTTTCTTTGAAGAATGACTCTGTACCAAGGAAAGAATTTACTATGTTTGCATCAACTTGTCAGAAGGTGAATTTGGACTCGTTGCTGTTGCTTATCCTGCTGTAATGTGGGATTGATTTGTGAATGTGCAGTGTTTACAGAGGGGAACATGAACTGGGCACATCCAGAGAGTTACAGTTTGTCAGCGTAGTTTCTCTAAAAGGAAGATAATATGCAAACATTTGAAATGTAGCTTGGGTGCCAACCTGATCCTGGGGGCCTGTAGTGTTCATTATAATGGCACATTGCATTCCTTATTGCTGGGAGATCATTTTATCACAGCATTCAAAGTATAAACTGAAGTCAAAGTAGAAACCAGCTTTTTTATTGCTGGTGGGAAGGTCATGATGTACCCTGCTGAATGAGCATTCAGGGCACAGCAGAGGGCATCCTTAAACAGAGTTACCAAGCCAGCCCTCTGACATGGCTGTGCAGGCAGCAGCATTTAACTTAAGCTGGGCAATTGCACTGCTGCTTTCCGTACAGTCACTGTGCCGCCCAGGGCTCTTGCTCCTCTCACCCCTTCTCACAGTGGGATTATGTGACACGGGGCAGTGCCATGCTGAGACACCAGCCCTGAATGAACTGCCTTGGCTACTGGGAGCGTTTATAATCATGGTGATGCAATGCCTGCCCTTTCTGAGAAACTACGTGCTGTCGTTTAACAGGCTCTGTGTTGACATCCCTGTTCTGTTTGTACCCTTGAGTATCTTCTGCTGAGCCACAGAAACATATTCCTGTACCAGATGTATCCAAGTCATCCTCTGTGGCCCTGGGTACTGTGAGAGACAGTCAGTGTACAGTCTTGCAGATATAAAATAAAAATAATTCACCTTCTCTGTCTATTTCAGAGCACTTTTGGCCTCCTGATGTTCTGGCCCGTGTTCTTCTAGCATATGTGAAACTCTGAACGGTGTGTGTAGGAAAGAAAAAAGTTATGCTGGAAATACAGGCCACTGGAGAACAGCTGTGTTGTGCCTATCTATCATTAAATAAAGAATAGAGCTCTAAAAGTGTTTACAGATTGTAAAACAAAAGCAGATTGAATATGTTTTAAACTCTAGGAACTAACCTAAAATTTGCTATAAAACAAATATATGGCTTACAGCTGGAAACCTGTCAAAACACCCAAATGATTGCTCTGCGCTGTCTGGAAAGAGTTTCTGTGCCCAAAGGCTTCAGAACAGCAACAGATGTGCTATTGCGTAAGAGAGACATCCCTGTTTTGAATTTCAGTTTATGGTGCAGCGAGGCACACAAGAGAAGTAAAGTTCTTTTCCTCTTACCCAGGTGCCTCTGCTTCCTCCTTAACATCTTGCTCCATATATTTCTCCTGTGTTAAAGCGATTAGCGGAGATACAGAAAGATGGGAACATATATCATTTTAAGAAGCGAAAAAGCCATCTGGATCAGTGTTTGTGGCTGGCTGTTAATTCAACCATGTTGGGTTTTTTCCATGCCCCTCAAGCCCCTCCTTTTCCAGAAACAATCTATGTGATCCCACATCTCTTCTTCAGTAACGTGTTCCAGATGGTCAGCTTTGTGCAGAATGGGTTTTCCCTAGCTTCTCAGTTTTTTCCTAGTTTTTTTTTTTTTCCGACTGCTTCCCCTTCCTTTGAAACCCCTTTACCCAATCATCTAGCTCTCCCTGGATCTTTTTGCCAGTTTTTATAGTGCAATCAAAAGACATTTGTCTCACACAGGTATTTTTATCAAACACTCAGTCCCTGCCACACAAAGCTGTTGAGGCATTTCTTGTCTTTAAATGAACATGTGGAAGAGAGGTCATGACAAGCTCTGTAAGTAGCCAGTTTTATAGACAACATTCTATTAATCAGTATGAATTCAGCATTTTTATTGAATATTTTATTTTATGGATTAAATAACACTCCTAGTATCAGTTAGCAGTATTACCTCTTGCACTTGAGGATGGCATCTACACTTCGAACAGCTTAGCTCTGTAGTTCATATCTATGTCCTTGTTTCCTGGCTACCCACATGGCACCTGCTTGCTCCTAGACCCTCTTTTGCAGGAACTGGTTCCCTGTGAAACACACTGTGCATGTGGTTCCAGAGGTCTCTCCTCCCTCTTGAGACCCCTCCCCTTAGCCAGGAAGGATAAGTTTGACTGCCTCCCCTCGCATAGCCCTCTGGCAGCCTCTGCACCCTCAATCAGCCTCACCTGCTCTCCTGTGCAGCTCAGAACAAGTAGCATTTACTTTACATTACATGCCATAAAAACACTGTACATGTTGCTGGGCTGCATCCCTGGCAGCAGAAGTCTTGGACATTTTAAACTGAAATGAAAAAGCCCATAAAAGTTTATTTATTAATTGGGAACCACACTGGCTCAATGGGCTCTGTCTGTGTTGATAAGTGAGATCCCCAGGCATTGCCCTTCCAGTCCCTGGGCAGGCTACAGAGCATGGCAGGCAGACCAAAGTGTCCCCCCTGAGCAAAGTGGTGTTATCCATGTATGTTATCCCTGGAATTATCCCACTAAGGTACCTGGGCCATGAGGGGACCTAATGGCTGGGGCTGAAATGGTGCCAGGCAGCCAAGCTGGGGAAGGGGAACAGATGCGTGTCAGTGTTCTAGCCCTGTTTAGTCTGTTCATATTGGTGGGGCTGAGGACGTTGTATTTACAAGAAATTTTAGAAACTGGAAATAATTATGAAAACATCCTGAGGTCTCATGGGAGTTCAATAATTTTGAAGATGGAAAAAGATGTTCTTTTATAACTGGAGTGTTATACCCTCAGTCCTCCCTGCAAGGAAACAGCCAGCTTTCCTGGACAAGAAGTAAGACAGGGCTGATTAGGTTAGGAAGATTTTCCACATTTTCCATCTGTTGGTGCAAATTTTTGAGGCAATGAATGTGTGACATCTCACAAATTCAAGAGAGTCTCTCAATCTATAGCTGGGGGCTATTCCTGCTCAATGAAAGCTCAGCCTTTAATGTACAGATTTCCGGGAGAGAAGCAGTCTGCAGTGCCAGACACCCATGCACAGCCTGTCTCCAGCCTTGCCACAGCTTGGAGGTCTGTGTGGGAAGTGGGCTGGTCACCTACCCAACAGTCTTCAGCACAAATCCCTCTCTGAACTGTCGCTTCTCCCAGACTGGAGCCACAGGAGTGCATCAATTAAATTTAGAGGCACAGTAAAATGCAAAATAAGAGAATGCCTTCTAAAAATACACCTTGAAACAAAGAGGCTTTTTTTTTTTTAACATGGAAAAAAATATTAACCAAAACAGTGCATATCTCACAGCTCTTATTGTTTAGAAACAGGGTTTTATTTTTCCAGTCTGCTCTTAATTTTTCCATTCTCTCTCAATTTGGAGTGCATTGCAAATACAGTACAGCTACATTTCTGCTTTCTGTCCTACACCTTGCAGATCACACTGACAATGAATTAAGCAAAAGGATTGCTCAGAGTTACAAGAATCATTTGATTTACAGAAATTCCTAGGCTGGAGATACACCATGCTCTCCTGCAGGAGACCAAAAAAGAATGTTGTGTGGATTATGTAGCATATTTTTATTAATATCTTTGTTGTCTCTCTGAGTTCATACCAGTTATGAAGGAGAAAAACTTTCCGTATGAAATCTTGCTTATCAAAGTTGATAAGTGAGCTCAGTTCCACATCTTTAAGAGCAATCAGTCAAATCAACCTACTTTTTTTCATGTTCCCTGATGGGAAAGGCATCTAAAAGCTAGCTGTTTGTATTTATGTTCAATACAAGCATTAATAAAACTAATTATGTCATATTGCAGAGGGTTCCATGTGGAATTATATCAAGATAAATGCATTATATGCACGTACTTATTGAAGGCTTTTCTCCACTTTTTTTCTAGAATAGTAAATGAGCAAGAAAGCACTGCAAACATGTTCATCTGATTTGAAATAAGACATTGACTGAATCACATTTGCAATGGTTTAATTTAATTTATAATAGCTTTTGAACATCTGAGTTTGCCTTAATACCCAGGAAGTGTTAATGTTAACCTCACTTGTTAAAAGAAAAATCCTGTTGTGATAATTAGCTTTTTCACCATAATGTTGGTGATGAAGATGTCTCCAGTCTCTAATAGAGATCCTGTAATTGTGCCCTCTGCTTCTCTCTCTCTTTCTCTCTACTTATCTCTGAGAGTGCAACTGAATTGTGGAAACCCACAACTTGGGAACACCTGGATTTACACTTAATGCATTGCAGAATCAGGGCTGCTGTTTTCTCTAAGCACCACTGTAATGGAGTGGTTGCCTTCCACAAATAAACCATAGCTGCGTCCTTCTCATGGCTAAATATGCTGATCCAGTGTATGATCACCTCCAGATTCAGACTGTCACAGACTATGCCTTTTGCAAAATTTTGCTGCCTACACGATGAAGCACGATGGAGTCTGCAGCCTGCAAGATGCCCAGAGCTAAGACATGGTCTGTTTAGTTTTTAGTCTGCAATCAGGATCATGCCTTTGCTCTGAGATGTTTGTCTTGTGATATATACAAGTGATTTTACAATGTAAATACTGTGGTTTAAAAGGTTACTTTCTAGATTTGTTCTTTAATCTAGCAGTTACACTAAAGTCTTGGGGATAACTCTTATCTGTTGGGAGCATGCTCTTCTCCGTTCAGGAGGACACGGAGATTGTGGCAGGTAGATGGGGCATTTGCTGTGGTCCTGGGAGCAGGGACCATTATGTAGGTATTTCCTCTTTTCTCTAGATCTGCACTTGTCTTGTGCTAGCTTAAGGGTTTGTAACCCTTGTAAAGTTCCTTAACAAAGGTGTTTGGGGAGTTGCTGTGGGTGGGCTGAGTGTCAATACAGGAATGAGCACAGCCTAGATCCGAGGACTCAGGATGCTGACAGTAGTGGTAGGTGGTGACAGCAAGGTGTCACAATGAACAGGGAAAGTAACTTTGTGGCAGGTGTGGGGAGCAGCAGAAAGCCAAGGAGAAGACATCATGTTGTGAATGCAGCCCCTGTGCGTTCACAACATGGGTCTTCTCTGGTGGGAGCTATAACAGCAGCCTGGTGAAGGCTCCAGGCTGGCAGCGTTACCAGATCCATGTGACATTACATCTTTTGGCAGGGAAAACTTTGTGGAAAAAGCAAAAGTTACGCTGGGTCTTGTTCTGATTATTTGTTTCTAACCTCACTACAAATGGAAAAAATTTCTCTGGTGAGCGTCTGCTTGTTGTTTTCCTATTGTTGTATCATCCTCCCTGCTCTCAGTAGGGACGAATAATCCTCAAATGCTACTCCAAAGGCTGACACTCAGGCCAGGTTATGGAGCTGCAGCATTGGAGATGGATCATTTCCTTCTTTTTTATTTCTTTTCCTTCACTTTATTCTACTTCTGCTTCATTCTCTCCTCCTTTTTTTTTCTTTTTTTCCTGCCTTTCCAAGGACTAAGTACAACCAGCAGTCCCTTCAGCAAACAACCCCTTTCTCTTCCTCCCAGTTCTTTTTAGAGGTGAGGGAGATGGTTTAGTTGTGATAAACATGGATATTTCCACACCCAGGACAAGTAAGTTGTAAGCAGCTCATACAGGGGCAACCAGTATAAAGTAGGACATTTGGTGAGTATTTCCCACCATCGTCCCACACACACACAAAAAAAGAGTTTTAGGAATATCAATATAATTTGTAGTAAATTTGCAGCTCCTGAATCAAACTGAACCAAAGATTATGTTTGAATTGGCCTTTCTCAAGCATATATGGCCTTTTGAACTTCAGAGACTGAGCAGAAATCTCAGGTAACTACGGGCTCTACAGAAGGAGAAAGAACTGAAATACAGATTCATAGAATCATAGAATAGTTTGGGTTGGAAGAGACCTTAAAGATCATCCAGTTCCAATGCCCCTGCCATGGCCAACCTTTCATTAGACCAGGTTGCTCAGAGCTCGATCCAGCCTGGCCTTGAACATCTCCTTCGCTGCTTGAAGGTCAAAATCTGACATAGAAGATCGGTAGTGAGGAGATGAAGGGAAAGAGAATAGGAACAAATAAGCTTTTCTGCAACAGCAGCGGCCTTAGTGCAATTGGATGTCTCATGTCACTGGGCAGATATACTGAGTTTTTTACTAGAATGTGAGTACATTTTTTTAAAGGCAAAGATGTTATTTCAAATCCATAGAATTTTCCAGTGGGTAGTAATTAAAACCTGTCAAACTATAATATGTAAGAAATATACATGACATTATCCTGAGAAGTAAGTTTATTTCAGGATGGCTTGAAGTTCATAGGATTTATGTTACAGATACATAAGAGATACATTACAGTGCCTAAGTCATGTAGAGGAGAATTATGCAACACTTAGCTAGATCTAGATCTGAACTTGGGCCTTTTGTCCCTCACAGTTTAATGTCTTCATTTCAATAAAATCTTTGTTAATCTACTTGAATATACAAAGACATTCAAAACACACTTTTGTTCTTTGCTTTTAAGATTAAAGCATGATTCCTCTTGTTAAATAGTTGAAAAATTTAATCATAACATAAACACAAAGAATATTGTAATGCCACTCCTAATCCCAGCTGCCTCCATCTCTCCTCTGCTTGAAATAGAAAATAAACATCCAACAATGTATAGAAATAGCACTTACACCTGATCCTTGCTAGCTTCTAAAGCATCTTACAACTCATATAACCATTGTTGTGAATGGCAGCACAAGGTCCTGATATCCCAGGTATACCAGCTTGCTGGTCTGCTGGACCACACTCTCAGCTCTTGTTTCAAGACACAGGCATCAGAGAAGTTGAAGGTTATTTACAATGTTTTTCCAGATTCACTGCCCTATCCCTCCCCTAAGACCCAAAGGATGCCCAGTCTCAGCCTCCTGCTAGTCCAGCAAAACTGTTCTGTTTTCAGGCTGTATCAGCAAACTCTGTTAAAGAGAAGGAGATCTTGCAGTGTATCAAAAAACTTTACTAGTCAATCAGAATCTTTTCAGCCAGATCATAAACTCTGTATTGCCTCTGCTTAAAGCCCACTGGCAGAGCAGGATCCTTCCATCCCTATCCAGTTCCTCCCCTGGTCAGACTCTCTCACCACATCCCATCTCGCGTGATGTGGTACCTCTTCCCTCACAGGGCTCTACAGTGCATTTAGTGTGATGTTCTGTGATGAAGAACTCCAGACCACAGAGGAGCTTGGATGGAAAACAGCTGAATATCAGTTCCTCCAACTAATGGAATATTGTAACGGTATTTCAAAATAGAAAATATTTATGGTCAAAATGTGTTTTTGTTGCTTGTCTAATGGCATGAACATTTTCCATGGTGGTCACGTATTTTTTGTGATGAAATTTGTTTACTCAAACCCCTAATATTCTCAGTAAGTTTTTGGAGATGGGAGACCAATTCCAAACCATGTTGTATTTTTTTACTATGGACTGCAGTAGTTCTCTCTATCAAATGTAAGGATGAGATATTTGGCCTTCAAATTTTGAATTTAATTCCCTGCTTGGGTGAAGGCTACCATGTTCCCATCAGGTCTCTCCAGCCACATCCACTCAGCACAAAAGCTGTGATAGACCGTGGGCTGCTGATAGGACAGTCACCCTCTACTCTATTATGGAGATATCAGTCAGTCAGCCCCAGTGTGCATCCATGGGCCAGGATCTTATTTCCTCACTATAAAAAATGTTTTAGCTGAAAAGTTTAAGTTTGGACCTTTCTGTATTTGCTAAGCATCACACAAAACGAAAGCATGTTTTTGATAAGGGATCTTAACATCACAGAAGAATGCGGATATTTGAATTATACTAAAAACTTTCCTACTCTGGGAACCCCCTTTCCTATTATGCCTCTAGACCTCTTGTTTTGCTATTCTGATTGCAGGGACTATAATAGAATCACAATTTTTTTAAGCAATTCCTTTCTTTAAAAAGCAAACCTCTCTTTTTTTAACATTTGCTGAACACTAATCTTGGTAAAATCTTGTGCTCATAACACTACAGAACTGCAGTAGGAATTTTTTTGCAAGACTGAGTTATTTCTTCCTGCTGAACTTTCAAATTACAAGAAAAATATATTGCCCTTTTCTAAAAATATATTCTCCCAGTTAAAATCAAAAATAAATCTGTCAGCAGGTATCCTGATAGATGCAGACTTTACTGTTACTAGTTAATAAACAGCTACTTTGTCTTTATTAATCTTAACTTATAAATGACCTGTTTATTTCATCTTTGTCTAAGGTTCATTGTTCTGTCCTTAGATAAGAAATTATAACTTCTGTTTTTTTACCCTTATAGCGTATTGATTTTTAGTACCTTATTGGGGCACTCAGTAACATACTAACTAATGCAGTAACATAACTAACATACCCTTCAGAAAAAATTTGGTTGAAGCAATACACCTTCCCTTCCTCGCCCTGCCCTGCCCTGCCCTGCCCTGCTCTTCCCTGCCCTGCCCCACAGGAGTGTCTACACTGCCCGGCTTTATTCCCTTTGGGAATTACCAGCAGAGAAATCTGCTGTGCATTTGAGGAAATTTATCTTCTTTTTACAGTAACTACTTTGTGCTTTTTCTTATGAAAACAGACTAAGAGACACATCCTGTGTGAGGTGGAAACCTCACAGCTGAGGGAGCTGGGGTTGCTCAGCCTGGAGAAGAGGCTCCAGGGAGACCTTACAGCAGACTTCCAGTACCTAAAGGGGGCTTATAAAAGGGAGGCAGAGGGATTTTTGTATGGCCAGATAGTGACAGGACAGGGGGCAGTTGTTTTAACCTGAATGAGGGCAGATTTAGCTTAGATGTTCGGAAGAAATTCTTAACTCAGAGGTTGCCCAGAAAATTTGTGGATGTGTTCACAGCCAGGCTGGATGGGGCTTTGAGCAACTGAGTATGTCTAACTGAGAAAACACCTTTTTGTTTAAATAACTAAGGGATTTTTTTTTTTTTACATTTGTGTTTAGGAAACCTTTGATTTTCTTCTGAAGTTCATGGTAGTAAAAATAAATACCATGTTTGCTGCTTCAGTCTGTGGGTATGGTTCAAAACTACAATTTCTTATAGAATTAGATATTACAAGAAAGAGCATGAGAAATATCTGCAGACAAACAAAGTTTTTGTACAGACCAAATAAGAGAACAATTCTGGTTTTCAAAAGTGAAAACCGACACTGAAAACCCTTATCCTTTTTCAGTTTTTTCCTTCATTCTCTTGGAGCCACTGTCAAGATCAAGATTCATGGTTTCCCCTATGCCTGCGGAGGAAAACACTATATTTTTTAATCATCTGATAAAGCTTATTAAAACGTTGTCCGCAGTACTTTTCTTAGGTTATTTTTCTCAGGTTATTTTTCTCAGTGGCATGTTACACCATTTTACATGATCCCAAGGGAAATAAGGGCCACACTATTCAGTTGTTGCAATTACTTGAGCCATTCCAAATGAAGAGAGACATTTTAACAAGAAAACAATGAAAGAGTGCTCTGATTCTCACTAATCTAGGGCTCCTTTCCATTGTTCTCAGGAATAATATTTGATTAAAGACTGCAAGACTTAATCCAGTGAACTTCTATTTAATGAATGTTCTCACAAAAAGTGAAATCTACTCAATCAGTGTTTCTGGCTGTATCAAATCATGGATGTAACCACTTAATGGGAGGAATAGCCCAGCGTTGTGTGTGTGCTCTGAGAGGAATCCACAAACCCTATATGTGCTTGCCACAGACAGTTGCTAAGTCACCAAAGTACAACAGGAAATGTTGCTACAGCAAAGTCCTACACAATTGTCAATATATTAATAATAAGGGAAAAATCACAGAAGAATGTTTGAGATATCAGTCATAAAAGCACTTCAGAACAGTGCAGTAACCAGGTCCCATTAGTTTCTACATAAGAATATGCATTTCTGGATGCAAGAGAGAAAAGTATGAGAAATAAATGACTTTTTATCCAGGATATTGGAGTCTGAGATTGCTTATTATTGTTGATAATTTGTCAAAAACCCACAAACTTTAAAAGCTACAAAAGAATAAGAAATGTTTCTTTCTTAGTCTTTCAGCCATTTTTACTGCTTGAGGCTGAGTCACTACTTGCAGATTCAAGGGACCTTGACAACTTGGACAGAAGCAGACTGCAAATGGGGGATGAGAGAGAGCATGAGAAGGGGAGTTACTCCTGCAATCCCATTTTTCTTTGTTGGTTTTTTTTTCCTTAGGTAATTAAGTCATAATATCCTGCAATGGTGTCTAAAGTGGTATCTTCATAAATGTAAGTCCTTGCAGAAATAAACGATGAGCCAGAAAGCTTTCATATCAGGTGGCATCTGAAAAAGCATGCAAGTACTAAGGGTGGTGTGGCATTGGGTCTGCAGCCCAATTGTAGGGCTTCTTCACTACAAGGACTGGCAAATGTGAAGTTGGCCCTGGAGCCCTCCTTGAGAAGTTGAGGCCAGGGATGTATGGAGCTGGCACTCAGCCTAGCTCCAACAAGCCAAGGGCATGTGAAATTTCACATGTGGGTCTTATTCCTATGATCCTTGAGAGCCTGAGGAGAAGAAAGGGGGGTCTTGACTAGACCTCTGACAGGAGGTTTGTTCATTCAAGTTAGATTTAATACTGATGTCTACCAATGTTATGGCTTTCATCTGTAAGTGTGTCTCAACCCTGGAATACACTGGTGTTGTCAAGTTTTAATGTCAAATTAACTTGTCCGAAGTTGAAGCCAGGCTCTTATGGTATCTAAGCAACTGTTCCAAAACAGTGGTTAACAGGGATGAGCAGAGCTGGAGGCAGTGAGTGCCGGCAGCTGCACATCCACTGTCTCTCCCTGTTCAGAGCAAGGTCATTTGTACATGTGCACCTGAGGAACTGAGTGACCATCTTTGGGCTGGAGTCAGTGTCCTGCTCGCTGCAGGGATTTTTTCTCCCAGCTTTCTGTAACAGCCTTCTCAACGACAAAGCACGTTTGAAAAATGGTGCTTTCACGTACAAGTCGCTGAATCTGGTATGAGAAGCTATTAACCAGGGACAAGTTCTTCCACCCACACACAATTCCTTTGCCCTTTTGCCCAGAGGCTTTCCTGATCCTGTTTTCCCTTCAGTTGAACCAGAGGAGCCCAAAAATACCTATGAACTGTCTCTGACCTTGAAAAGTCCCCTTTTACTCTGCTGACCTGGCAGCAGGCACAGCACATCAGTGGATGTTTCTGCTGTTCTCTTGATCCTGCTGTTCTCTTCAGGGTGATCAAACTGCCTGTGCTTCAATTTCCAGCTAAACCTCTGGAGAGTAGAGCTGTTTTAAGGGGGACCTAAACCATTTGGTGTTCAGGCAATAAAGATGAAATTTGCAGAGGTTAATGTGGGATGACTAAGGCACGCTCTGGCAGTTCCTCTCCTAAGGTGACCATGTCTCTACATATTATCTGTGTGGGAAACCCATTGTGCAGCAACCCTGTCAGTCACTTGGGTTTCCCCAGGCTGCAAATCTCTCTTTACCTGGCTGGCACTCACTCATGGTCTTACCTTGCTGACTCATCTTGCAAACATTCTTGATCCTTCAAATGGGTGCACGGATCTATTTTTTAACTTAATCTAGACAATAAATTAGAAATGGGGCTTTGATGTGCATGCAAGGACAGAGAAAGCACCAGCTAGACCTCAGCTCTCAGCCGCAAGGGCACACATCGGTTAGTTCAAGTGGACCATCTTCACAAATCATGCACAATTGCAAAATGTCATGATGTTGTTGAATGCATAGCATGACACCTCATCTGGGTTCATAAGCGATTCAGACCTCAAACTAAATGGAGGGAGTAGCTTACATCAGTTAAATCATTCAGGATCATTTAGGAAGAGAACAGTACTGCAAGCTGCAGGCTATTTTGCTTTCTGCCTAGCCCACAACAACTCTCAAATAAGAATATTGAACTGAACTAGATTGACTTGTGTCCTGTACCGTGCTCAGTACACTGCTTTCCTGCCTGGCATTTAAATGGAAATGTCACTATTCTGCAGCATGGCACGAAGGCTGAACACGATGATTTGCCTACTGACTGCTTATATTCAAGTCACCACCTGGATGATATGTTAGTGAGTATTAAACTGCAGACACCCCCAGTGGTAATTCCCAATGATGTGGCTCACTGGTGATCATCAAGGCCACAGGAAATGGTCCATGAATCATAATGCATTCATAAGGACCTCGTGTTCAGGGAGGGCAGTGTCTGCAGAGCCACGTGGCTGCCTCTCTACTGTAGGAACCCAGATGACAGGCCAGGGTCAACAACCCTACAAAACAGGCCCTGAAAAACAAATAATTGAGGATGATGTGTTTCTCTAGGATATACAGACTCGGCACAGGAGCTGGTCACAAAAGGAGGAGATAGTTGAGGCATGCTACCATCCCAGTCTGAAGCATTACTGTCCCAAGCTACGTGACTAAGTACCACTCTTTCTTCCAGAGACGAGAGATCAGATTTGGTTTTGGATCTGATTCATCCAAAATAGCTGACAAGGGCAGTAAATCCTGGATTTGTTTCTTTCTGATTTACTTCCAGTGATGCTGAGTAATTCCCTTTTATAGAGCTGTGTCATTGAGATACGCCTCACTTTTAATTTCCACTTCTTTTTACTTCTCGGTGTAACTACTTTCTTGCAGAAGATATAAGTGAAGGAAAAAAGTGAAGTAGCTGGAGACATGGCACACAGGCAGCGGTTTACTGAAAAACCCTCCTCTACTTGTTGTAACTGAAGATATCTGAAAGAAAAGACAGACACAAAGCTGGGTTTTACACAGTGTTTCTCAAATGTTGTTGAACTCCCACTTGTTACAGTTTATGCCTGCATTCTTTCTCCTGCTCTGAGTTTAAACAATTTTCAGTGAGAGTGCTTTACAGTGGATATTTCTGAGCAGTCGGCACTGATTTTTTTATCTGTTTTATTCTACTGTCATATTTATAGGAAACACCATGTCCTCGAAAAATGTCTGGACTGATCTAGAAATCCTAGTTTTTACATAAATTAGTGTCATATTCATGTCTCCTTCTCTTCTGTATTCTTTTGAGGATTTTGTTTCTGAGATGTGAGTCTTGTCAGCCCCCAGGCCTAAAGTGAGACATATGGCTAACTCCAGGGAAATGCTCATGCTCTCAGACCCAAGCCCTTGCTTTTTAAATTGAAACTTGGAGCATCAGCTTTAAATGATCCTTCTGTGTGAGTCTTGTAGGGCATTCTCTTTGGTGATCTTAGTTATTACTTCCAGCACTATAACATTATTATAACTTGTTATATTTGTAATTGGCATGACACAAGCCAGCCTAATAGCCTAACATGCTACCAGTGGGACAGGGATTACATCTCAGCCACCAGAGAGCAAAGTTCAGCTGCCTGAGGCTGCCTGTAATATGATAATTGCATTACCACATCTTGATGACTCAAAACCAATAAGAGAACGATGGGGCAATTCAAACCCCTGCATCTGGGAGGGTCTCTGTGTCCAGCCTCCTCCCCAAAACCCAGTCCATTGGCAATGATTTTTTCCTCAGTGAAAATGCCCTGAGGCCATTTTACAAGTGGATCTATAGTTCCAAATAGAATAGTAATACTTTGGGGGCTGAATCCCATGAAAACAACTCAGGAAAGTAGCTTTAATCCACAAGTTACTACTTTTCCTTTAGTACCAGCATCATTCTCAATATTTGATTCTGAGCTTTTGTGTTTGGTGTTTCTTTAGCTTTGCCCTTTGTTTTGAACACCAATAATCAGATATTAGTGGTCTATAGCTCCGAGCACTGAAGGCAGGCTTCAGATAATTTTTCATCCTTTCCTCAGAGAACAAAGAGTTGTACTAAGCACAATAAATGATGTCAGTAACCAAAACTTCATAGAAAATGTGGAACATGGGAGAAAAAAGCACAAAACCTACTGAGCACCGAGACTGAGAGCATCCTTTCTGAGGATGGGTGCCTCCCAGAAATGTAAATCCCCACTCCTCCCCACCCAGTCTTTTCAGATTATGTTAGAAAAGGTCTAGTAAAATGTTCTTGTTTCAGTTAATCATTCCTTCAAGCTCTCCCAACCAAGCTGAGTTGCACTTCATGAGGTCAGCATGTTCCTTGTACTCACAACCAATGCTCCCTTTTTTATTAGTATATCGACAGTGCAGTTTACTCCAGTAACGCAGCAGTGTCAGGATCTCATTTTCCATTGCATGAAACTATTCCCACTTCACTTGCAAGCAAACACAGCCCTGCTTTTTTTCTGAGTAGACAGACTGTTCCTATCTTGTATGCCTTGAATTTGTCTTGAAAGCTTCTCCTGACAATGTACAGGCCAATTTCTGAGTTATTACCCAGTCCCCCAAAGTAGTTTAATGTCTTTCCCACGGTGAAGAAGGTAATTTAGAAAAAATGTTCTCAAAGCCATCTCGGCTGTGACTGAGTTATTATCTACAGTCCCTTTTACTAGCTTCTCATATGTGGGTGCTATAAAGCTAACAGCAAACTGCTATAAAGCTAAACAGCATGAGTTTAAAATATGTCAGTATTGTCAGTGTCTAATGAGTTCTAAAATATCAGGATGATTTTGAAAGTTTTGTGACTTTCTCAGGTTGACAGAAACATGTTAATTAAGAAATCCAAAGGAATTGTGGAATCAGAGAAGCCCCCAAGCTGAGGGGGACAATCCTCTCCCTAGCTGCCAGTCATGGGAAGAAACTAAACACAAGGGATTTGAAGACTGAAAAAAAGAAATGAGGCATAACAGTTCCCCTTTAACAGAGGAAGACAGACATAAAAAAGCTCGGGGCTCTAAGTAACCCTGGAAATTGTAGGAGAAAGGAGAGATTCGATGTTGGTCTCTGCAAGTCAAATAAACCCCCAGATCAGCTGAGAAGGAGCCTTGCTGCTAAACAGGACGTGTAGATGCATTTCCTTATTTGATTTTTTTTTTCTGTGGGGAAATCTGAAATCAAAGATATTGTTAGGGGTTTTTTTGATCACAATTCCTAATCAGGCAGAAAACTGCCTGAGAGAGACTCAGAGATCACTTCCCAAAGGAGAAAGATTTTCTGTTTCTATAGGGCAAATCAGCATGGATTTCAAAGTTTGGAAAATATGCAGGTGCTGTAAAAAGGCAAGGAGATGTTACCTTGGAGCAGCCTTACTTTTATGTCTTCCTTCAAATTTAGTAATAAAATTCAAAGAGCCAATGAATATTGGAAAGACAAAGCAAGTACTCTTACCTTTCCAGAAAACATAGAACTAACAAGAACTCCACAGCAACTTTTTTCCTAAACTAAGCAAGCAGTGTTGGGCATTTTTCACATGTTAGATAATGAATCTTGAAATAAAGCATAATTCATGGACTAGTTTTCTGAGAAACCAGTGGGAGGATGGTTGGCTGTTTATGTTAAAATTCTTTGTATGGGTTAAATGCATGTCCCTCAGTCCAGTTACTGCCTGGAGGGAAGCTGAGAGCAGAATATTCTACTGTAAATTCTTCTGGAACTGTATTTTCATCATTCACTGCTTAAGGAAAAAATTGCAAAAGGGTTGCAAAATTTAGCAAGATGTTAAATCTGCAGTTATAATTTTTTAACTGTTTTTTATTCCAACATGCAAGACAACACGTCAGGAATTCTTCTAGCTTGGAAGGGCTTAGGCTGAATCTTATCTATTTAGGCTAAGTCCCACTGGAAAGCATGGAAGTCCCCTGGATCTTCCCAAGATGGGTGAAGTGCAGTTAACTTCACATTTCCCAGGGGGCTTGAACTGGATGAAAAAAAAAAAAAGGTGAAGTTTGAGTGAAGATGGCAGTTGGATACAGGAGTGGCTCTGGAAGGAGTTGACCCCTTCTGGCATGGTTGGTAAAGAGCAGGGACTGCAGGGCATTGGGGAGCTGGGCCCTGCCTTGCTGGGTGATTGCAGGAATTTGCACCCAGAGGACAGGTTCCTCAGACTGCTTTCCCTGGCTCCTACTGGCTCAGAGCATTTGGCATCTATGCTACCAACCCCTTTTCTCCGCAGCATCCAGGTTGCCTGACCCTGGGAACAGACCCTAACCACACCATCTCCCAATATGCTTGGTGTCCCCTGTGAGGGATTCCAGTGTGCAGGGCATCCACCTGGCTGTACAACAGCTCAGCATAACCTGATCGTGTTCAGTCTCCACATACAGCCAGAACCAGCATGTCTCAGCCAATGATACACGGAAAATACTGTGAGCTGGACAGAGCGCTGTGCTTTAAAACAGTGCTAAATGAATGTCCAAAGTGGTATTTGCATGACTGCCCCCTTCAAGCTCAGTTCAAATCAGTTGAGTGTTGGCAGGTCACTAATTTCCATTGAGATTTCATTGTTGATCAGTGAATGTGCAGACTAGCCACAGGGTAATTTCTTCTCCTTATTTAATCAAATGGAAACTTTCAATCCATTTTTGTGTTCACAGAACAGCCAGTGCAGTTTATTTAAGTAGGTTAAATATAAATCAGCACCAAAATACAGCCCACCAGCATAACAATGCACTCCCTTTATTTTATATAATTGGTAATAATTTATATTATCTTTATTTTCCTTGATCTTTGACTTCTCAGAAGTGTTTCCTACAGTTCCCACTGGCATTTGTTTGCTAGTGCACAGAGCCCTCTGATTTAAAGGCTTAGACTTAGTGCTGGGGCTTCAAGGGCAGCAGCTCAGCAGTTGCAGTTACAGCACAGGGAGAAAGAAGCGACACTATCCTTTCCATGTTAAAATCAGCAACCAAGTTCTCCATGGACTTTAAATGGAGCACAGTGTGGGCAGTTTTATTTTTTCACTAAATATAGACAGCACATTCTGTCCTCTAGGTATACAGAAATAGGCAAAAATAAGATGTAGGTTTTATACAGTGGGACTCACTTGAACATAGTGTGATGGAAGGAGGGTGGGAGTGGTTTTCCAAAGGCACTGGGGAGCTCTCCATGTGGGTCACAACTGTAGTGTGCACCTCATAGGACCACAGGTCAAGGACATTGTAATGGCATGAGGAATTCATGAAAATTGACTAACTGGCTCTGTGTATGGTACTGGAATGGAGTCCATCAGGGCCAGGCAGATCTGCACTAGGTGTGGCTGGTGGTTTGGAAAAATTCGTCTTCAGCCAGAGAGGTTGGGGTTGGGGATTTTGAATTGTTTCTTGTTTTCACGTTCCTTGTTACAGCTATACATGTGGAAAATCAAAAGGTGGAAGTGAGGGAGCAGGAGAGATGTCATTTACTTGAGGAGGTCTGGAGAAGGTTTCTGTCACCACCTGACAGAGCTTGGCTCCTCGGGTTCTGTAAAACAGAAGAGATGGGAGTAAACTCTCCAAGCTAGTGAACACTGAGCCATTGCAGAATTAAAGGAAAGTCAAACAGCTCTCAGGAAGATGTGATTGTTTGATAAACAAGAACATTTTATGGTAATCTCCGTATTTACAAACACAAGGATGGGTCAAATGTCTGCTCTTGGAAATTTTTTTTTTTCCTAACAGAAATTTCCTTTAAAGCCTAGCAGTTAGAAAATGCTTGTGCTAAAAATATCTTGTAATTCTTACAAAATTCAGTATTTTGCAAATATTGCTGTTTTTTAGACCACTCAGTATTTTTGCAAGGTAATGTAGACTCCTTCATCATTAGATCATAGAACCTGTAAGTTTTGGGCAACACTTAATTTTAGGCACATCCAAGAAAGATTGCTAATGTAATGTCTGATGCTGTAAACTCAAAGGCATCAAAACAGGAGAGGATGTCAAAGACATCTGCTCACTTTGGTGACAATGTGTCCAAGTACTCATAAACAGTTGGATATATGCTGACCATTCACGATGTTTTCCTTGAATACACCATTTTAGTTAACAAAATGTCACTAATGAATGTAGGAAAAATTTACAAAGCCATTGAACACATTGTTGAAATGTATTGACAGAATTCAATGTTATATCTGCATTCTGTGATTATTTAGATATACTTTGCAGATCAAATTATAGCTAAGAAAGTAGAATTAAAAAATTTATCCTGATTGCTACGAAAAGGTATTTGCTTTTCAGACATCCTGACTATGAAATGTTTCATGCTGCTTGGTGGTTTTCATAATTTTAGAAAAATATAGATAGATGAAAGGCATGATCAAAAGGCCAAGAAGTATTCTTTTAACTATTATGGTCCACATCCCATAGTCTCATTTCAATCAAAATTCTCATTGTCATCAGTTCTGCAATGGAAATTCTTGGAATTACTGAAAATTCTACCTATTAGGACTGTGTTGAAGCCTAGCCTACTCTGTAGTGCTTGCCTGTTTTGTTTACATTATGAATTTTTGAAAGTTAATGTTATTGATCTAAAAGATCTTTACAAAAGTTACCCCTCTAACAAGAGGTTTTTGAGTCTGGCTCTGAATCTGTAATGCACAATAGCCCATGACAATTAGAATTTAATATCCTCAAAAACTTGACAATTTGTGTAGCACAGTGGAAAAAGTCCATTAACACAGAAAAACACTTAACAAGACTAGACATAATGATCTTCCCAAATTTGACACAACACTTTTTTATCTAGGAAAAAGCTATTTTATATTCAGTGCCCTTTCACAGTCTTTTCTGCATCCAACTGCTAAGATATTTGTAGTTAGTTCTGATATTTTATAATGAGGATTCTGTCTATAGTTTTAGCAATTTTGCTGTTAATTTGCTATTGGAGTAATAAATTATGTTATTAAATAACTCTATCAGAGTTTTTTATATGTTAAATAAGTTGATTTATTATCATATCTAATGTATGAACAAGTTTAGAAGTTAGGTTTAAGTCTTTCTAGAGGGCTCCACACAATAAGGTCAGTGGGATGAGTAAGATAATTCTAATTCCAAAACTGCAAATTACAAGCTTTGATGCAGCTGATGAGTTGAGAACATTACCACCCATTTTAATGTTGCATGTAGGTAAAAATAATAATCGTTCCAAATATAGAGGCCTCAGAAAAATATCACTCATTTGGAAAGGGACCTCTTGTATCAGAAGATAGATCACCTGTGTTTCCTACTAGTGTTTTTCCATCACAATACTGCCATTGTTTAGAGACATGAGTACTGTACTCACTATCAGAGTTATGTCTGAGGGAAGTAAGGAAGGAGGGAGTGATAAAGAGGAGACTTTCCATGTTAGCTTTCAAGTCTGTGGTGAGAACTGTTCAAGGGTCTTGGTAATTCAGCAGACATCCGGGTAGCCATGTGTGTATTACAAAGCTGGGAGGAAAATATGAAACCACCTCAATTAAGCTTGGGTTCAGGAAACTAAAGCAAATCTATCATTGCTAGAGCACTGCTTCTGTCCATTCCCTGCCTCAGTTGATCATGAATACTTTTGGGATGTCAGCACACATGAATGACTACATACATGGCAGGGCATGAGACAGTCGGCTAAAAGGACTCTTCTTTCATAGAGGTGCACGTCTGCTTTAGGTTATCCTACAAATTTTTTTTTTCTCCCAGTCAGGCAAATGGAAGCAAATATTAACCCATGACAGGATGGAGCCCTTTAATAGCTTTGTAATAGACTGCCTGATCTACTTTGTCAGAAAGACTGGGCTTGTATTCCTGAGGTCACCTAATCCAGCTTCCTTGTACTTCAAGCAACTATACCATACAGCCTCTTTCCTCACCTCACCAAACTTCATCCTGGCACCAACATGCACTAACAGCTATTTGCTCAAATGCCATCAAAAGTACAATGAGGCTCAATGCTAGTAAGCTGAAAATCTCCATCTGGGTAGCTCCATTTTTCTTCCACCATTCAGAAAAAAGGAGCATGTCCATGAAAAGTCTTCTGTCATGCCAAGTGCCTAATGCATACCGAGGATATGACACTTGATTGTCAATCTGTAAAAACTCATCAGGTGGCAACAGCTGCGATAGAGGCTGCTTGTTACTACCATGATTAATTTGTAAGAACAATTTATTGCTCATTTTTTCTGATTCAACTGGAGACACTGGAAAGATGTATCTCACTGCATTTGGAGAGAGTGCAGAGACATACTGAATGTCAAAAAGGACTGAGAACCTTATTGTATCTAACACATGTATGAAAACAGTGCTCATTTACCTGGTCTTAATAGTGAGCAGCTAACTTGCCATCATGTGCTGTGTTCCTCTCAACACCAGTTGTTCAATCACCACTGAAAATTGTGATCAATAAATTACTAACAAGTTACTTATAATTGCTGTGATACTGGTGAGATGCTGATTTCAGGAAAATTGCAAAGATAAGGATGAGGTTGACGGCAACAAGATCCAGTCATCATTCTTTTCAGGCCCATCTGGGTGCTGTGGTACCTCCAACTTTGCCTGTTCTGTAAATTATTTGAAGCAAGATTAGTTTCTAAGAGTTAGAGGATAACTAATTTCCCATCCTCGTTTATTCTTTGTCATCTTTTCCTGCTGGCTTTGATGGGGGCAGTGATTTTGAGCTGTAGACATCTGTACTGTAAAAAAATTAGATTCAGGATGCCACAGCTCACTAAGTCTTCTGCACAGTGATCAGAGGTCAACACCTTCTGTTCAACAGCACCCTGAGCTGTAAGAGAAGCAATGATATGTAAGTCAGATGTGCTATTATTGTCACCAACCATCACTTTCCAAACAGAATTTAAAACTTAGCCATAAATTGCTTGGAATATGTACAACAGAGAAATATAGTGAAGAGGGCGAGAGAGAAACATACTTGCAATCCTACTTGTAATACTGCACAGCTTTCTCCACTTCCATGTTACCTAATATAGTAGGGAGAGCTCAGCATCTCATGGCTGCTCCTGCCTCCTTCCTACAGCACTCCAGACTCCTTAGCTCTTACAGCCTGAAAGCATGATGTTTAAGAAGACATACTTGCTTGTGCCTTTCACTTCTCTCTAGCATGGCCAAACATTTTAATTGGGATTGGCTAATTGATAAAGTGAAGCTCTATGGATTTATGTTAGACACCACAAAGGCTAGTTGATAACATTCAAGCAGTATTATATTGTACACTGGCAAATGTTTCCTTTATGTGGCCAAAGAGACCTGAAAGACAGAAAACTTCTTCTTTGAAGACAGAGCATGCTAGATGCTTTATTAGAGGAAATTTTCAGATTAGACTGAGAAACCATTGTTTCATCCTTTGTGAAAAGATGAGAAGAACACACTAGGTTGATTGGCAAAAGCACAAAATCAGGAAGAATGTATTTACCAGTACAGCCTGCTTTTTTGATGAACTTCTGGCTGTTGTTCTTTACACACATTAGGTAGTATGAAGAAGACTGCTCTTCCTGCAAGGCTGTTTTCTTCATAGGAGTGATCTGGTTTGCTGCTTTTCACAGAGGTCGCAAGGGCAAGTTTCAGGGGGTTTTTTTCAATGCCACAGCTCAACATATATTTGATGGTATTTAGTGACTTAAGAGAAGGGATCTTTTCCCAAAACACATTGCCCAGTCTGCATGGTTCAGCAATCTCAAAATCCAGAGCTTTGGATTCTGACCTGCCTCAGCTGTGCTGTGTCGTTTACAGCAGTGTCCCTGAGCTATATGAGAGGAAACGCAGAACTGGAGTCTGTAGCTGTGTTTATCTCTCCACAGTGAAAAATATGCAACATTACAAACAGATCCTGAATAAATACATGGAATAAGTACATGTAACAAAAAAAAAAAACAAGTCAGAAGAAGACTCACTAGCAAATACCAATCTTATCTGTGGTTGTATTCATCATGACACAGAGTTGACTTCAGTTTATGTACAAACACATACACTAACGTACTCCCACAATGTTAACAAAGTCTTGACTCCCACTTTTCACCTCAACCACAGCACATCCCCAAGAGGAAGAGAGCATAGCAGTGTGCCAGAGGGACTGGGGAGGCACTGAGAGCAGGAGGCAGGTAGGAGGGCAGCTGCCCAGTGAATGGTGCTGGCCTGGGATTCCCTACCAGACCCTGACAAAGCAGTTGATAAATGAAAAACACTACAATGGGGAGAAGCAAGCAGCACTGAAAGAGTGTTTTGGCCACAGGCAGCAGCTTAATTATCATGTCCCTTTCCACTGTCTCCTCTCTGGGGTGCAGACTCTAACATGACCTTGGGAAGGGTGAAGGGGAGGGGCGGGTCAAATCCCAGAGACAAAGCATAGCAGATTCGTGTATGATTGCTGTGGGATGAGGCATATCTTGTGACAAGAAGGCCTGGTGACACACAGGAATGGAGCAAGCCCACAAAAGAGTCCTACAAAGCAGCAAACTAGCCACAGGGTTTGATGAATTTAGATATTTCTTTCCTATAGTTTAGGGCTTTGAACAACTGCATAAACTGGTTCATATTTCAGAGACTTGGGTACTTGATTCTGACATGGAAGATAAAGTCCTTCGCTAGCCTGGCTGCCCTCATGGTCTTTCCTTGCACACAGTGGTACAAAGTGTTAGAGAGTGACAAAGGTGATTGTACTGCCTGAAGTGTCTAGCTTGCCTTGTGATTGCTTGCAATGTGCAATCAAGGCTTCAACTCAAAGAGCATGAAAGGTCTGGCATCCTGTTGTAGCGTTCAGAAGGATACACCACTTCCCAAGATTAATATCTTCTGCTGTCTGAGACATGGGAATGGAGGAGCTCTGTGCTTCCTATAGCCCTACAATGGTCCCAGAGAGCCAGGGGAGAAAATTCCCTGGTTCCTATTCCACCACAGTCTGGTGAAGGAGTTGGTGTGACTTGCGCCAATAATGACAAAGTAGTGGATGAATCATAACAATTTTCTCAACCTTGATTGCTCCTTCTGAAATGTATAGAATTATCAATCATGTTACTATAAAACACTTAGGTACAGCAGCATCCCCAGGCCCAGTTCAGGCAGCATTGCAACAGGCACTGTGCAAACATGAAGCTGGGCATTGCCTGACCCATGAGCTCCTATTTTAAGTAGACCTGAAAAGGTAGAAGGAAAATCAGAGATACACAGGCAAAGGGATTTACCTCCCCTGGCCTGCAGTGATCTAAGTTGCAATGCCCTTCTAACAGAGTTCTGCCTTTTAAATAATAGCTAGCATGCAGCAATATTCTTTTCACGTTTTTTTCAAGCAACAAATCACAATAAATTAAGCTTGACATTAGTATATGCGTGCAAAGCCTCAATTAAATTCCAAAACACATATTGTTTACAAAAGCCTTTACATATGACATTTTCTTGGGGTTTTGTTTTTTCTGTTAAAAATCAGTCACACTCAAAATATTTGTTTTCTCTTCAATGGAAAATTGTAGAGTCACAACCTCGAGTGAAGATCCGCAAGCAAACCTCTCTAAACTGCCATGCCCTGTGAATAGAGGCCATGGTGCTGCCCAGAGACTTAAACTGCTTTGCAGAAGATTTTGCAGGCAGAAAGGTCTCTGTGTCAGTCCCAGTGAAGCCCAGACATGGTAGATGACATAGGACTTCGCAGTCAATGGAGAAGGAACTGAGATACCTCTTTTCAGTGTATATCACACTCACAGAAATCAGTACTCAAAGTGTACGGCTTCAGTGCCACCCTGACAGTTGGCATAACTCAGGATTGCTGGTACAGCACAGCTCACCATGGTCCTTTGTGCCCCTTTATGCTGTTCTGAGACCCCATGGGTGAGAGGGAGGCACAGATGCGAGGGAGATGTATAGTAATAACCTGTAGGTTCCAGTACCTAACCTACTGTTAGTCCCTGGGAGCTCAGAGCAAGGGCACAAAAAACACTTAGTGCCAATATCAGTACGTATGTTTGGGCATTAGTGAAGTTTTTCTATTCTACTGGCTATTTTCTACTTAGCTTTACAGTATTACAGTTCTTGCCAGATCCATTGCTATTTTTCTAATAGCTGCATGTTGCAGATTATTCCTTACTACTGCACTGAATCAAAGAAAGTCACACAAGATGACACAAGAAGTTCCATGAATAAAAAAGCAAAGAAAGAGCAGAAATTGTAGTATGATATCTTAGAAGACTCACACAAAAGCATGAGCTATGTTATGCTTGTTGGGTTAATTCCAGTAACATTTTCCCTTTGTTTGGAGCTCCCAAGGAGAGCATTTTCCACTGTACACACTGCACACATGGTGGACAGATACAATTTCAGTCTCATTCCAAATTCTAGGGAAAATCCCTGTTGACCTTGGTGGGCCTGAGGTTCTTTGCTCTTTTTGGGGTTGCTGTGGTTGGACAATACAATGGATAATTACACATGCTTTTCATTTTAATGCTTCTTTTGGACATTTTTGTAAGGTGAACACTTAAAGCACAGCACCACAGAGACTCAGTTGTCTCCTGATTTGAGGGCAGCTCTTTTAGCTGATGTACAGTGCAGTGCAGTTTAAGTATGGTGTACCCAGGTGAAACCACAAAAAAAGGCCAGGGGACTTTTAAACTTGACATTAGACAAACAGGATTGGGCATAATAAACTTTTCAGAGCTATCTTGCTTTTGCAGAAGGATGAAACAGCAAGTCAGTGATGACAGGACATGAACTGGACAACTAAGAGGGGTCTGTTTCGAAGGAGCTCATCTGTGAAATGGTGGCTGGTGCCCAGAAAGTGCGGTCCTGGACACAGCCTATGGTTGAATGTCAGCTGTCCCCAGGCACAGAGTAGTATTTCTGTTTTTCTGTGGAAGTCATATTCTAAATATTGGAGATGTGAGGACAAGAAAAAGACAAATTAGTTTACTCCATGCAAGTCTGGATTTTGGTAATGAAATGAACAGGGTGTTACAAACCAGAAATGATCTGATGGTGTGCAGCGATGATTCATCTTCTCAGCAGAGATTACAAACGAAAGAGACCTCTGGCTTTGCTGCTGTTGCCGGCCAGTGCCAGGATAAACAGTGATGAACATATTCATTGACACAAGGAAAGAAACACTTGCGTAAAGAGAAGGATTTGCAGAGCAGGCTCTTTGCCCACTTCTCCTGAATGTTCCCGCCAGCAGCTCTGGGTGCAAAGAAACCCTGTAGTTTGTCCCTATCCCTGTCAGCCTGTAACACCTCAAGCTCTGCCCCCCTGGCGTTGATGCTGTGCCTTTCATGGGTGATATTTATTGCCTATCAGGAGCTAGAGGAATACTGCCTCTGAAACAGCCCTGTTTAAAACCTAGTAACTTCTCCTTCTTACCTGCCTTAGGAAAACTACTGACCCCCTTCCCACACTGCAGGTGCTCAACACATCTTGGAGGAGGCCATCAGTGACAGGTGTGACCCACTCTAATCGGGCTATAGCATCCCCAAGATACAGACCAGGGACACTTTCAGGACATGTGACCCTGAGAACTCCACAGAAATCAAAAGCTCTGGTGGGAATGGTACCTCTGGTGCTTGGAGAAGAGACAGCACTGACCCAAAGGTGTGCCTGTAGTGTGACACTGGTCCTTGAGTGGTGACACTGCTTGTCATGACATGATGTTTTATGAAGCTTTGCTTTATTCAGATGGGCTTCTTAGATTGTGATTCCCTTCAAAACATGGACTCAAGGACAAATGCTACAACAAACACACCAATTGTAAGGGATAAATATTATAAAGCTTTAGAGATTTTTTTTTTGGCCAAGATAGCACCTGCTAATTTTAAACTATTTGAGGGATAAGAGACCCTTCTCCTCACATTGTTAGATAGAACCACAAGTTGATTGCTGAACAGCTTTTCTGGTTTTAAGCAGCTACAGACCCATAAATATTTCTGCCAAGGCTTGTCATCTCCATAGCAGTTCCAGCCCCTGTTCAACCATACCAGCAAGCAGTTCCATGAAGGTTTGCAAGGGCAGTGTTTACACCTTCAAGCCAAGCTCCAATGAGGAGCTACGTCATAGTGTTTGTTCTTTCCACTCAGTGAGATTTGCAGCTTGCCACTCCTTCCTTGCGAGGAAGAGTCCAGGTCTCTTCTGACAAGAGCAGCCCTCTTGTCAGGGCAGTCACCCACCATCCATCCCACACTGGAGCTGGGGTAGTTTGTGGGAAGGCTCACTGTGCTGAGCTGTGTACTGAGCTGGTGAGATATCCCACCCCAATCCTGACACCCATCTTAATGTCATCATAACCTGAAGCCAAATAGTAGCCAAGCTCTGGGTGTTGTTTAGGTGTGTTTAACTTTTCCATACTAGACATTTTAAAACCAGCTCCTGTTTTCAATGAGGAGTTGAAGATCATTTGAGAGTCACATGGGGACACTCCCTGCCCCTTCACTCAGCTCCCTGGAATGCACACCGTTCTGTGCTATGGATGACTTTTCCACTGCATTTACTGGAATGACCCTGTCCTCTATCACTGCCCAAGTGCTCTGTTAACAAACTCAAGTCACAGTAATAAATCTTTCTTGGGCCCAGCATCAGCTCTGCCAGAGCTGTGAACCCTCCTGTCTTGGGATGATGTGAAATTAATTATACACTTAGAGCACTGGAAACCTAGACCTACACGTCTTTTCCTGACATACCTCTGTGCAGAGCTAACACTTAACCACCTTTTCCTTTTCTTAGAAATCCTCACTGCAGAAGCAAGTAAATAATTGCCAGCACCCAGCTCAGGCCTGTGTTACCAGTGTTGTTTTCATGCAGAACTCCTTTAATTCTCAGTAATCAGCACTTATTCAGAGTAACTCTACACTGAGGCAGTTGAGGGAACAGGAGAGCCAACATGAAGCACAACAAAACGTATTGTCTTTATTGAGGACCAGAGCCTGTCTGTCCCAGTTGGGGTACTCCCATTGACCACAGTGAAGTGTCTTTTCTGGCAGAGTGGGAGGATGGGGTCTCTGGTTTGGTCCCGTCCCATCGTACTAGTCCTACAGAGAGGAGGTGGTGGCTGTCCTGAAAACCTGCAGGGTCTTGTTGGGGAAAGGTTTGACGTGAAAAAGCAGAGGGTACACACAGCAATGAGCAGAACAGCAGCAGACTTATTCTCTCTGCAACTTTTTCTAGTGGGTAGAGCATTTTTGGCAGGAGGCTAACTGGTCAAGATTGGAAAAAGATATTGGCAAGAAAGAAAAGGATGTGGATGGCCACACAAGAGCTAGTCATTTTTTTTCCAGTGGAAGACAGTTTTTTCAGTCAAACAATGCCATTCATGTCAAAACTGAAACTTTCCATGGAAATATGGGTATGTCAAAAGCATTTTATTTTGGAGAAGGAAAACAACCAGAAGCCTTTAAGGAAGGTGGAATATTTCACTCTGGTTTTTAATTATTATTATTTTAAAATTTCAACATTCAGTTTTAAAAAGTGCAATATTTTTCTTTTACTTTAGGATAATGTTTTTCAAAATATTTGAAGTTTTTTCATATTGAAAATGCAAAAGTCAATGTGAAATATTCTTATGGATGGAAAATGGTGGATTTTTACCATTATCATTTGCTTTATGAAAATTTCATGGTGCTCTGTTCCAGTTAGAAAAAGAAATTCCCCAAAACAGATATTCTCAATCCCACACAGCTCTAGAACCAGCACAAAACCACAAAGACTAGAAGGAAGGAGAAAATGCTGAAATTTGATTGATGCAGTAAAAGCATCATCATGAATCACATTCCCAGCGTGTCTAAAGTGCCTGCTTAGCCCCTGGACACCAGGAAGCTCTGGGTATCCCAACACTGCCTTTTCCTTCTGATCTCATGAAAAGTGAAAAGGTGAAGGAGTGAGTAAGTAAGGTCCTACTCTGAAGACATTTGTAGTTAAAAACTCCATTGCAAACAGATGGTCATCTGGCTGTTCAAGGTGTAATACCCTTTCCTGCTTCTTAATCTGCCTTCTGTTCCAAGATGGGATCAAAAAAGAAATTATATTCGTGCTTAATTTTAACCTGTTATCCAGCAGTGTGTCCAGGTGGCCAAGAAGGCCAGTGGCATGCTAGCTGGTATCAGAAATAGTGCAGCCAGCAGGACTAGGAGAGGTGAGGCTGCATCTCGAGTCCCGCATCCAGTTCTGAGCCCCTCACTACAAGAAAGACACTGAGATGCTGGAGTGAGTCCAGAGAAAGGCAACAGAGCTGGTGAAGGATCTGGAGCACAGGACTGATGAGGAGCAGATGAGGGAGATGGGATTGTTTAGCCTGGAGTAAAGGCAGGTCAGACCTTATCACTCTCTATAACTACCTGAAAGGAGGTTGTAGTGAAGTGGAGGTTGGTCTTTTCTCCCAGGTAATAAAAGATAGGACAAGAGGAAATGGTCCCAAGTTGCACCTGAGAGGTTTAGACTGCATATTAGGAAACATTTCTTCACAGAAAGGATTCTTAGGCATTGGAACAGGCTGCCCAGGGAAGTGGTGGAATCACCATCCCTGGAGGTATTTAAAAGACATGTAGATGTGGCACTTAGGGGCACAATTTAGTGGTGCACTTGGCAGTGCCAGGTTAATGGTTGGACTCGATGATCTTAAGGGTCCTTTCCAACATATATGATACCGTGATTCTATGATTCTATGTTCCTGAATGCACCTAGGTGTGCTTTGAGTTTAGTGCCTGCTTTGCATGGTCAGCAAACTGCTTCTGAAATCTTTTGTAGTTTTGTGCCTTATGTTTCTCCTCTCATCCAGCTCCTGGATGAGTGCTGGGTGGGTGAGGGCTTTTCTTCTTTAATAACTACACCACCTCGCCCTGTATTTACATGTCTTTCTTGCTCGGCTTCCTCTCTTCTTTTCTCTTTGCTGAGCTTCCTCTTCTTTTCTTCTTTTCTACTTTTTCTTTAGTTGCTATCCAAGCTTTACCTGCTAGTTGCAATCCCCCTCCTTCCTCTCATGTCCTATATTCTCTGTCACAAACATTAATTTTCTCTTTTTGTTTTCCTAAATCCTGGGCCCAAGGAATCTCGAGTTATTCACACTTTTGCAGTGAATGTGAAACAGGAATATTTGACTCTTGAGGCCCTGTGATCTGGACTGGGCACTCAAATAAACCCAAGGTTTGTGGACATATCCATCACTGTGCAAGATGAGGAATACACAGGTGTCCAGTTCCCAGCAGCCAATCAGCTTATTTATTTGCTTAAAAAGGCACAACCTCTTAGGGAGATGAAATGGAAGAAGAGCAGTGACATACAAAGAAAGGAAATTGTTTGCTTCCTGTGCAGATCAGCTTCATCCAAACTCAGACTTCAAAAAGATTTTGTAACTTTTAAACACAGCAGTTCTCCAAAGCACATGTCCATAATAAAATGATGGTTGCACCTAATCCGCTTTATGCTTTGTCTCATGTAGACACTAACTGTAGATTGCTTTTGGTATACGCTGTACTCCCTGAAGACATTTACTGTTATAAGGAAAATACATTGTAAAACTACACACAGCTATAGCTTTATTATGTAATGCATGGCCTGCGAAAATATGATTATTCTGTAGATCTTAGAGATAACCTTCTACCACAAGAAGGTGGTACTGTGTAGTTTATAGGGGTTCCTGGCAGTCAAGAGACCTGGCAGTCCCAAAAAGGGAGCACAGTATGTGTTCCTCCACCATGGAATGATGTCAGTGGTGCATGTCTGGAAGTGATATAGCGTAATCACACAATATATATATTGACAGTGCATAAAGCTTAACAGTCAGATTGACGTGGAGAGCTCCTCATTCAAATGGGAGGAATGAATGGTCCTGCTAAAGCAGAACAGGAGTGAGAGGCCCTGCTGACACAAGATGAGCACTTTTAGATTTCCATGCACCCAGCATTTAATTCAAGTCTAGGGACAACTGCAGTGCTCTAGTTAAACCAGGCTGACAGGTCATATACAGGAACCACAGGTGTTTATGCCATCAGAAACAGGGGCCTACCTCCTCCTCCTCCTCTGGCAGCATGTGGGACCACCAGCTGCAGTGTCCTGCTTCTCAGGCAAACCTTTTGAGTGCAATCCTGCTATGCGGGAATCCTACTGCATGTTGATACCAGGCAAATCTCTTGTTCCAGTGTTATTATTGGGATGACGTGCCACAGGCTTGCTCTTCTGAGTCATAAAAGCCAAATTCTATCGTCTACACTAATGCTGTTTGTAACTAGTTTAGATTTCCATCTTATGCCACTTTCCCTTATATAGCTATTTTTCTTCCCCTGGTGTTTACTCTTTCCTGATGTATTTTTAGAAACCTTTTGTATTTCTTTTCTCTTCCCTGCTAAGCAGGCGCCAGTGCCTCCTGTAGGATAGTGTCCATTAATCTGATCATTGTCTCATCTGCTCCTGTTTCAAATAATCCTTCCTGACAGGGGATGCCCAGGAATGTCCGCAGTGTTTCAGATGGGATCTCACACTGTGAGACACCAATGCTCATAATTTGCTGTCTGCACATATTTGCTTTTCTCATGGCTGTGTTGCAGCAGTGGTTCATGCTCGTCCAACAGCATACCAATATAATAGGCTTCCCCTCAAGCCATTCCCATCTGTGGTTTCAAAATCAGCAAAAATTGTTTTTGATCCCCAAGTAATGGTGCCCTTCACAGTATTAACATTGAACCCATTCCTATTACTTATTTCTCAGGGTCACCTTTTATTCCTTTGTGACACTCTGGTTCTGCATTGTGTTGACAGTTAAAGATTACTCGTGTCTCTAGCAAATACCATTAGAAAAATTACAGTCTTTGCTGAAGTCTCAAAGGAAAATATTTAATTAAATGAAACCAAGTCTGATCTTTGATAAACTCTAACTTATATGTACTCCAGCTTAGTAGTTTTGTTTTCAATATGATCTCGTTTACCTTCTCGATGTGAAAGCCTGGTATGATTTTTGATCCCACTTCTATTCTCTACCTTCCTCAGTTATATTAAGCATTTCCCATTGGACAGTGAATCAAAATACCAGCTGACACCCAGTGAGATTAGATCTGTTGGGTTTTGGTTCTTTTTTTTTTTGAAGGTGGAGAGGGGGGTAGAGGAGGTGGAATTCATCCTTCTGTCAGTCTGGAATAATTAAACTTTGTAAACTCATGTGCCTTTGTTTCCATTCAGAAATTATTTTCATGTCTTTAATTATTCCTTCTTTTCAGTTATGTTTGTTCTTTAAAGCCATTCCTACTTCTGAAGTGAGAGTACTAGTCCTGACTCAGAACACTAATTTTTTCTTTTCTGAAACATCATAATTGCAATTCTTTACTCATAATTGTAGCATTTTTAACTTAATACCAAACTGTGGCTACCAAAATTGTGGTTGCATGTAACTAAATTTTGTAGAATTTAGGAGATGGAAGCCCATTATTAGGGTTCCTGAAGTTTTGTTTACATCTCAAATGTGATAATTTCTTTTAGTTGCCTTGCTTGTTTCCATGTTTTATTTAATTTTTCTCCTTGTATACTAAGACAAAGTATGAATTGAATCTTTAAGCTATTTAGTCCTTGCTCTGTTGTGACTACATTTCTTCTTTCCCTGTTACTATTTTTCCTTATTATACTACTGAAAAAATATTTTATTTTTCATTTCCATTGTAACAACTATTCTGATTTTTGGCCTATTCTTACTTGACATCTGCACTTCCTGACGTATAAAACACAGTTTTATTTGATCATAAGAATTTGTTTGTATTCTTTAGGGCCATAGATTTACATACTAGTAATTATTTGTATTCTTTAAGGACTATTCCTAATGTCTTCTTCAAGAGGATACTCAGTCAATTAAGTCTGGAGTGCTTCTCTGTAAGTTTGCCTCTCCCTACAAAGAATTTTTCTATTTTTGACCTAAAGAAGTACCAAGATTAATCCTCACTTGGTTCTTGGAGTTTTTCAGTTCAGCCAGCTTCACCATTTTTCCCCCCACTTGACCCTGAAATTGTGTGGGACTTGCAGCTCCAGCTGGATCCTTACAAGCCTATGGGGCCTGATGGGATTCATCCCAGAATCCTCAAAGAGCCGGCTGATGTAATCACAAAACCTCTCTCAATGATTTTTGAGCAATCTTGGGAATCCAGAGAGGTCCCAGCTGACTGGAAGCTGGCAAAAATGCTGTCTTAATTTTCAAGAAGGGAAAGAAGGAGGACCCCATAAACTACAGGCCTGTGAGTCTCATTCTGTGCCTGGTAAGGTTATGGAGAAGATTATTCTGGGAGATATTGAAAAACACCTGAATGACAATGTTGTCATTGATCACAGCCAGTGCAGCTTCACGAGAGGAAAGTCCTGCTTATCAAAGCTGATTTCCTTTTATGACAAGGTAACCCATCCGGTTGATCAAGGGAAGCCAGTTGATGTCATCTGTTTGGATTTCAGTAAAGTTTTCAATACTGTCTCTCACAGGATCCTTCTGGACAAAATGCCCAGCACAGCTGGATAAACACATCATGTGGTTGGTGAGCAATTGGCTCACAGGTTGAGCACAGAGAGTAACAGTGAATGGGGTAACATCAGACTGGTGACCTGTCACTAGTGGGGTAACACAGGGCTCCATCTTGGGCCTTATGCTCTTCAACATCTTTATAAATGACTTGGACGCAGGACCAGAAAGGATACTAAGTAAGTTTGCAGATTAAACAAAACTGGAAGGAGCTGTTGACTCCCTCGAAGGTGGGGAGGCCCTGCAGGGAGATCTTGATAAGTTAGAGGGCTGGGCAATCACCAACCACATGAAGTTCAACAAGGAATAGTGCTGGATTCTGCACCTGGATGGGGCAACCCGGGATGTTTGTACAGACTGGGGAATGAGATGCTGGAAAGTAGCACTGTAAAGGGACCTGAGGGTCCTGGTCGATGGCAAGCTGAATATGAGTCAGCAGTGCCCTGGCAGCCAGGAGGGCCAACTGTGTCCTGGGGGGCATCAGGCAAAGCATCGCCAGCTGGTCGAGGGAGGGGATTGTCCCGCTCTGCTCTGCACTGGTGCGGCCTAACCTTGGATATTGTGTGCAGTTTTGGTCATTGCAATGTAAGAAAGATATTAAACTATTAGAGAGTGTCCAAAGAAGATGGTGAAGCCATATGAGCAGTGGTTGAGGTCACTTGGTCTCTTCAGCCTGGAGCAGAGGAGACTGAGGGGAGACCTCATTGCAGTTACAAGTTCCTAGTGAGAGGAAGAGGAGGGGCAAGCACTGATCTCTTCTCTGTGGTGACCAGTGACAGAACCCAAGGGAATGGCCTGAAGTTGTGTCAGGGGAGGTTTAGGTGAATATTAGAAAAAAGTTCTTCACCCAGGGGTTGTTTGGGCACTGGAACAGGCTCTCCAGGGAAGTGGTCACAGCACCGAGGCTGACAGAGGTCAAGAAGCATTTGGACAACACCCTTGGGCATATGGTGTTACTCTTGGGGATGGTCATGTGCAGGGCCAGGAGCTGGACTTGATAATCCTTGTGGGTCCCTTCCAACTTGACATATTCTGTGATTCTGTGATTCCTGGCTAGTACATCTAGAAACATTAAAATTCCTGTTGAGCTTTTTTCTTCAAGCTGAACTTGGAAAGTTAAAATATGTTCACGTGACTGCATTCATCACTGCATCCTAAAGACTTGTTTTCTGCTTCAGATTGATGACTAAGACATACAATGATGGTCTCCTGTTCTCAGCTCAGTTTCTTGAGATCGTATCTTTTCTGTCCTACTCTTTTTCTGGTGGAGATTGTGGTTCTTCTGTTCTTCAGTTAAACCACATCCTCTTTACTGCTTTATTTCCCCTTTGTATTCTGGATGAACTTTTTATTTTATATGTTTTCTTTCTCCTTTGCTGTTTTTTTTCTTCTTGTGATACCACACTTCTCCTGCTCCCTTTCCACACCACCATGCATGTCCTGTCCATCTTCAGGCTTACTGCTTGCCCATGGGTGCTCTGTTTCATCAACCACATCAGGTAGGGCTTCATGCATAAATAGTTGTTGTCAGGTAACTCCTCTAGCAACTTATCTGTGTCGTCACACCCATCTGGAGATCTCTCTACTCCTGCCTTAAAAATAAATTTAAATTGCCATCATTGAATTTCCTCATCCTTGACATTTTTCTTCACAGTTGTTACAGGGAACTCTAAGCTCCCTTTCTATAGACTTTAATTCATTGTTTTCCTCTTGTTTGGCCCAGTCTAGCCTCTCACTGAGTACTGCAGTTAAGTGGCATGATCGCAGAGCTGCCCTCAGTGTCCTCACATGTCCTGCAGAGAGTGACAGATCCTGAAATGTGAAAAAAGAGGAGTTTCATCCTTGCAGCCTCTCCTGATAAAGATGCTGCTATTGTTGTTTACTGTCATACCAATGCCATAGCCAAGACCTTGATACTGTACCCAGGCTAGGATGCTCCTGGCCCTGGGTTTAAAAAGTTAGAAATACAAAACAAAACAATATTTTGAGGGATGGAGGATCATTGCAGGTATTCTGCCAAATCTTGGACTAGTTGATGAATTGCCATACGTTAGCATCATGTGGTTCTACTGAGTTAACAACATTAAAGGCATATTTTTTTGAATCTGTCTATGAACAAGCCCATAACACTGTGCTGGTGCATCCAGAGTTGTTCTGGAGCTTGCTCGTGAAAGGTGAAGTTCATACTAAGGGCAAGTCCAGGCTTTTGTCACTTATGTTGACAATAGAACTCTGCACCAAGTAAAATCTGGAAATTTATATCATTCACTCTCTGGAAATGAAGTATTTCAGAGATAGCAGGAAGTACTACAATTTAAATTGGCTTTCAGGGAACACACCTGCATCCATCATATCAGAATATGGAAAACCATATTCTACATGTGATACATTTTGTTATTATGCCTAAATACCCAAACGTCTTTAAATGCTCCAGTGATGTTCCAAAATTTTTTCCATGTTTTAGCATTAGATTGATGTATAGCGACATGATATAATACCTATTTTCTTGAGAAACTAGAATAATCTTTGTATTCCCTTTGCCCTGGGACATCTTTGTCAAGGTAATGTCTATCTAACCCAAAACAAAGTGACAGTCGGTATTTCTATGCAATGCCTTTCAAGAGACCATAGACATTCCTCTTCTGGATCATTGTTTTGATATTGGGATCTTGGATGCTGCTCCAACTAATCAAAAAATACAATCTGCCTTTTGATGTACGTTACAAGTTCATCAAAGACTTTACAAGTGAGTGGCCTCTCTAGCTGTATTCTCCTAAATGGAGAGTAAATGCTTTGTGTGAGTCTGTTTTGCTTTGGAGCAGTTGAAACAGATAATCACCTCATCCCTACATGTACACACTGAAACCCAGCAGAACTCCTCTTTGTAGGGACAGATGCTTCTGACTCTGCGGTGAAGTCAGCGCTATCAAAGCAACAGGCGGCTTGGTCCTTGTTCTCCCCAGTGTTTAGATTTCTGTAACTTATCAGCCAAGTAATCAAAACATCAAGGCAGATGCCAAGTAAAGGGAAAATGCAAGTTATACTGTTCTGAGACCTCCCGGTTCCAACAGTGAAAAAAATGTGCAATTTACAGAGGGCATTTTGCTGGAATTATCCTAGTAAGATAGTTCCAGTAAAAATCCTAGTACAGGTCTGCCCTACCTTGACAGACTAAAACAGCTAGCTGGGATTAAAATTAAGACTTAAAGGCTGCTCTGTCATAAAAAGGTGAGATTTAATCCTGGAGGTACAAACTGAGTTGGAAATCTTGGAATGTGGACAATTTCTGGTGGACAGACATACAAATCAGACATCTGAATATCTATTGACTCATGTAATACCTAGAAACAGACCAATTCACAAAGGCCTCCAGCACTCTGTTCCTTCCAGATATCAGTGACCTTGTTTTCAGAAGTCATCTTTGATCTGCCTTGCTCACAAGACCGTATCTGAAGACCACCATCCTTGGAGATGGATGGCTCCATGCATGGATCCCCCTCTGGCCTTTAGAGCAACAGGTTCCATGAAGTGTCGATCAGAGTAATTTCAGGCTGATTTCTTCTACCTGCTGGTAAATTGTCTTCTAAACATCATTTTCAAATCCTTCTACATCACTCTGTCAGCTAGTCCCCTGCAATGGAAATCCTTATTATGTAACACCACTGTTCTCTGAAACTTCATCAGTGTGATGTGGTGTTCACCTAACCCTTGGCCATGTTTGCTCAGGGCAATGCCCTCCATGTCTTCACTTTCCAGGGTGCTTCTTTGTCATCTGGGGATTCCTCCCTGCTTCTGCTCTGAACTTGGTGGTTCTACTTGAATCCCCAATGCAGCACAGCTGATCAGCCACCATGTCAAGGAAGTCTGTCAAGAATACCTGCATTACTTCTTTTCGAAAGTCCTTAATTTTTCAGCTGACATCTGCATGTTGGAAGTCATCAAAACACAGAACTACTTTTCACTGTTATCTGAACCCATTTTCAACTAAAGCACAAAGGCATGCTGTGTTTTCTTGCCCAACTCTACAAGAGTCTGGGAAAGACTGTCATGTTTCATTGCTTAACCCTTTTCTGTTTGCTCACATCTCATTTTCCTCTTACATTAGTCATGGTCATGACTCTTTATATGACATCTCCCATGGTCATGACAGCTTTAAACACATCTTGAACCCCAGGGGGTAGTGCCACAAGCTCCCATATTCACAACCTAGGAAGGGTTATGTCATTGCCATCTGCCTGGGCCTTGTGGGTATGACCCAGGATCTATATCTGAAACCTGAGCCTTCCTGGCCCAGAACCTGTAGGCCACGGAGGACACCAAAGTGTTCCTTAGGAACAGACTTGGCAATATGCTTAGGGCTCATAAGCATCAGTGACCGCTCCTAACCAGCCCAATTACCCTGCTCCAGTGGCTGTCTTCCCTACTCTCCATGTTTTTTAGGTTTCCTGATATTTTTGTGACTCCAAAGTGCACCCCTGCTTTCCCACTGGATGCACTGTGCTCAAGGCTCATTGATGTTTTAAATCATGACCTGACCCTCAACCATGGACCTGCCTTGCCCATACCTCCACCCTGGCTTTGGTCCCAGCCTGTTTGATTGCAAACCCTGTCTACTTCCATAACTTCTGCTTTCCTCCAGTTTCAATTGGTCCTCTCTAAACCCTTGGTAGTGCACATTAGTTGCAACATTTGACTGTCTTTTCAGGCAATCAGCCTCTGAAGGCACCCTGAGAAACAACGTCACTGGCAGGCTGATTATAGTAATTCTGCTGTAAACATCATGTAGAGACGAAAAACAGCACAAGGATAAATGGCCTAGGAAACAGAACAATGACAGAGAACTGCTTTTTCTCCCATACATGCTAGTTTTTACGGGAATGTTTCTTGTAGAAGTGTTTTGCAGAAACACTTCTTTGTTAAGACTACCTCCAACTAACATTTCCAGATGCAAATCTGCACACTTTAAGAGCATCTTCAGACTATAATTGAGTTGTGCATCTTTTTGTTCCTTCTGTCGTGTGCTTTGATGACACCATTTAATACCTCTGTGGGAGAGGGCAGCTCTGTTATAATACTACAGTGTTAGAAAATGGGACACTGCAGTGGGTGTTGGCAAGAACTCAGTTTTCAGGTGAATAGTTTGGGCAGTTGCAGTGATGATGGTGAGTAATTCCTGAAGAGAAGACGTAGGTCTTACAGTGGGAATTTATAACTCTGGACCATAGTAAAACTCTGGTATGCAGTGCAGCAGAAAGCTAGCAGAGTTTGTTTAAGACCCGCAGTGATACGAAAACTACTGACAATGTTTTAATAGCCACAGGCCTCTCTGAGGGGCTGAGAGACTTCCTAGCAGCAAATGAAACACTGCAAAAGGAAATGAATGCTCTTTGTGCGTATGCAGGTGTGGTGGTTTGAAACTCCCAAGGATCCAATTTTTAAGTTCAAGCCCCCCTCCCATAGTCTGCCCCTGTGAGAGGGTTTAGTGATGGTATAGGCTTGATATCTTTTTCACTTCACGTGGAGAGTTTTCAGACAAAACACAACCATTCGTTATTGGGGGAAGGGAAAAATATTTACAAAGGTTTATTTACTTACATCTCTCTCTATATATATATATTTACATTGAATTAAATTCCTCTTTTCCTTCAATAAAAGTCCAAGAGGGAAAGAGAAAAGTCTTTCTGTCACTGCACAGGCCACAGTTCCTTCGTTTCAGTTTTTTGTGGCACTGGTTAGTGTCCTTCATTTTCCTAAGGCAGCAGATTTAAGTATGGCAGTCAGGATTTTGGTTCTTACTTTGTGGAAATTCCAACCCCGAGCCCGAGCCTTCGGGGGATTTCCTTGTAGATCTTCACTCCTCATGGGGTAGAACATTGAAGGCAGCTTTCAGTTCAGTCTTACTGAAGCTCTTTTGCTCTGTCTCAGCTCGCTAGCATGGTAGAAGCAGCAGCAGCAGAGGGCACGGCCACCTCCCCCGTGTTCCATCCTGGCTCAGCTCTCAGGAGACTCCGGGTTTCTCGGCTCCTCTGTCTCACTCTAGCTGCTGCTGCATTTTGGGACTCCCTAAAGGTTTGGAAGTCCACCCCTCCTCTTCAACAGGTCTTTGAGTTTTGGGAAATTAATACAGTCTTACCCCAAAACAGCTCTGTTGAGCTTTCCTCTGTTTCGTTGCCAGCTCTCCCTCCTGCAGGAACATCTCTGCATCCTTCAGCCGGCTTCATGTTATTTTGTTGTTATTGGCTATCTTTTTGGCTTTCAGCCATCACTGTTTCTGTTCAGGACTGCTCCGCTGCCGCTTTCAATGTTTTCTGCTGCTGCTGACAGTAAGGAAATTTTCCCACCTCTTGATTACAGGACCCGGTCCAGCTTTGACACTACACCGGGTCTCTCGTAGCCTCAGCTGAGGCTGGGGGCTCTTGGCCCCCAGAGGGGGCTCACTGGCCCCCTGCTTCCTCGTGGTTCAGATCATGGCTACCAACCTAACTAAAAAAAAAACTACCTCACCATCTTCTCTTCCGTTGCTGTGGGTATGTAATTTCCGTAGGGCGCATATGAACCTTTGATTGGTCTAGTATTATCAGTGGGGCAAACCATTACTGCCCCAGAGAAAAGGTTTTTCAAACCACCACAGCAGGAATGCACATCAAAGGCAGACCAAGACTGGGTGATAGTCCCTTGCTAATCAGACAGGCTCTGGAGATTGCTGGTATCAATAATATTTAAAAGCCCGGGGTATCTTTCGCTCCAAATATTCTGCAAAAGTGGCTATCATCACAGCTCTGCTATGATAATGCCTCCCTGAGCCTCTGGGAACACAGTCCTTTCCACATCTCTGGAATATGAACATCCTTTACATGGCATCCCCTGAGTCACTTGGCATCTTAGTGGCTCTGGCTTCCTCCCTCCCTCCCTCCCTCCCTCCTTCCCTCCCTCCCCAGCATTAATGCTTTCCCCAGCAGGGCTCTTGCTGCTCCCAGATGCTCTGCTGGGGCAGCCAGCCCACCTCGGGCACCACCACACTGCCACTGTTGCTAATTGTTGCTTACGCCAGGTGTTTGCTTAGTCTGTACATAGCTGTCTTTTCATCAGAGCTGGGACATCATCTACACTAACAGCACGGAAGGAGCTGTGTGGCGGTCTCAGCTATGCTAGTGACAGGCAGGCAGGCTCTACCTGAGCTGGCAGCCCAGTGAGGAGATGCCAACAACCCTGTGCAGGTGATGGAATTCCACAAGTTGCCTTGAAAGGCATTTTTCATCAGGTCTGACTTTTGCACATGAGCTTGCGCATAACCTGGCAGATAGACAATTGCCTTTGTAACTACAGCTTACAGCTTTCAGGAGCTAGGCCTTAAAAAATGACACTCGCTGATGACTGAAAAGCAAACAACTGACCAATGCAAGGAGGGACATAGAAACATGCCCTAACCTGGAGCATCCAGGGTCATCCTCTGCAGTGCAATCACAGACCTCTGGAAAAGCAAAAAACATTAGCAGGTGACAAACTGCAAGCCCAACATCCAGGATGCTCCTAAAATACCTGATATTTGTAACTAAATGACTTGTTAGTACAAAATGGTTTACTAATGCTTGAACCCACACAGCCAGAAAAATGAGCAAAAATAGACACTGCCTAGGGCTTCACATGTGTCCCCTTCTCGCTTCCCTCTTATTTAAGCTAATTAGGCATCATTCAGCTTTCTTTTGGTCTCAGCTCCCCTGAGGTAAGCACGTAGGTAGATGCCCTCTTACCTACTCATTCACCCTGTCTGATAGCCCACACTGAGAGCCTGACTTATATAGAAATAATAAACCCCTCTGAGCTGTGCCTCACTTAAAAGAAGTGCACTGTGCATCATGGAAAAAAAAAGTGGAGCCCAGCAAAACACTTAAAAACTGGGACCTAAAACAATAAACGTAAGGCTCTAAAAATTAGACTTGGCAAAAGGCATTGCAGATAAAATCAATAAGAAAAGGATAAGAATATATTAACACAAAATATTTCCTGGGGAAATGGAAAAAGTTTCATAAGAGTAGATTTTAACATCAACGGAGTTATCCAAAGGGCAAGAAAAAAAATCTGTAGTCTTTCAGATGTTGGCCAAAAATGAAAGAAAAACAGGCATCTTCTCAGTCAGGTCTAGCAGCAGGAGCCACCAGCAAAAGGAGAACAAGAGGGGTGGCAGCTGGAAATCCTCCAGCTTCTGAAGCCCCTGGCACTTGCTCCCTCTAACTCTTCTGAGGCCACCAGATCCAGAAGTATGTGTATGCATCCTGAAGTTCACTGATCTCCTTCTAGGTAGGAAAGATGGTGATGGTTCAGAGTTGCTGCACAGCCTTCAGGCCTGTCCACTCATGTAGGTCTTCAGCTAAGGCTCAGAGCACACTTCTGCTCTCATTTTTTGGTATGCCTTGCTTGGTGCTGCCTTCCTGTTCTTTCTACCTGCTGCTCCCACCATCAGCTCTTCTGGTAACTCTTCACTGTCCAAATTGAATGTGTGAAAGCAACACAACACCAGCTATGCCACTCCCCATCTCGTTAGTCTGCTCGGCCAGCTGGGACAAGTTAGTTTTAACAGCTGTAACTCAGGTAAATCAGTCAGTAAATCAGTAGTAAGTCATTAAATCTTTGCTGGCATCACTCTAGTACTATCAGTCCTCCACTGCTTTCCCACAATGGCCTTTCAGTCCTGAGTGAGGACAGGCAAGTCACTTTCCTGGGAAGGGACAAGCAGCATTGGTGACCTCACTGCACTGAGTAGAGGGATGCGATAAACCCTCCATGAACCTCACCTGAGGAAATGTCTTCTGGGTTCAGCTGTTGCATCTCTTTGGCTTTGCCAAGCAAAAGAAATAATTCAAATGTAGGCATATAGTTTTGCAATGAAAACCTCAGGGTGTGAACTCTTTGAAGTTTCTGGCAGGTGGAGAAACAACACAAGGTGTGTGCCTATGCTGACTGTCAGCAACTGGACCCCAGCTCTTCACCTGCCGATGGGATTAATGCACGAGAGAGGTCCCCCCTCATCTCCAGCTTCCATCTTCTTCCCCTTGAGTTCATCTGTGGCATAATATCCATTTGCAACTGCACTCATCATCCATCTGTGGGCCCCAAGCTCTAAATAGAACAGGCTCAGATAGTTTGTCTCCCTGCACTGTACAGTCTTTCACTATCAGTGGAGGAACATGATGTTCAGCAACAAGTTCAAAGATCTGCTGCTGGTTTGCCTTTAATCTTCTGATTTGCTTTTGGAATATGCAATCAAAAAACTGGAAGTGTTTTTCCTGGCTTAGGATCCTTAACATGATCATGCTGTCCATCTTTTTGTATGTTTCCATGGTATTTAATTGCACTAATGGATGCTCATGTTGTAATCCTCTGGTCACAGACTATGGTGCCTCTTTTTTCTGAACTCTGTCCCTAGAGGATCACAGAATTACAGAATATTCTGAGTTGGAAGAATGTTCCTCGCTGTGGCACAGACCTGTAGCTCTGGGACTTTGCCTTGTAATTGAAGCTGTAAATTTCTGAGTCCTCTGTTCAAGACACAAAGTCAGTCAAGAGGCAAGGAGAACTTCTCTGAGGGGGTGAATGACACTGGAATCATGTTTAGAAACTGGGCACAAAATCTCTGATGTCTAGAAGAAGCGGTAACTCTATGGATTATGTGGTTCCTTGCTCTAGTTTACATAAGCAATTAGATAATTTTAGCTCTCAGTTCTGGCAAATCTGTGGGAAATAACACCAGGAATAAATGTGGGGTTTTTTTTTAAAGCAAAGTCTTCTCAAACTCCTAGTGAGGTGCACCTAGGATTAGCTGCCACACAGAGAGATTAGGAGAGCATCCATCTGCTTCCAGCCAAAACCAGTTGCCCTTTAACATCCAGCTTCCTAATCCCACCTAAGTGCCCTCTATGCTCCTCCACGTGGTGTTTGCCTACGCCAAGACCACAGCTCAGTACTGAGCCATTCTATGGGTGAAGACACAATTCTCCCCGCATTCCCCAGATCTGGGGGGAGCCTGTCCCCCCATGAGTGCTGATGGCTCCAGCCAGTCAGGTGGCATGGCCATCCCAGCCATGCTGCTGGGACACAGCCCTCCCCATCCATCCCCATGCCACAGGGGGCTGCCTCACCTTTATCCCCATTAATAGGCACAGCAGTAGCTATGTGTGGTGGATACAGCCTTGTACGTTTGAACATGTGAGCAGAGCTGATGAACTCTGCTTCAAAACATGGATTAAGGACATGTTTCTTCTCCCCAAGAGCTGCCGTTCTGTGGCATTTGTTCTATAAACCTAGATAAAAATCTTGTTCGTACTTTTCAAGTTTGTATTTACAAAAGGGTTGAAAAATATGCATAATGACAGTTTAATTAATGTATTCCATTAATCCTGGAGATAATCAAAACCCTGATAAGCCTTTAATCTTGTAAAAAAGGATTAGAAAGTACTGAAACATCTTTTGCTATCTGTGAACCTTGTAATGAGATGTTGCATGCTTGGAGGAGGAGCCAAGGAAAAGAGCAGTGCCAGAGGACATATTCTCAGCATATTTCGTCACTGGATTTCTTGTGTGATATTGCTCTTGGCAGAAAGGTTGTAACTGGAGTCCAAAGCCATCAACACTGTTTTCAAAATTTGTCCTTCTATCAATGTATGAAGTTATTCTAATAATTTGTGGATAAAAAGTAGGAGAGCTTTAGCTTCTCTAATGTCTTCTTTTAAGTATCGTGCATTTATAGTACTAATTTGGTTTTAATGCTTGCAGACCTTACTAATTTCTTCAAAGTTAATCCTGCATGTGTGAAAATCATGCCAGTATTCTGGCATGTAACCATTGCCAGAATATCTATTTTTCAAGAATAAAAAATGAGTATAAGCAAATATTTCAAAGGTGTTTAAAAAAGCAATAATATGGCCAGCTTCAGAGAACTATTTTTTTTGAGGTCTGTAAAAATTCTTGTTTCAGTGCCGTCTATAGCTTTACACTTTTACGCTTAACGTGTGGTTTATGTGTTGTCAGTTACTACCAATAAGTGTCAATGAAACAACTTTGAAGGATATGGTGACTAACAGGCATTGTCAAGAATTTGAGGTGCTCAAAAAAAAGTGAAAAAGTGCTTGTTCTTTAAAACTTGAATTCAGAGCAAAAGCGTAATGCACAGGGCCAAATGTCCTAATAACTGCCGCTCCTGCAGGGACCTGGGAACCAGCTGGAGCTGGTGGGAAGCATGTTGGGAAGGAATAATAATAAGTATTGCTTCTCTTCCTCTCCAGAGACCCAAGGAAAACTGAATTTGTCCCTTGGAAAGGAGGCTGGGGGCAGCAGTCAGCTCAGGGAGGAGAGTTAAAGGCTGGGTGAGAATTTTTGTCTGGCTCCCAAAAGATACTGAATCAATGAAGGACCCAGAGCAAGACTGGGTTAAATAAACCCCTGGAGGACTAGGGGTGAATTCCTGACAGGCAGGCAGGAGGAGAACGAAGAAAATGAGAATATTTGTGTCAGGGTTGGAAATTTGGGTTTTTTTGTTTGAGGGGGTTTTTCAGTTTGTTTTGTTTTGTTTAAGGGAGGACTACTGCACAGTACAAGAAGCACTAAGAAGCATGTGATATCCCAGCCACAGGCTGGCTAGCAGCTGCATTGCTTAGTTATGCCTGTGCGAGCATGAACATCACAAGTCCCTTGAGTGGAGGAGACTTTGGGCAAGTGGGGTGGGGAAGGGGGCAGAGGTGAGGTGAGGCAGTCAGGGTGCTGCAGGCCCATCTGTGCTCTGCTGCAGGCAGAAGTGTGGGCTGTCAAGGGGTCATTGCAGCAGCAAGAGAAAACGTGCTCGGCCCCAGTGATGTCCGCCCAGGGCAGCTGCCAGAGAGGGAGCACCCCAAGGTGGTTTCATTCAGACCTCTCCTACCACACGTGAACCACTTTTGGTAAACACTTGCAATAGGATTGACTCCCAATGCACTGAGACTGAAAGTCTTCAAGACCGAAGAAGTGTTCAAGACCCCGAAGATGGGGAGAACTTTTTTGCTTGTCTGAGAAGCTCTGCTATCCACTGGTCTAAGGGCAGCTGGCAGAGGGTGCAGTGAATTACCCCATGAGACACAGGAAACTGCAGCAATGCCTCTGCAGGTTGAGGACAAGGATAAGGTGCTGCTATCAAACCAGTCATGAATGTAGGTAAATAAGACAGGAAATTTTTTGATCCTTCTCCAGAAAATAAATTTTTGAAAATAGGAGATGAGCTTGGGTAAACTTCTGAAAGAGAAAGACAGGTCAAGGAGGTAAAGCAAAGGAGAACTTCTGCACATTTTCCTCATCTTCAGATAAAGCTGTGTGGCTATACACAAGTACAACAACTCCTGAACTTTGGCTCCTTTATTTATAAAACAATATACTAATCCTGATCCCTGGACACACTGACGTAACTGAATGTCATACTTTCCAAATATAATGGATTGCATTCCCATGATAAAATAAATACATTCCAGCAGTGAGCCCCACAGCAAATAACAGAGCTCCAACAGCTGGAGAAGCTGGGGTAAGAGGTACAACAATTGAATTGTGTTGTTGAAGCCCAAAAGCAAAGTTTTTGCTGGCAGCATTCTAGGAAAACCTATTATAAATGCAATGCTACCAAAAAAGTTCTCTTTTCTTTCTAGTTCTATGCTGCATGCAAAAGCTGTTAAAAAATCCTAGGTAAGCAAATACACTCTTTTCCATATGACCTTTTCTTTGATGTTTTCAAAAATAGATTGTCTTTTTAGTTTAACACAATATTTGTCAGCTTTTATTTATAGCTTAAAAGAAAGACCTCCTGCAAACTGTCACCAAAAATGCCCTTCTATAGGCATGCTGTCAGGAGAAAGGCTTTCCTTCCCTGAGTGTCATCCTGTGCTCAAATACATTTTACTGTAACTAAGATAGAAATGCCTCCAGCAATCATTGCATCTTCAATCAGCTGGACACGTCACTTGCCTAAGAGCCATTTTTAATCTGTATTACATGAAAGTGAGGGTTAAATACAATAGATAACCAAGCAGCAATGGCTTGCTGTCATGTACTCTCTCTTTTTTTTTATTTTATTTTATAAAATAAGCAGGCACTAAAACCTTTAAAGAACATTTTTATTCTTATCTAATGTGTAGGGGGCAAGAGCAATAATTGCAGCAGTATGGTACAACAGCATACTACCCAAGTCCACATGACTTGGCATGGTTTGTTTTTTTAAGTTGGAAACTGTAATGAAAGGCCATGGCGCTTTACAAACTAGTTCTACTCTGTGAATATCAAAAATGAAAAACTGAAATGTCACATAGTTAGTACAAATTCAGCATAATGTAAGCAGGCATGACCCAGGAAGGATTACAGACTGCAATATGTTTAGGACTTCCTTTGCTGAGAGTTAGAGAGATTCCTATAATTTCATGGGACATCTTCAAAGGCAGTGCAGGACTTTATTCCCTTATCTGCTATTCAGTGACTTACTGAGATGGAAAGAGACAAGTATGTGCAGGTCAATAAAATGTAGTCCTCTGTAAAGTCCATATTTACTTCAGCTGTCAAACAAAGAAGGATTGTCCCATGTTTTGATCCTTGCAGGAGCTCAGCATTTGGTGTTGTCATGAGTTAACACTTCAGTCAAAGCTGATACGCTTATAGTGGCTGCTGCTGAAGACTATGTATGTTTTTTGTTTTGTGACTGAATAGTATCACATACAAAAGTGAGGCCAAACCCCTGGGTGTCTGCTTTAACATGTTTTTATCCTCAGTTTGTGATAGTACACTTCTGGGCTTTGGGAGCTGCAAAGTTCACTTACTCACAACCCAAAGGGCATTTTTGCCACATTTTGTCACTTGATGAAACAGTCTTTAAGTCAGTGTGTTGAGTTCAGCACTATCTTTTGCATCTTTGTGATGGCTCTTTTCATTTTTCTGTTTATATTTCATGTGGAAAAATGCACCCCCTACAATGGCACCTGAAAAACAGAGAGCATTCATCAGTAAAGGGAAGAGAAAACTTTCTGAAAAGACATATATGCTACGAGTGCAGCAGTTTCTTCTGTCCTAGGTGATTGCTATGTCACTGTATGTTGATTAAGAAGAACAAAGTAAAGAAAGCTTTTCTTGAGACCAAAAACTTAAGTTTTCAGCAATCATGGTACACAATCATGAGATCTCCCCTCTTTCATTCTGGAGCATTCATGACAAAACTTCACCCAGCAAGTGAATTAGTGTCAGAAATGCAGCAGCACCATCATGTCTCAGAGATCTGGCTTCAAATCAACAAAGAAAAGTGACTTACCAATGATGAGCAGGACCCCAATTAGAATCCCGATTGCCTGCCCAGCGGTTGGCCAGGAGTGCTCACGCTCTACTTCAATAAAGCACGACTTTTCACTTGAACATTTGCAGATGTTTACTGCAAAAAGAAATGCCATGAGGTTAATGAGAAGTTTAGTAGTTACATTTGGTTAGTCATAAATATACCTGCTGTCTTGAAACTAGTAGTGCTGTACATAGTATACCTTTAAGATGCACTTTGTTTTCCAAAGCTGGCTTTCCATTGTCATTAAGTATTATTGGAACGTTATAAATCTTCTCTTCAAAGTTAGGATGTTTTGGAGAGAGGTAAGCATGAGTAGCTGTAAGTAGGAAATGGGACATTCATGTCAGCATAAGAAAGAAATTTATCTCAACATTCATACCAGTTGCAAATGTGCTTTTTTTAAGGTTGCTTTGCACGTGATGATAGTTCCTGTTTTCCCCTGTCTTCCAAGGTCTCATTGGCTTGCAGACATGAAGTAAAAAGGGATTATCCAAAAGCCTAGTCTGGCCTTCAGCATAATACCCTTCTAGCCCACTTACACTGTCACATCTGAGACACTTTAAAATTTGGAAAAGCCTATAACAGCCATTGAGATCAGATCAAAGTTATACTAATGTCAGGATCATGTTTTTAGATCAAGTGGAGATTGTAAGCATATATTTTATTTTTTCCTAATGCCCTCCTTCAACAATTTTCAGCTCAGGGGCTTCTTGAGCAAGATGTAATTTCTTTCTTTGAACTTGTAGAAAATGTAGACAATACCCTGTGAGAGCAAGTTCCAAAGTCAATTAGCTCCTCATTCTAGCTGCACTGGAAATAACTCCACAAGCTTCATTTAAGGTTCCTAGGTTTGTATACTGGAAGAGAGGGCAAAGAATGAACCTTTGGCCACCCTGACCGTAGCATTCATGATTTTATAACTCTCTATCATATTTTTCCCCTACTGTCTTCCAAGATAAAAAGTAATAGCTTACTTTGCTGCTCCTATGAACTTTCTTATATCAGGCTACTCTATAACTCTCATTATCCTTGTTGCACTGAACCTGTTTCCAGTTATACTGCATCTTTTTGGAGATAGAGAGACTGGAATTCAATATTTGAACAAATCATGGATTTATACAGGGGCATAATGGTGTTCTCTGGTTATCTTCTCTGTTTCTTTCCTAGTAATTCTCAATATTTGATCTTTTCTGAACACTACTGATAAATTGATCTCACATTTCCATGGAACTGCTTAGAGGTCTCCTTCCTGACTCATAATGGCTAGCTCAGCACCCATGATTTCAAAAGTGAGTTTGTGAGTCCAGGGTCCATTAGCATCTGCCATGTTGTTGTTCAGCCAACTCGGTATTGCTAGAATATTCTGAAATTCTTCACACTTGGTTCCTACTCCAATAACTTTGTATAATGAGTAAATTTTGGCTTCTCATAGCATACCCATATGTATTGAATTATGCAGATCCTAGCAAAAAAACCTTTGGAAAACCACACATGAACTCCCTTCACTGCAAGAGCTGACCATTTACTCCAACTCCTGAATTTTAAATTATTATTTATCCTTTCATAACTTGTCCCTTTAGCACCACGGCAACCCAATTTTCTCTAGTGGGACACTTCATCAAACACATTTTATGAATTCAGACAGGCTCTATCAGCCAAGCACTTATCCTTGCGTTTATTGCCCCCTTCAAAGAGCTCCATTCGGTTTGTGAGGCACGGCTTTGTTTTGTGCAGGAAATGTCAGAAATGTACAGTTTGCAAACTGCTCTGTTTCTTTTTCATCAGTGATGTGTAGTCCTTAAGCACATAGTACATGCCATTCTTACCTGCTTCTCCTCTTACAAGTACTCATGAAATTTTATCTTGCAACATACTACATGTCATCTCTTGAAAAAAATAATTAATGACTTAGGTGTTCTCAACAACCTAATTTTTTTTCTACATGGAATACTGGATATGCAATAACAGGAGTGAAAAGGAATTATATACTTCTTTGTATTTCCCAGAGTACTAAGAGAGTCTCATATCATTGTAAGAGTAGCTGTATTAGCTTACCATTGACTTTTGAGATTTCCCAATTATTTCTTGTATTCATATCATCCGCAAGGGAAAAAGTAAATTTTGAATAAAACCACTGTTCATCAGCATCAGTAGCTTGAATCAGAGTTCTCTCTCCTCCCTTGACCGGGTAGCAGAAGAAAGCAGGATTATCCTTAACTAAATATGGAAGGTTGTCATTCACATCACGTAAGTGTAGAATCAAGGATGTTCTGGATTTCTGAGCTGCGTTATCTGCAGAGTTTAACAGAATGCAAAGTTACATGGACATTTTGAATTCACATGCTAGGTTGTTGCATTTGCAGCTATTGTACAGGTACTAATAACTATCAACATGTCCAGAGGACAGAAACAAAGCTGGTGAAAGAGCTGGAAGGAAGTGGAGAGTGTCATTGTGTCTGAAGGTTGCAGAGGCAAGGTCTCAGGAGGACCTAAGGAATTCGTGGTAGCTGCCACTACTTTTTAAAAGTGTGGTTTATTTATCACCAGCTCCTGCTAACTTCAGAGGACTAGCAAGGGTAAGGAGGCAGACAGACCATCATATCTAGTAAGCGGTCATATCCAAGGTGACCAATGCTCTTTGGAGCTCTTTTAAGCATGAAACTCCTTAAGTTTCGCACTTCTATTCCGTATACAGGAAAAGCAATTCAATATTGAAAGATTCTAATGGCTGGGACTAGAAGTCCTAATATATTTCAGAGTTGATAGTGTATTAGTTTTATTCATAATAGAATGAAATTCTGTACAAGGCTGCAGGCTACTCTCCAGGTATGTTTTCAGGAAGCCTAAAGATATCTATAAGAAAGACTAAAATCTTTACAGCTATAGAGGAAAAAGTGGCAGAAAATGTTGAAGCTGAAAACACTGAAGAAATTCTAACCCTCTTTATACGTCATGTGGCTCAAGCAAATATAAGGTCACGTAGTAGCTAAGTTCATGAAAACTGTTTTAATCCTCATTATCTACAGCATCAAGATTTCTTTAAGAAAGTCAAAATCTTAAGAAATATATACTTCTAAGGATACAACATAGGATGTATATCTGCGGATACATGTTCCTGTATTTTTCATGGGTTTAGTCATGGGAGGTATGATAATTCCTCATAAAAGAGTAAGGACAGGCAATTCCTCTCGTCACTTACTCAGCTCTGTTGCAACAACATCTATTGTGTACATTTCTGTTTCTTCTCGATCCAAACGGGAAGCAGTGTATACCTGCCCAGTGGTTGTATCAATTCTCAGCCATTTCTTCACATCACCTTCTAAGGAGTATCTTTCAAAAGAAACAGGGAAAAAAAATCACATACACTATTCTGAGGCAGAAAAAGAATCTGACAAAGCAAACTGATTTTAGCCAAGCAGCTTGGTTACAATTGTACTCAAAGACAGGGTTCTTGGAAGAGTCACAGTACTACAGCCAAGCAGGAGACACAGAAGAAGAGAGGCCAAAATCATCCAGAATAAGAGTGAGAGCAGAACCATGGAAATGTCACCACTACTCCAGCCTGTGTACTTGCCACTTCACTTTCCTCCTAACTGTGAAACCTGGGGTGTTCCTGAGCTTTCGATCCAAAACTGTGCTTTGCCCCAACCCCATGTCACTCTCTCCTCATTGCATTTCCCATGCCTTAGTTTCGTTCGGGGCACAAGCCAAAGGCTGGGAAGCAGAGGGAGCAGTGCAGCCAGGCACCCTATTTTGGATCAGCCAGGGAACAGGATCCCTGGCTGGACTACAGTGGATATCTGCTGCTTGTCTGGAGAAGCTTGACAGAAGTAATTACCATTGGGTCAGCCTTGAAACAGAGTGTGCTTTAAACATCACCACATAATTGCCTTTATATCATTGTTTAAAAAAACACCAAGGTCTCTGGGTATTTACTTATACAAATTTAACCATGAATATGCCAGTTAAAGCACAGGCACTTGTTTGAGTAGAAGCAACCTGACCTTCTCACTCAAAGCTTTTGTTCTTTCAGTACCCCTTACATTAGAAACAGCATGCTAATATGCTTGTACGTCTTCTACTTTTTATACTTTTTATTTTATGCTCTTTAATCTATTTTTTAGCACAAATGTGGTTTATGTATTTGTGAATATTTGTCATCTGTCTCTGTCATCATCCCCTAGAGCTTCTGGACTACGTGGCTCACTTTCAAACCAGTTTGACAGAAGGCCAAACATGCTAAGTTCCGAAAGGTTAGGGGAAAGTAGAAAGCCAGATGAGAAACCTCTGGGAACAAAAATCCACTGGAGGCCTAAGAGTTATATTCTACAACTCTAGTAACTACTTGGTGTTTTGCTAAATTTTAGTTAAATTTCAATAACTATTTGGTTTGGGTTGATCTGTTCAGCATCCCAGCTGAGAATGGTGCAGCAAGAGCCCCAGATAATTCTCCTATCTGACTCTACTGTGTAAGGTACATTTACACCATGCAACATGGCACAGGAATTGTCTTGTACAGAGCTTTGCATCAGCAGTAGAAGCAGGCTTATTATCTTTGACAGATGGGAAAGAAAATTAATTAACTGTGAACTGTAGACTTGAGGTTGTGTGTTTTGATGGAGAAAAAGCCATGTGTGGTTTCCTGTGTGACATGAAGAGCAGCTACTCTCCTAGTGGTTCTTAAGGGTACACAGTATATTCTTCATTCATTTTTTAAAGGCATTGTGGATATGGAAAACCTGTTATTCTCAGACCAGCTCTACTTTTTTCCTGGAGAAATATATTGGCCTTCTTCCCTAGTGGTTTCCTGTTTCAAGGGCCCCACTGGCTGATGCTTGTCAAAGTACAGAGAGAAATCTGGTCAGAAAAGCACTGTCCAGCAGGTGGGTCATTGGCCGTCACCCCACCACACCTCTGCTTTCTACTAGGAAACAAGATTTCTGTAAAAAAGTATTTTCCTGCATGCCAAATATTGGGCATATTTTCCTCGTACCTTCTTTAGAACAATTTTCTAAATACTAAATGCAATTAATTAATTACAGTCACACTTTTTTACCGTACAGAATCCCCCTCAGGATCATAGGCCTCCACAGTCATGACCAGGGTATTGACAGGAACGTCTTCAGACACTTCTTCTTTGTAAACTGGCTTGAGGAAAACAGGTGACTCATCCACATTCGTTAAGAAAACTTTAAACAAGGTAAGGGAGCTTGAGTTGTACTGCACTCCTGGCACCAGCGGTTCAGGGTTTGTGGCATTGATCACCAGGTTGTACACTGGCTTTGTTTCAAAATCAAGAGCCTGGATTAGAAAAAGAAAAAGGTGCTTTAAGCAATGCTGCCATGAAGAGCTCCAGTGAGAAATCACAAAGTCCCCCTCTTCTCAAGGAGGAGATTGCATCCCAGATACAGACAAAACAAGACAGAGCTGTCAGGAGAAAAATTACACTGAGAACAGTCAATTTAAATGAAACCATATGCCTGTTTAGGGGCCTCCTCAACAACTGCATTTTCTAATAATGTTGCCACCTGCCTAAGTTTAATAACTATATCCTGTTTACAGGACTAGTATTTATAGCTCTGTATGAGAAGGCCTCAAAGGAACTCTGGGTGCCAAAAGTCATGCAAGGGTTGTTACACTGCAGAGTTTCTCACAATTGCTTCCTTGGGAAAAAATGACATTGAGATTGATCCTGAGGATGGTCCACCAAACGCTGCATCTACCTGCCTTTGGCCTGGGTAGCAGCACACAAACTGGTTGCATACAACATGGTACCCCTTGGAAAATGAGTGATAAGTTTTCTGGACTTATAGTCCGAGCACCTTAAGAAGGCTAATTTCAAAGGGAGAGCAATTTTGCTACTGAAATTCATGGATGCAGCAAAAGCATTCCTCGTATTCATGTCTCCAACATTCAGCATATGAGCTGTATCACCCAATGCAGCACATGCTGACCTTGGCTTTGTTGCAGTCAATGTTTCCCTCAGCAGGAACAAACTGTCTCTCCATCCTGACATTGAGACTTGCTGGCCTCACTTGCACCTCCCATTTCGAAAGCTACCAATAGCCCAGAGCAACAGCAGGGAGGAGAACCTGCCCCGTCACCACTCACCACTACCACCACAGCCCATGGAAGCATTTAACTGGTTTTCTCTTTTCCTATGCAACTGCAAAAGCACTCAAATGATGCAATTTTTTGTCTTTATGGTGCAAAAAAGACCTACTTTTTTGGCCTTCGTTCTCTGCTGGAGAAGCAGCCAGCAGCCGAGCTGCTGAAGGGAGCTGCTGTTGATGGCTGGTGGTTAGGGGACAGCAAAGGCAGGAGGATGGGGGGAGTGTGTGAGCACTGCACAGGTACAGCACCTGACCCCAAGAGTGAAGCCTTCTGCAGCCTGTACCATGCCGAGGGTGTGCTCACCCCTCCACTAGCCAACACTACTCCCTGCAAATCGTCACCAAGGCTGTTACTGTTTATGACAAATAAGTAACAACAAAGGAGAAGAATGAATCCATTTCTTCACCTTGTTAATCTTGATGAACCCTCGGTTTGTTTCAGCATCTGTGTCTATGATGAACGTGTTGTTTGGATCTCCTTCCTTCACTTGGTAGATGATGAGGGAGCTCCCCGTGGCAGGCTCATCTCCATCATGAGCTTGAATTTCTAATATCACAGTTCCTACTGGGACACTTTCTGCAATGGTCACGTTGTGATACTGAAGAGAGAGAGATCATTGAAACATGATACACCAAGCACCATCTGTGGACAAAAACTTGAGCACTACAACAAGTTTGCAACCCACAAACATGGATGTATTTTAACCCACAGCAGCCAAGTGAGGGAGGGAAGCTTTTTAGCCACACATTTATCAAAAGCGATGGGACCTATGTTAGTGGGCAGACTACTAGTATAATAACATTCACAATCCTTCACCTCCTCTGTTGTAACCAGTCATGTGGTTTATGCAGTGGTCACAGCAGCATGGACAGCACAGCTCCTCAGTACCCCATGAGCACTCTGGCCACTCCCCGTTAAATATTTAATTGCTCTATGCACTGTAGACTGTTGCCACATTAGCATCTCAGCTCCATTGACTCTGATTGATGTGTGCCCTCACCCAGAAGCTTCATCTTGAGACCAGCTCCAATACTGAGGCCTTGAGGTGAGGTGTACAACCTGCTATGTAGGCACCTAGTCTGCATGTGACTATTCTCCCATTGCCATCAACAGAGACCTGGGCAAAGCAATCAGCAAAGCCCCAAAAGCAAAAAAGCTTCCCAAAAAGGACATCTACACTGGATGGGCCAGACAGCTGTCCTGAGCCCACTGCCTGCATTGCTTACAAGAATGGTGGGAGCTTGGACACCTATATGTAGGCACTTCGGCCACTTCAGTGTCTGCAAGGGAGGCTTGGGCCATCAGGCAGAAGTCACAAGAGGTCTGCAGGTCTTTCTACCAGATGCCAGCACCTCCACCAGAGGAAAAGGCAAGAGTCTGATGCCCATTCTGGAACTGAGGGCCAGCGGGTATGTGTTTGGGCATGGATCACTGGACTACTATTTCTAGTCAAACCAAATAGGGCCTTTGATTTCCATTCACCTTCTGGCTGTTTTGGGTGCATTAATATTGTGTTTGGAAGGGAACTTGGGCGATGTTAGGTTTTTTCCAATTAGCTATTTAATTAATTTTAAAAGCTTTTCTTCCTCCCTTTTCCTTCAGAACTTACACTTCTGGAATAAACTGCTTTAATAGAATAATTTCTTTCTGTACATGTGGTTTTCCACTGAGCAAATAATCTTTAATTTGAGAATTAACTATGAGTCAGTCCCAGTGTTCACTGTTCAGATAGAGCCTATATATAGGCTTGCAGCAATACTCTGCCTTTATTTTCAGTAGTGGATTAATCTGTTACTTGTTCTGTAAATGGTTAGTTTCCCATTTACATTCTACAGACATTGAACATACACTCAAACAATTGTCAAAAGTTATTGGAACATCCAAAACAATGTTAAAAATACTCACATCTGATTTTTCAAAGATGGGAATTTGATCATTGATGTCAATGACATGTACTTCCACGTCACAGATTGTTTCAAATGCTACATGGAAGAGACAAACAATGTCACAGCAGCCCCTCTGCCAAAAATAACTTTCCTCCAAAACAGTTCACTGTGAGCAAAAGTGAGCACTGCCAGATTGCCCAATCCAAGCAAAGTCCTGCCATTATAAGAAGCACTTGATTTCAAATATCTCTTGGTCACTGATGACCTCACTCTATCTTACCCTTCACCTTTCCAATTTCTTAAGCATCGTCCCATCCTACTTCATTTTATGTCCTTCACTTTTTAAACCATATCCCTTTACCAGGATGATGATAGCTGAGAATTGTGTTAGCTTTCTCAGTATCACTTTTGTGTGTCAAAAAGTAAGCCCTGGGCTGTTATGCTACCTTGTCCTGTTGGCAGGTCATCAGGCAGCATCCTCATTTTTGTTACAGCCAGACTTAAACTTCAAATCTGTGTAAATCTAAGCACTACCTGAGCAGGGGACATCCATAGCAAAGGAGGGTTGTGGGTTTAAAGCATAAAATATCTCGTCATGTGCTATTCATATGTAGCTGGATTTTAGTGTTTAACAGATGTGTTTCATGAGCTGAAAGTTAAGGAATATTCTAAGTTAACTGTTTGGATGAAATCTCAATAAGCATCCAAAACAAATCACCAGCTTTTCCCTCTGCAAGGTTTTCTGTCTTCTGCCTAAATGATGCTATTTCATTTACAGACATGTCACACTGCTTTCTTTACATGCCAGTTCCTCCATCCATAAGTTTTGCTTAGCTATAAGGACTCCAGCACAAAGCTTTAAGCTTTAGTATGGAGTTCGATTTCTTTTCCATTCAGTGAACCACAAACAACTCTTGGGAACTTACATAATGAACAAGATTCTTTTCAAAGTTTAATTTCAGCTCTTAATGTTTTCAAATACGTTATCTAGACTGCTGAGCAGCTGTGTTTAATTTCTTGATTTTTTTTCAGTAAGTCCCTTCGAAAGATTTTGGGAGAAAACCACAGTCATGATCTCTTCATTTTTTTTACCCCGTGGAAGGAAATCTCTCACTGGAGAACTTATTAACAAGCTTCCCAGTTTAGCCACACTCTGCCCTAGAGCTGGTTTCCTTCCATGCTTGCATTATGAATCATGATTAACCGCCCTGTGTCTCAAGAATGTGGCAAGTACCACACCAGAGCAAGATAGTTTTCAATGCTACTGCCTGTGCAGTGAATCTTCCATGTCTTCTCACATCCCCTGGACACTGAGCATGGGGGATGCCAGTGTCAGCAGAGTTATTCCAGTGTATAACAGCAGGCATTACATACCTCCATCTGTCACCAGCACCTCCAACGAATAGTTGGATGCATAGAACTTGCTTAAGGAACGGCCAGTTAACTGTAAAACCCCGGTTTCTTGTTGAACATAGAACAAATTACTTGTGGGAACTTCAGGAACCTGACTTTTGATTTTGAACCGCAGGCGAGAGTTAAGGGTGTTCTCCTCATCCATGTCCGTAGCAAACAGGGTGCCAATATTGCTTCCTGTGGCAGAGTAGACACCAGAGTCAGGCAGATAATGCAGTGGTCCTGTTTCTCCGCAGAGGTACACACTGGCAACAGTGATACCAATGCAAAGAGTAGAGGATCAGTAAAAATAAAACTGCATGGAAAACATTGTGACAGACACAATAATTTCACTTCTGGGAGCTTTTATTTTAACATCCCAAGCTACTGGTTTAGGGTTGGGGCAGTCCAAAAGGACTGGGCCACATATTTTGACCAGAAGAAGTGGCTATAACAACAGGCACTTCAGTCCTGAAACCAAATAACTGATGTGAAGATTTAGGGACAGATTTGGGTAATGGTCCATTGAAGTCAAAGTCATTGAGGAGTATCTGGACAAGGGAAAATGGGCTCATACCACTTTTAGAGCACTATTTCTTATATTAGTAATAAAAGGGGTGTTTTTCTTTTTACACTCTAAGTAGTTGTCCAAAACTGTGACTGTGGGAAAATGCAATTTTATGTTTTAAATAGAACAGCATTTTTGTAGTAGGTGTCTTGGGTCTGCCCTTCTCAGGTTATTGAAATCCTTTCCACATGAAATATTGAAGTGAAAACAACAGGGTTATTTGCACGGGAAAACATTTATCTAGGAGAGCTACATTTTACTCTTTGGGATCAGAATTTCTACCTTCATTTTCACCCAGCTGGAAACAATAACAGGACTAGAATGATGTATATAAATTAATAGAAGCTGTTTTCTTACCACCAACTTCATTTTCTTGAACTTCAATTACAGTGAGGGCCTGCTTGCACACAGGGGGATTGTCATTAATGTCTTCCACAATAACATGAATTTGCAAAGGCTTGTCCGCCAATTCTCCCTGGGTATCTTTTGTGACCACGAAGAAAGTATACTGCAATAAGAATAGCATGATTAGATTTTTTTGAATGTCCACTGTGACGATATTTTGCATTTAAATATGTAACTAGGGAAGCGTTCCATGCAAATGAAATATCCTCTCATAAGTGTGTTCAGTATTTTCACTCTGTTTAATTCAGAACTCTTCCATTACCTCTCAGTGTCTGAGGTCTGAGTTCTCAAAAGAATTTAAAATTCCTTCACTGCACTCTGGCCCTGCTCTTCCAAAAATTTAAGAAAAGCAGGAATAACTCCTTTTTGTCACCTTGCAAATTCATCTGTTACACCTGGAGGTAGAATTTCTCCAGCATATCTGATCTCTGGCCTATTCTGTGCCCAAATTTCCTCCAAGAACAAAAGGGAACAGAGGGTTTTCTGTCTAAAAGACCTCCAGATGGGGAACTTCAAGGTAACTTTACAGTTGCAATTCAAAGTTAAACTCCGCTTCTGGTGTGGAGAGATCTCTGAGGCTCCTGGGAGCTGAAGCAGTCCTGAAACATCCAAATCTCCTGCCCTCCACAAATGCCACCACCTCTCTCTTGCTCATGCACCTACAGTCCTGCCATAGTTGATCCATGTTCTATATCGTATAAATGCTGTGGGCAGTGATTGCTACTGCCAGCCCAGCGGCAGGGTAACAACCTGAAGGCTGTTTACAGTGCAGTAGGTGGTTGCACTTTCATGTATATCAAGTCATTCCCAAACAGAAGTGGCAAGAAACAAAGCTTTTATTCATTTTTCCCCCTCTGTTCTTTCTATTGAGCTTTCTCATATTTACTCCCACACCAATAATCAGTTTCCAGCTATGGTCTCTCACATCAGTGAGGGTCTATGTGTTTACTTACAGTATCCTTTTCTTCCCTGTCCAATGGCTCGGTCACATAAATAACCCCATCCTGACTGATGGAAAATGGGAGCCTGGGCAGCTTTTCTTTTTCGAAAATCTCATAAGTTACATCTGGCTCATTTGACTGCACCTAAAAGAAACCAAAAAATAAGTTAGGATATGAAGTCAGAAGTGCAGACTGAGATTTAACAGGGATCATTTCTGGACCACAAACAGAAAAGATTGCATTCCTGTTAGTTTCATAAGCCAGAAAAATAACATTTTGGCAGGCTCCTGGGATGAACTGCAGAAAATCAGACTGATAATCCGCCTCTGCTCTCTGAATTGTGTGGTGAAGCCATTGTACCCCAGTTTCTCCAGCTGTCCAGATAGGCTACAACACTCAATTTTTATGGAAGGGTTTTGTGATATGGACCTAAATTGACACTAATTTATTCCATCTCCTTACACTGGCTCTTCCTGCCTGTTGTTTTGGTTTATGTAATTCAGAGAAGTGAAACAACAAAACAAATATCTGGTACCTATCTGCACATAGGTGTGTGCACACTCTTTGCATGCATCAAAGTCTGTGATGAAGAATCTTTACTGGGGTGCTGCAGATTTAAAATGAAATAAGTACACAGACTGTCAAATTAATGGAGTCAGTATTACTGTTTATGTTTCATACTGTATAGCAGCAACTACATTTCACTTTCCCCTGGGCAGAACCAACATGTCATTGGTTGGCACATGAAATTTGTGTACAAGTGACCCCAGAAAGGATGCACCATTGCATGGTAATCTTTCTTCCACCTGTTTTCACTTTGGACTTCCTTGGCCTGTCACTGAGACTAGCAGAAATAGCACCGAGTCGGTTACTCTTGCAAACAGGACCCAAGGAATCCTGCCATGTTTGAGGGATGACGGCATTGAGGGTGTCAGTGCCAAGGCATTTTTCAAAGACAAATATTTCTGAAAGGCTCTTGGCCTGTTAGTTAATATGTACTGATTGTATGCATTGCTATTGGTCTGCAGTTATCAGCAAAATATTTTGAGTTTGCACTGTGAAAAGAGGAATACCATGGGAATGCAGGATGTGAAGGAGGACATTTCAGTCCTCCCTAGGTACTTTTGATGTAGCGGGTGTGCTACATGATACTGGTCACATAAGGTGTCCCTAAGTGCAGGGGACTGCCCACAGCAGGACTGTTGTAGAGCTTGTCCCCTGCCAGGCTCTTCTGCAGCTGGAAGAAGCTAACCTCAAAATAACCTTCAACAGACTAACTCTTGATTTGTCCAAAGCCTGGAGGACCCATGACTGGACTTTGCATCCAAATTGAAGGGCAAAGTCCAATCACTCTAATGTTTGTATTGACTGTATCTTGGTCACCTTCAAATTGTTAACTTTCATACTAAAAATAAGCCAATGAGACCTGCACCAAAAGTCATTTCCAAAGGATACCATATGAAAAATAACTAAGAGGTGTTGAAGTCCTTCTGAAGAACCCAGTGTTGAATGCAGTGGGGGAATCTTCCCAGTTAGCTGGGAGGAAACGACTCTGTGACACCAAGAATTACAGGGAATGTGGTCAAGGAGCCTACCCGGCTGATGTTGACAGGATGGACCTGGGTTGAGTTTTCTTGGATGCGGATGGTGGGGGGAGCTTTCCACAGGCTCTCCTTCACATGGATGATCACATCGGCACTGCTGGTGAAAGCATTTGTTGACATTCCTGCCATGTCCTTCACGGAAACAACAAGTGTGAAGGTGTCCTGCTTTTGAGGATCTAAGTAATAAGAGCCTAGAGACAGAGCAAAGAGCCAAGTGAAATGATGCAGAGGCTGTAGGGATGTTTCATCTCCCTGTTGCCCCCTTCATGCACTGTTTCTTTATTTGCTTCAGACTCACTCCTTAGATGGTCCTCTATGACAAATCTCAGCAAGCAGTTTCCTCTGTTTGCTCTGAATGATGCAGCACAGTATCATGTAGATGTGATCATATGAGACCTCTGTGCTGTGGTCTCATATTGTGCAGATGCCCTCACCCCAGTTAAGCACTTGTTCAGCCCAGCAGAAGAGACAAGCATTTCCAAATCATTGCAATTTAGTTGGGATCACATGGTTGGCTGAGTTTCCTCTGCATTTTTCATGTTACTGCTTTTGGTTCTCTAGATTTCAAGGAAGAGAATTAATCCCAAAATATGATACAGTGTAGTCCTGAGAGCCAGAGGATCTATCTCTCTTCTCAGTGTACTTTTAGATCCCAATATCCATTTCTGCTAACATCCCTTGAATTTGGTGGGACACAAAACAAGTTCCCAAAACCAGGGGGTCAGTGGAGTATGTCCCACTGACTACATTTATTCAGAATGTAATATCAGACCTGTGTTGTTTTTTTCCTATGTACACCCTGGAACTCATGCTTGCTCTTTGAAAACAAGAATCTTTTTACATACCCGTCCTACTCGGTGAGATGGCTCCAGTTGCATTATCGATCTGAAAAAGCATTTCTTTATAAGGATTGGGAAAATGATGGAGAATGCTGTACGTCAGCTGTGCATGGGGAGTTGCAGGATTATCGCGGTCAGTGGCGTGGACATACATGAAGGGCTTGCCTGTTTGGATTAGAGAAGAAAAAGTGGTAAGAGAGGAGACTGAAACCTCAACATATAGTCCATTCAGGCAGAGCTCTCAAGCCAGAAAGGCAGCTTAGGGGAACTGCCATTGATTCATATTTCATCTCTCATGGGAAGCCATGATTGTGTGTAGAGATTACACTGACTGTATGTCATCCCACAGGTCCCCTCCTCCCATCTCCACCAGTAGGATCACAATAGGTGTGAAGACCAGTAGATGAAGAAGGTGATAGAGATAAATCAGCAGAGAGCTATCTACCACGTGAGGGTGCCTGAACCCAGAATGCAGCTCGCTGGTATCTCTCTTTTAAGGACACTTTGCAGTTCTTACACAAATCAGTTCAACCCAAAGCACCTCGATAAAAGTGACCTACAGCTGTGATGCAGTTTTAATTAAAGGAACAGTTATACAGTGAAACAAATATAGAAATACATGGTAATGTAACTCAAATTTTACCTTTCGAGCACTAATGTAAATTTCGAAATATTTCTGACTTGGATGCAGTTAAGAATACAGTAATATATTTCAGAATGATTTTCTGACCCCATAGAGGTTTATATGCATATTCTTTAGTGAAAGTTTCTTCTTGCGTCCATAGTCACAGTGATAACAGCAGTATGAGTCTTTTGTTCCATTTCCAAGATGAAACTGCTCTTTGATATTTTCCTGACTTATGGACTGGATCACTGCAATCAATAATCTAAGACTCTCTTCTAAATACTAAGGTTCAGTCCATGTTCTGAGAAGCATCAGTCACAGCAAACACATACCCCATATCTACCCTGGCATTTTATTTCACTGCTGTGCAAAGAGCTACATATTCTTAGCATTCTCTTTCTGTGTAGTCTTTGGCAACTGTTAAACTTTAAATTCCTTCTAGCACAGGAGTTTTTTTCAGTGCAATGGAGAGGCCAGTCATATTTGCCTGCTAAGTGATACTTGCAAAGCAATAAGTACTATGAAATATTTTTGATTACACTTATGTCTTTGCACTACATAGTGGTGACCTCTTTGCCTTTTTATCATATTTATACAGGTTTTCATCCTTATTTTGTACAGTCCTGTGGGAAGGAAAACCAATAATTTTGTAGCGTGTTGAAATATAGCACCCACTTTATCTTCCTGTTTAATTTACCTACCTTCCTATAAACTATAATATTTAATTATTAAGATAATTACCTGGACGGGAGTTCTGCCTCACTACTCCAGCATATGCTATCTGGTCAAATTCTGGTGGGTTGTCATTGATGTCCTCCACATATATTGTAACAGCATATGGACCTTTCACTACATTTCCATTTACATCCAGACTTTCCACCTGATTTGAAAAAAAGAAACAACAGCAAGGAAATATTTTCATGTAGGTAAATTAAAAGTCATAAATTAACATAAGGTTGTCAAATGTCAAGTCATTCCTACTGTGACACAGGTCTGGTGAGAGCCATCACTCCTTCTACAAGGACAAATTTGCCACTGTAGCTCACCGACAATAATTTGCCACAGTATATAATGCCAACAAAACAAAAGAACCCACTCCTGCTTCTGATGGCACTTTTCAGAGGACAGTTTCTCACTTCCAGGCTCAGCAGACAACTTGTATTTTTGCACAGCTCAGAATTTATGACTTTCTTTAAACGGAAACATATGCTTCCTAAAGAACAAGTAGAAAATCCAACGTGATATAGCATTTATAAATAATTGCTATTATAAATATCAACCAGGTAAACAGGCTGATCTAAAGGTTAGTAAAGAAAAATCAATTCTTATTTTTAATGACTTTTTTTCCAAACAATTTGACTTCTAATTTTCCAGCATTCTTTGACTTTAAAGCACCAAGTATATACTACATCTGTCAGACTTTATTTTATTTGCATATAATAGAAAAAATTATGATTATTTATGCCTAATCAAGCATAATTTTTTAGTTCTATCATCACTTCTTGCCTATAAATGATTCACATGCTTAGGATTAATGTCTGAAGCTAGAAAATTGTCCTCTTTAATTCCAATCCAAGAGTGCTTTAGAGCTGAGAACTTGAAACCGTTAAACCCAAAGTGTTAGACTTTAGAAAGACAGCTAAGGTTTGCTAAAAAATCATGTACTTTGTCTGTTCAGATACTGATCCTCTCATGGTCATTTCCTTCTCAGCTGCTAGTGCCTCAGAAAAAACACCACCATTTTTGACACAGAATAACAGCACAAGGCAATACTGAGACCAAAAGACTGCCTATCCACTGTCCCACCACCAACAGTGTTTACAATGAGATCCTTATGAAAAGGCTATAATAGCAGGACAATCATACAAAGCTTTTTCCTTTAATAGACTCCAACATGTGCAAAACAGCTTTCTGCTCTTATCTAACATAGGTTAGATCTGTATCTCTCTGTCTAAATGTCTTTTACTCACACCATTTGTTACCATGCAGATTATAGCCTTCCTAAATAGATTGCAATAGTTTATTTTCCCACTCCAGACATGGAATTCACCCTATCAGTCTTCAGGAATAACAAACAAAACTCATTCATGAGGCCAGATTTCACTTCCAGTCAAGTATTCCCATATTTTAAGAGAGTTAAAGGACTGGTGTCAGCATCAGGATGATTTTTGTTTTCTCAACACAGCTTTCCTCCGCTAAGGAGCATTTTCCTGTGCAGCCTTTCAGAACTATGAAACCATGTGTCTTCCAGCAAAGCTCAATGTTAAAAGTGGAAATGCTGTCTGTAAACATAGACAAAATACAGAATTTGAAATTTCAACAGTTTTCTATTAATTTCAGGTTTACCAAAAGAGAGCTGATTAACTCTCTCTTTCTGATTTTCATTGAGTCTTTACCTGCAGCCAGTGCACTGGTTTGGTCTCCCAGTCCAGAGGCCCATTGAGATACAGGATGCCCTTCTCCGGCGCAATGTCTATTATTCCATCTTTATCACCAGACAATCTGAATTTCACAGCAGGTGGCTCAGATGTGAACTAAAATGGAAAAAAATCAGAGGGAAAATCATCCTTTTTCAACATTTTCACCATAATAAAAATCATTTCATGCTTTTGTGACTTTTAAAATCTATTGCCAGAAGTGTGTTTGGCTGGGAGAATGATATTCTGAGAGTCTGCTTGAACAAATCTGCTCTTTTCTGATCCTCAACAGAGGAATTTTCACATTATTTCCTTAATGCTGCAAGAAATCCCAACTGCAGTTTGTTTCCAAAGCAAACGTCTGCTTAGGACAGGGTTTTGTCTGAGCACGGGAATGGAAAAAAGTGACACACATTCTCCATTTGCCTGGGAGCTGGATCTGTCCTCTGGTAATGGCTTTGGGAAGAAGAAACCTCAGAGTCAAAGGAAAATGATGACACAAGTTACACGGAAACCCATTCTCTAGGAATGCTGATTTTATGAATCCCTGTCTTAGGATATCCTCTTAAAAATGTGTTTCATGAGAGGGGGTTGTCTCTTCTTGTTTGCATGTAGAGTCTTGAATTCCCAGAGAGAGGAATTAAAAATTAATTTCAGATCCTCTTGGGGGACTGTTCTTCCCACTAACACAGATGACAACACTCCATATGTGGTCTCTGAGTGCAGGCTATGGGGTTATTGGTCGGAGTGGATAACAAAAGACACTTTACCTGGTAAAGGATGCGCACACCCCCTCCTTCTGGAATAGAGAAATTCATGTCCTTCAGAGGCCCAGTTACATGCAGGTCCCCCAGATTAAGGCACATAGCCTGTGAGAGAGAGAGAAAGGAATGGAGGAAAGCAGCTGAGGGTTGTCAGCTGTAACCATGCACAAAAAGCAGCTTTCCATTACTGAGCTTCTTGCAAGTTATTTTGCTATAGTATAAGAGCAGAGACTCTTGCTGGTTTGCACTGAACATCTCCAGGTTCTTTAGTGCACATCCATGTTTAAAAGCAGCATTACTTATTAATTAACTTGAGAACAAACACCTGGCCCCTGCCCTTTTCTAACCACTACATAATTAAATGAGATTTGATCTACCTTCAACAGCAAACAGAAGCAGCAAAGAGATGAATGTAGACTGAAACCAAAAGAAAGTTTAGAAAATCATTACTGGATCACCTCTGTGTCCCCAGCAGGACCATCCATGTCCCATCTAGGAGTCACAAGGTCCTGTGACAACTAGTGTGTCTGGAGGCCTAATGCCACACCTGGGGATGGGGAGGAATAGGGACTGCACCCCTCATAATTTCCTCAGTAATTCAAATCTTTTTTGTAAGGGAACAAGGTGGACCTCTCTGGGTCCCCTACCTCATCACCCTCAGTACCATAGCCATCTGGACCAGTCACTAGAGCCCTGTGCCTTCACATAAGTTGCATATGAGTGCAAGCCACAGACAGAGCAAACGTGTCCTCCTGATCTTTGTCTTCTACCCGATGGCAAAAATGCCATATGGTTCTGTCTCAGCCTCTGTCTTTTTCTTAATGTCTGGCAATATCTTCACTTCATGTTTTTTCTGCTGATTTTTTTAGTGAGTGTTATAACCACCACTCCCCAGTGCCCCAAGACCCCCAGACACACTTCTGCCCTAATGTTTCAGGGCTGTTCCTTTTTTCAAACAAAAAAGGTAAAGCAAAAATGAGCCTCCAAGGGCAGCCCTTGCACACAAGACAAATCAGACTGTGATTCAGATAATCTACCTGTTTCTCCGAAAGCAAGACCAAATTCCCCTGAATACCTACTCTTCACTCCCTGTCTTGCCAATGCTGAGAATCTGCCTGTCAGAATTAGGGCTCCGTCATTTGGCTGCACAGGTAAAATTCCCTTTCTTCCAGAGTAAAAATTATTTTATTATGCTTTACACATTTAGAGTCCCAGGGCCACCCTGTCCAACAGCCCATGGAGTTGAGCTCTGGGAGTGCGTGTTCTCTGCTGCATGACTTTTCCCCTGGATTTGGTCCTATTGCTGCTGGGACAGCTATTCAACCTCTCACAGAAAAGCACAGTCTACATACTACCAAGGGAAAACTTAATTCTGCCTATGACAAAAACATAGCTAAGTTCAGCACAATTTACCCTAAAGCACTGCTCTGTGTGTGTGTCACAAGTGGTGTTTCAATAAAGCCAGATTCTCCTTAATAATAGCCAGAGATGCTGCCTTCCTCGCCTACAAGGGTTTGTGACTCCCTTTGCAAACAGGAAAAGCAGAGTACTGTGAGAGATGGGGAAGAAGGGGAGGGATGTCAGTGAACTCTAGTGTCAAAAGAAAAATATCAAAAAAAGCCATCTAATAGTTACACATCCAGGAAAGAGTAGTTACAGCTTCCTTTTACTATTTTTGCTAAATGCCGACTGCTGGCCTCTGCCACAGACATGATAACAGGACCCTGAATCTCACCTGCTAAGGCTGTTCCCGTGTCATAGAAGTGGGCACAGCCTGCAGGCATTTCTCAGGGCCATTTTGTGGACAGATTTTTCTTGATCCTGTTCCTTGCCATGAAGGAACAAAGGCTGATGCTATAAAACCCAATGAGTTCAAAGTGCAGTCTGTGAAGCAAGTAAGTGATATCATTTCTCTTGATTAAAATTGTTTTATGTGGACCATAAATATTTTCAAACTTACGTCTACAACATGAATCACTACTCAGGAGTGAAAGGGAAATGACACTTTACTCCTTGGTCCATATCCAGTGACATCCCTTCTGAGGATGGCTGTAATGCCTGCAGAGTGGCTGCATGGGGAGGTCAGCACTGCCATGGGCAGCAGCTTTTGCAATAGGAAGGAAAAAGGAGGTGCTCACTACGGCACATCAGCCCCATCCCTCTGGGTGTCCATATTCTAAGGCATTTTTTACTGAACTTGAATTTTACTCTTTTTTTAAACCTTTTCTGTTAATTTCAGTTGTGAAGCAGAAGCCACCACTGCTGTAGCCTTTACAAATATCATTAAATCTATCGAATTTAGTACATGAGGTCCATAAATAACATAATTAATATATTTCAGTTCCAGAAAATCCTCTGAAAAGGGATTCACATAGACAGAATAATGAGGATACATAATTAATGTGCACAGTTTAAACTATGTGCCATTATATGTCTTAGAATACATTTAATATGTCATCACACGTATGGATTATAATACAGAACACATGATACAGATGTCTTCACTGCTTGGTGATTTATTCCAGTATTTTTAAATATTTTCAAGTATGAAATCCAGTTACTGGAAACAGTGATATCTAAAGACAAAGCACAAGAGGCAAAATAGGTAAATTGGTGCCTTTCAGGCTTTTTAAAGTTTTTTTCCTAATGATTGAGACATCTTCTTAGCTTTTGGCCGTGAGATTGCACACGCATTTTGGGGCCCCTCTCCCACACCCAGAGTTACAACTCCTCTGCTGGCACAACTGCCAGCCTAACCTGCAGGCTGGCACACCCCGTGGATTAGAGTTCAGAGGCTCACAGGTAACCTTTGCCATTTGCTCCCAGATAAACAAAGGAAAACCTGTGACTCACCGAGTGAATGACAAGCAGAAATTGAAGTCCACACAGCTTAAGCATACTGGAATATGTTTTGCTTCAGGTCCTGCAAAGAAGAGGTGACAGTCACTTTAACGCCATAGAGTTGGCCTAGTCTACCTGCAAACTAAGGCAACAGCTGAGCTTTCCTGAAGCTGCAGGGAGAGAGCTAAGGAGTGAGCTCTGAAGGACCAGGGGCAGCTCTGCCCATGGGAGGCAAGACTGCTGGTGTTCCAGACTGTCCAGGAAGCCTGTGCCCATCAGACCTGTGCTCAATGGTGCAAGAGGTGCCACATGTTGCGAGAGCCCCAAAGAGCTGTCAGAGATTGAACCCAGCACAAAAATTTAAGCCATGTAACCTCGTTGTTACAATGATTCTGTCACGCAAGCCCCATTTTCGTTTCTGCTTTGCTGAATGCAACAACACGTTCACAGGAAAAACACAACCACAATAAGGTGAAAGTCTTTCAGGGACCACTCTTAAGGTCTCTGTCTTCTGGTTCCTGAAAAACAACTATTTGCTTTAACTTGCAGATGCAGAGGAAGCCTGAGGTATCAGCACCCCTTAAAACAACACAGTTTCTGGAAATGAAATTTCCAAGTCCAAGGAGCATTTGTCTGCCTCAAATTTCAAAGAAATGCTGAGCACACACTTCCACAACTTGTGTTACATCCTCCTGAAAACTAGATGGGTTTCTCACAATGAAATCCTACTTTCTCACTACTTCTAGATTTTAACAAAGAAGAAGAGGCTGTTTCTGAAGAAAGGTGAACCTGATGTACTGTACTGCCATCTTCGGTGGTGCTCTGTGTTATGTGGCTCACACCTACAGGTATCGGGGGAGTGGGTTGCCTCAGTTGGATACAGCATGTTCCTAATAATGCCAAGGTTGAGGTTCAATCCTAATAATGCCAAGGTTCAATCCCCATACAAGGGCATTCACTTAAGAGTTGGGCTTGATGATCTTTGTGGGTCCCTTCCAACTCAGAATATTCTGCGAATATCCTTCAGCCACCACAGCTCTGTCCCATGGAGCCTCCCAGGGAGAAGAACACAGTGTGGAAACACAGCTCCCTTCAGACGCCTTCCTGCTTGGGCTTCCCATTATGCCGTTTTCTTCCCCCTCCTTTTCTTTCCTCAGTGGCTGACCCAAAAGGGGACCTGTACATATAGAAACCACTGCCCTCATCGCTGTTCTCTCTAGCACTCATTCTAGGACATGCCACAGGACTTTATCTTCCAAATCCCATTCTAAGTAGGGTTATATGTGTGTGCAATTACACCCTTTGAAATTGCTAGGCTCTTTCCTTGGGCTGGAGCTAAATGTGTGGGTACTGGAAGAAAATAATACGATACTCCTTTGAAAATGGAAGTGACCAGGAAAATCATTAAATTCATTAGGAAACGAAGGCTGAAGTTGAGTCCCCTGTAGCTGCCTGGCAGGGATGCCTGTCGAGCAGGTCCTTCATTGCCCTCCTGAAGCCAGAGGAGGTGGCACAGGCAGGGCAGAGAGAAGGAGAAGACACTTTGAAGCCCCTGGAAGGACACTTTGAACCAGAACTGCTGCTGATATTTTGGTTAGATAGTCAATGAAAATTCCTTCAATTTCTCTGCCTGTACAACAGCCTCTCCACTCCCCTCCTGCTGCTCTCTTCTGAATACATTGGCCAGTTTCAGCTACACTTAATAGCAAAAAACTCATTTGTTACTAATTTGGGGTGCTAGGTGGGACAGAGGACCCAAGGCGTAAGGCTGCAGTTTGTGCTCAGTGTGTGCCTGGCAAGGGAGGCACAGTTGTACATACCCCTTTGCCAGCCAACAGTGGAGGGATACCAGGAAGCTAAAAGTACTGGGGGAGGCCAGTAGGAGGTAGGAGAAAAGGGTATGGGGTAGTCTGGGATACCACAGTCTGCATTCAGGGAAAAGAGAAGGAGCAAGGCCTACTATGGAGAGGAGAATGTTTGAGGAAGGGACACATGCAGCCCAACTAGAGGGGTCAGAAAATGCTCGAAAATGCACTCCTTCATGTGGCTGCCCTACAGCACTGTGTCACAGCCGGGTTCTTCTGTCCAGATCCAACTATGAAATGCAATAGTGGAGATACAGCCATTTCATAGTTTGCATGATAAGTGCCTTTGCTGTTTCCTTCTCTTTGAACATAAACATCCTTTCCTTATGTCATGTCATTTGAAGTGCCTGTTGATTAGCCCTTGATCATTAATTTTTGGCTGGAAACTCTTACCAAGTCTCATGAAACATTGCCCTACCAAGGACCAAAGACCCAAAATACATACTCCTCTGTCACTCATAATTGAGTTTCAGTATATATAGATTCATACAAAAATTTTCAGCAATAGGCAGCTTCAGAATTAGAGCAGTATCAGCTCAACTAAATGCACCCTGGAGTTTGGCTGAGGATTGGAGCCATATTTTCACCTTCATTTCGTAGCTTCACCTCAGTACTTTATCCCTAATAATTCTTTATGGTTCTCATGACTGAACAGAAATCTGTAGGATAACCATCATAGAAACATCCCAGTGACTTTCAATAATAAACATTCAGAGAATAAAGAATATTCCCGGAGGTTAAAGATCAGTAACAATCACAAGTATTTGGTTCCATGGAAAAAAATACTATTTTCTTTAGTTGATTGATTTCAGATGTTCAAATTCAGCAAAGAGAAAACAGAGGAAATCGATCCAAATCAAATACAAACCAGACTAAGCCTTAGCACAGCAGTCGTCCATTTCACAGGGACAGCTGAGTTCCTAATACTGCCTGAAAATCCTTTAACAAAACACTTGTTTCAGCTTTTAAAATCTTTCTGTTAAGTAGCAGTTAGATCATCCCTTACCTGTGACATGAAAAGCTTATTTTGCTGTAAAAATGCTTCTGTCTTTCAGCTGTGGGAATCACCTTTGCACAGGTTGGCAGTGTCTGTCACTGCTTATCCACACAGTTTATAGTTCTTCAGAGTTGCCTATAGAGATTCCGCAGCTCAAACATTAACTGCATGGAGAATTATTGATACTAATGACTAGGTGTGGTATGAAACAGCAGCCCTGTAAGGAAGCAGTGTGGCTCCAAGGTAATTTACAGCCTTCAATATTTTTAGGTCCTTTGCGATTTTCTTTCTGAATTAATTATTTTCAGTGGGGCTGTGAGAAATGAACACTCAGGGCGTGGGTTGGAGCTCCAGTGGGTAAATTAGCCTTTCTGTAGAAGAGGAGGTGGAGCAGACAGGGCATGGGCCTTGGTTGGAGAACAGGTTTGCTACTTTCCCAGTTACAGAAATAATTCATGTTCAGAAGACAATAATTTGGACATAAAGGTGGCTTGTTTTCACAGCAGATCTGTGCATGGGGAGAAACCAGCCTAGTTATGAGAATAATTTGTTAGTTCTCAACTCAAAAAGTTCAAATTCTGTCTGAGCTCAACCACAGATGTACTTCGGTAGCTTTGAGCAAATCGCTCTATTTGCCCTTTTCCAGATACTCATCTCATAACGGATGTAATCCTTCCTTTCTCTCGTGTGTCATCTTTCATGTCTCTTTAGGTTTACAACCTTTCAAGAGAACCAGTCCCCACTAGTCTCTGTATTTTGACACCTGCAGTAAAGGGAACTGAAATCAACTGGACCATAAAGAACTGTGGTAAAACAAATAAAAAAATAAAATATATTTGGTAAGAAAACATTTGTGCAGCACATTATTTTCTGAATTATGCATCTAAAGAAAGAAATGTTTAGAATTGATTGCAGCTGAAAGGCCTCCAGTTCTGGGAAAAGTTAAGCTTTCTGGTTTGCGTTTCAGATCACCCTTTTCCCTCGAAATCAGTGTTTGTTTCTCCAGGAAAACATCTCTAGGCTGTGCTTTCAACAAGCTTTCAAAGACAACTGTTCTCCATTTGCTCATGCAGTCAGAATGATTCAGACTTTCTCAAAGTTGTCTGCTAGCAGCCTACTAGCTCTTTAGAGCACAGTTCAAAACCAGTATCAAATAAAACATTAAAACTCATTGTTAATGATTCTAAGTAAATATAATAAGGGGAGGGAATTGAACTTTCTTGGAAATATGTTGATTTTAAGTACATACACACAGAATAATCCTGTACTAGTTGAATATGAATGAGCAGTACTTTCAACATGGAGAATTAGTTTCAAAATAGCAAGAATTCACAGCAGCAAAACCAAATTAACATTCACAAATTCCTAATGTCCTTTTAGCCCTCCTTTACATGACAAGTGCAAAATAACTCAAGTCGGTATGTCCAAAGACAGAGCCGTATGAACGATTCTCACATTCGTCTTTCAGATAGTAGTATCTCTGCTCGCAAGTCCAATTATTAGGAAGTGCAGTGTGTTATTTGAAATGCAAATATAGAAATGTAAGGTATCTAATATGCTTCATTGAATGCCTCTATTTTTAAAGTCACTGGAAGAGGTGAGGCTTCTCATAGCCAGTATCTTTCTCTGGTTGAAATAGTTTTCCAGGCACAGAACAACTGCTTACTGGTTGCAACCATGCAGGAAAAAAAAACCTCCTATGTCAAATTCATTACAAAGTCCAGAAACACTTAAGGCTTTACAACAGTCATAACAGGGTGCCACAGATAAAATCATGAGAACAAACTCAGCAGTGTGACTGGTTCCTTGAGCCAGCTATTTCTCTGAGTAAATCCAACAACGAAAAGGCAAATGTCCAGGTGTTCACTGTGTGAATCATTGTTCAGTGAGTTGGTTTTTCCAGAAACAACTCATATCATTAGTCACATCCTTTTCACTCTTCCCATTTATCAGCTCTGTCATTTCTCCCTCGCTCCTTTTTCATTTTTTCTTTTTGTCTTTTCCTGGTTTCAATTCAGCTGATGTCTCTCCATGTACCTGATGCTATATCACATTTCAATAAATCCAAACCAGAGCTTGGGCAGAGATCTCCCGAGCTCGTTTCATTTATAGTTAGGTGTGGCCATAGGCAGGAGGAAGTTGAATAAGCAGCACACCTGACTCTGATGAACAGCACACCCTGACCTTCATTCCCAGAGGATCTCCTTGAAGGGTTTGGTCAGCCCCATCCCTTCAGAAGTTGCCTCACACATGTGATACTCTCAGCCATGCTCCCCACCTCTTCAGGCAAGGAAGTCTGACCTCTCCCCCTGCACGCAGACAGACCATACTGCCTTGCCTTCTTCATCACTGAGAGAAGAGGTCTGCTGAGAAGTTCCTTATTTGCTACCATTAGGTCTTGGTCCCTGTTAGATGCTGAGCTAATGCTGTTAAACTCCCAGGTTATTAAATTTGCCCAGGTCAAGATGATAGATTTTAGTTTCCCTATTTCTTCTAGCAAGCAATGACATAATGGAATCAAATGGCTCTTCTAGAATAAACAAGGCATATTCTAGAGATTACTTGTGTTTACTCTACATTGCAAGACCTCCAAAGGAGATTAAAATTTGAGCTCCATACTGAAGCATGAGAAAATTAACTTTCTTTCAGGGTGCTGGTGTCCTCTAGCTAATTTTCATGATGTCTTAGGTAGCATATGCATTATAAGTTATGAACTGTATATTTCAAAATTACTTTTTTTCCTTATAAATGCAGAAGAAGCAGTTTTGTTACCTCCTCCGTTCATTACTCAATGCATATAAAGACATGTCACCAATTTACACAACTGAAATTATATAACACTCTGTAAAATCTTTTCTCAGCTATAGTCTTTTTACAAAGCATGGTAGTATTATAACAACCATCAAACTGGCAGGCTGACACTATTTTTTTCATTCACACACATATGTAATTGCAGATGGCCATTGGACCTGTGAAGCAGATGGTTTTAGAGCAGTCTGTCATCTGGATGTATGTGCCCACCTATAGGACACTGAAATAGGCATGATAGAACAAACTAGTCTCTAGGGCTTTATTTATCACTGTGATCACAAATTCTGCTCTCTGAACCGGTACATATAGCAGTCATTGGATGAAAATCAGAAAAAAGCCCAGGAGCAAAGTCCAGAGACCGAGACTCCTCCTTCAAACTGAAGCAGGACTCAGATGCTCTTCATTTCTCTTCTCCTCTCATCAGAAATCACAGCCAGCCAATCCCTTCAGATCCTGGGGGATCTGTGGCTCTGGGTCCCAGGTGTAGGGACAAACACTTTCCTGGCATCATCCAAGCCCCAGAGCTCAGGCAGATGCTCATGTTCAGCCCTGTGCTTAGCCTTTCCTGGTCCCTAGCACTGCAAAGCTCACTGCTTCACCTCCTCACCTCCTGGGTTTGCCCTCCTGTGGTTTTTCACTGACCCTGTTAGCTGGGTCAGGAATAAAGGCCTGGAGCTTTGGGGTTGGATTTTGCTCCAAGTGCTTGAGCAAAAAAGCTCAGCAGTGTTTAAGCTTTTTATTATATCTGGTTCTCAACTTCTTTATTAAAAACTGCTATTACAATATCCACATAGTGCATATGCATATATGAAATATATATATGGTGACTGACTTATAATGCACAGGCAAACCAAAATTCAGTGGACCATACAGACAAATCTGCAGTGCCTGGGCACTGCATGTCACATGTCCCACTGCTCAGCTTGGAATCTGGAAAACTGGCCTTTGAAGGAACACATGTTTCAAAAACCAGCACAAATGACTGGAAACTGATACTGTGTGTGTCCCTCCCTCCCACCTGCCCAGCTTTGAATACAGACTTGATTTCTGCTGCTCAGGTTTTCCTGACTCTCACTTTGTCCTGGCTGTGTAAAATCAGCAACAGAACATCAGTCCAACACCCTCATCTCAAGTCTGATGACTCGTCTTAAAGGGTAGGATTTATTGTTGCCATGCTAACACAAACCTAAGAAATGCAGAGCTTGATCAGTGAAGAGAGAACTGCTTCAGCTTTACAGTTTATAATCAACCAGCTTGTTTTGCTGGGATGGGTTAAAAAAATTATGCTTTTTCCCTGAGCAGAGATAAGTCAATACTGGCTTATTTTCACCTTGGTTTTAGCTCTTCTCTTCCCCACATAGACAATATTCATACTGCCACTGCTTTACATCACAAGGTGGAACTTTTACAGCCTGATAAGACACCAAGTGTTCCCTTGTACATAGCATCTCTTATAAGTACTTGTACTGGCAAATGTAATAGCAAGAAGAGCAGCAAGCTTCAGCTCACCAAGAATTTTTCCTGATAGTTGAGTTCCCAGAGTATGTTTCCCTAAATAATATGTGCATTTTGAACACTGAATTGACTTCCTTGAAGTCACTGACAAGAGTAGGAAGAGATAGCAAGGAACTGAATATTTGCATTGACTTTAACTAGCAATGAAGGTACTTTATGTATAAATATCAAACTCTCTTCTCATTTTAGCACTCATTCTTTTCAGAGGAACTTCAAGATGGCCATAAACGTGGTTCCTGATGGAAAAATTGTCACAAATCAGTTCACAGATGTTCACAGAATATTCCAAGTTGAAAGGGACCCCAGAGATCATCAAGTCTAACTCATAAGTGAATGGTCCATACGGGGATTGAACCCATTATTAATACCATGCTCTATTACCTCTCATCTCAGCAGGCCCATGAGGTTTGGTTGCAGCTATGTCTTCCATTGAAAGTATTATGAACTTCCAGAGAAGTGCTAAAAGTGGAGTCAAACCTTCTAGGGATCTCTCTATTTCATTTCAAATTTCACATCAAATTACATAGCTCACCTGATAAACCTGAATCAATGCTGAGACTGACCTTTATTGGAAGGAATTTACTTGCATTATAGGCCAAGCCAAGCATAAATAATTTCATTTATTTCACTTACCTACTTTGGTAATCAAGATCTAGTCATATGGCTGAGACATTAGAAGACAAGGCCTATGGTCTGCAAGAGAGGAGGGTGCACATTTTGCATTGCAGCCACCTGCAAGGAACGTTATTTAAAGTACTAATTCCTGTGCTCAGAATAGAAAATATCAGAAATACCGCATAATTTTTACTCCTGCCAGTGGCGGATGACCAGCTTTTCTGGCACACCATACACAAGCTGGGACCTTAAGGGACTATTTCTATGACTAAATAACTGTGGTATTGACCTATCAATGTATGTACTTTGTGTTCACTTCTGTACTTCCAAAGACTGCAGTGCGACCATTTTAGCTCTTTTTCTGTCTCACTTGTGACTTATATGGAAATGCCTCCCTGAACATACACCTCTGCTTGACATTTATGGAAACTCCATGACTTAATGCCTTCCCTCATCTCCCACCTTAAAGCCTCAAATGTGCCTCTATTTTATTACGTTTCAAGTTACCTTTCAAGGACAGTCAGTAGGATAAATTCATCAATTCAGAGATACCTCTGCCTTTTGGATCTCAAGGTCAGTGCAGCCAGAGGATGAACCAGTAGTTTGAACATTGCAGTGCCCATGAGAAGAGATGCTGTGGTGCTGGCCTGAGCTGGTACAGATAGCCATCTTAGACTCCAGGGATCCAGGACCAACAAAGCTGAAACTAAATACTGTGCATTCAGGGGTTAAATTTCATTGTCAGATACAACAGAAAACAGAACAGACTTCCTCTTTATAAGCCCAAAGACAAGGTTAAAGGTTTCACCAAGAAACAGAAGTGCAAAGCCATTTCCTTTCACCCATGACTCCAGCAAGGTCTTGTGATTGGCTGGGCTTGGGCCAGAGCAGCACCTCATGTCTGCTCTCAAGTTTGCATTTCCTTTCCGTAGGTACAACCCAGACCATATCCCCAGCACGGGTACACCAGGGCAGGGCCGAGCAAACAAGAGCCTTGGCACCCAGCAAGCTCAACTGCTGCAGGCTGGAATCTCCTCCCAGTCCAAAGGGAGACCAGCACACTCTGTAGCTCATCTATGAAACAAAAACCAGCCTAGTGAAGAACACTTTGCCTGAATTTCTTTGTTTTAATGGATCTTCTCTAAGTGTTGAGTGGACCTAGCAGTTCGTGGGATAGTGAATAAGTTGCATCAATTGCTGGTTAATGATACATTTACATTTAGATAAGCATTATAGGAGTTCCAAGTATTTTGCAGACATGGTTTAATCCAGTTTTGCAAGATCTGTAAGAAAAACAATCTCCTTTCCACAGAAGTGGTGCTGCCATTAATTTCAAGAATTCAAAACCATAATTCAGGCCCAAAATACCATGTTAGGCTTAAAAAGGTCTTAATGAGAAAAATAATACGAATTAATGTCTTTTTATTCACCTTTTGTTGTGTGACTCATAATGTTTCAATATACTTATAAAGATTAGAGAGGTTTCTTTGAACAAAAGGAAACTTCTCACATGTTCATAAACTTTTAGAAGTTATCAAACAAAAATGAGACTGTTTCAAGACAGTCTGCTCAGAAGATAAAAATATAACTTTGTCTGAACTTTCTATGTGCTTTTCAAATACATTAGTGCACTATTTGGAATTACAGAGATAATTATCTCCTATCTTTAATCTAAAGCATAAAGAGCTTGTTATCAGTCTAAGGGCTTTGAGTTGTGTTCATGAAACAGTAGTTCAGGTGGTAAGTTTTTATTAATGACTTGCTGGAAATTTAAAGAGCACAATGAACAGCTAATGCAAGAAAAGAAGCAATATATGTCCAATGTCTTTGATGTTCATGCAATCTACTGTGATTAGATGACAGAGAGGAGAGATGGGATGAGGATAGGATATTGCTCTTTGTGGCAATTGGTCACATTCTTTTAATAAAACTGGAGGGGTTTTTTGTCCTCTGTTGCCCCAAACATGTTTAGCTACATGCCTATTTATTTTGAAAATATTTTAATTTTAGTTCAGTATTCAGATTTCTGCATTCGACAGATTTTTGCTGATTTTCTCTTAGAATCACAGAATGGGTAATGTTGCAAGGGACCACAGTGGGTCATCTGGTCCAACCTCCCTGCTCACCTCCAGTGAGGGAAACTCCACAACCTCTCTGGACAGTCTGTTTTAAGATTGTGGTTCAAGGTCAAAATCTCAACACACTATATGTCTTACATACACTCACTTTCCATCGTGCTAAACTCTTAACTAGAGAGGGAAGAGGTTGTTGATTACTTATATTGCAGTAAACTTTGGCAAAGACTTTGCCAAGGATAGACAGTATCACTACAGTAAACGCACAACGGCAGAGACAGTGCAGTGTCTGAGGCTACAGTTCTGCAGAAGGGTTTCCTCTACTGTGTAGCACACGTCAGTCTAGACTGTTGTAACTGAGATCTGACTCCCACAAGCAGACCACAAACAAGCATTTTCTATCTGGAAACGAGAACTGCCATGGGTAGCTTGTACTTCAGCAGCCTTACAGCAGGTGCCATCCACCAAGGATGCAGATGTTCTTCACAGTCCCTATGGTACTCAGAGCAAATCCTGCTTTCCTGGGCAAAGTATTTAAATCTTTTTGTGGATCTGAAGCACTCTGGTAATTTCTCTCTCCTCTATTTAAATAGAAAAGTTCAATCACCATGCTGGTGAAATACTGCAGGTTGGAAATATTAAAGTAATGGCTTTCAAATGTGGAGCTGGACCATAGATAAGGTTTATCTGGACCTCTCCCAGTAGCAGGTGTGTAAGTCAGCCTCCTCATGGCAGAGCCCATGTTTCTTGTCATCCTCATGTCCCTGTGGAGCAAATGCCCTGTGTTTCACATGGTGCTGGCAGGGCTGGAAGTCACTACTTCTTCCTGAGGAACATACCTTCCACAACACAGCGGTCAGCATTGAGTCCTGCACTGGCATTCAAAATGACATCTCTCAATCACATATGGTAGAAAAGGAGGCAGTACTGCTCTCAGCATGAAGAGGGGAAACTGAGATACATGTCTGTTAAATAGACTGGCTGTAACTGTATCAGAAGTCAAGGAAGGAATTGAGACTAAAATTAAGATGTCATCCTTAACACTGAGGTTGCTGTAAACTCAGAGGCACCTGTTTCCAACCAAATTCTATGCATGAAATTACTTTTTCAGGAAAAATGTGAGTCAACTAGTGCATCTATATGCTGTGTCATGGATTGGAGCTCTTTTTAACGGCTTTTGGTAGTCTGGACCACAAGTTATGAAAGAGGTTGCCTGCACAACCTAAATGGAAAATTATACTTGCATGGAAATTTTATTTTTCTTCATCCAACATACCTCCAGTTCTGAGCAGTTTAGAGAAAAGTCTATGCTTATTCTTAATACAATATCTTGTTTCCCTGTGTGCCAAAGTGCAGGACATTTCCAGGCCCCCACTCATGGGAGATAGGAGTACACCTTAAAGGAAGTGGCAGATGGACCAGGTGAAACCATGACATGGTTTCTTCTCATGCAGAAGGATGGCATAACTTCTTACTCACAAGCAAAGCAACAGATCCTTTTTTGTCACTTAGTCCTTTCTTGATTCAATAAAAAGGGCACTGTCTCATCCTCAGAATGCCACTAGTGTGAGTAACATCAGCTGGACTACTTGTTTGAGCAAAAATCTGCAAGCATGTTTGGATTAGGCATCCATCTTCCTCCTCTTTGTATGACAATCCCAAACACTCGCAAGGGTAACAGTGCTGCCCTTTACAAACTTGTAACCTATTTTCAGGGTTCAGTAGAAGATATTTATCTGCAAGAAGGTCTTGATCTGATAATACTTATGAAGACAAGTTTTGTTGCACTTAGAATATAGGAGTTGTATCCTGTGGCCAAACATACGTATTTAAATACCTAATTAGGAAAAAAGCTGTGGATTAAAAATCAGTCATTTTCAAACTAATGCATGAAAGAGGTGCTCAGTGCATTTAAATGGAGTGTAGTTAACATTAAAACCTATTTTTGGTGATGAAGGATGTCATAAAACCAAGTCAGTGGGTAAAAAGATAGCAGGTGAGCAGTCACTGTGGTCTGAATATAGCGTGTAATTGCAGCCAAATATGCCAAAAAACATGGAACATAATCAAAAAGTGTACTGAAAGCAGGAAAGAAAATTATGTTTTATCAGTCTCTAAAACCTAGCATCTGCAGTAGAATGAGCTGCAGCCTCTGTCTCTCAGGTAGCAAAGCACTAGAAAAGGAATAGAGAAGGGCAACAAACAGTTAAGTGGTTGGAGCAGCTGCCTTAGGGGAAATACTAACAGGTTTGGGACTTTTCAGTGTGAAGAGGAGAAAGTTGAGGGTAAAATGATGGATAATTTCAGTTCCACAAAGCTAGTGGAGAAAGTGAGAGAAAAACTGCTGTTCATAAGGTGATATTCCTAAACAGCATCTCCTATTACCGCTTTCCTTTCCCTTCTCAGAGAGAGCACAGGGCTGGAAGTGCCACAGGTCCAAAGTAGTTGGGCATTTCTTCTCTCTGTGTCCTTAGATTCTTTTTTGATAATTACCCAGGGGCAGCTTGAAGTCCATAAACCAAGGAATATCAATTTGCTTTGCCGAAAATATTAGAGGATGGATTTCTGTATGGGTAGAGCACTTATCTGGGATGTGAGAGAGGCATATTTGTTCCATTACCTCTCTAAACTGCAGGCTTATTTACTGCAAGCTTTTTCCACACTTTCTCTATCAACATTCTAAGGAGCACCTGGGACATGGAGAGGAGCTCAGCCTGCTCCTGCCAAGGTGCTTTGCATTTATTGATGGATTGTGTCAGTACAGCTGCACTGGGCACCTCCATTCCCTGGGCTTCATCAGCTACGCACACCATCCCAGCCACAGCACTGATGCCAGTGAAGCTTCTTCTGTCAAAGTCCATGTGCCAAAGGATTTTACACACATCCTGGTGGGGCTGGGTGACTTCCAAATACTACTGCTGGCAAAAATTCTGCCATGGGTGCTAAGGGAGCATCCCAGCTCCAATGGCTTACTCATGAATGGAGCAAGTCAAGGAGCAGCAAATGCAGCCATTCATGACACAAGATTGCATCAAGGGGAAGAGGAAAACCTTAAAACACAGAAGACTGAAAGTATGGATAAAAGCAACTAAAATGATATTATGGTGGGAAAGCTTGAGAACATCCTACTGGGCATCTCTCTGGGGTTTGACAGTATTTAGAGAGGGAATACATCCTGAGCAACGTTAGAGCAAAGCTGTGAATTGTAGAAATACACACACACTACTGAAAGCCACAGGTAGACACAGAAACAGCATCCTGGCCATGTCAAAATTATTGAGGTTCATACTTAGTTCAGTGGAAGTTAAACCACTAAGCAATTCAGTGAAACACACATAGATTTAGAGAATGAGCATCAGAGACCTCAGCAGAGCTGGAGGTCTGGTCACCATGCTCCCCCTCACCCCTGTATGAGATGGCTGCCTGCCCAGTGCCTTCCCATTGCTCCTCCCCGCTCTCTCACTGCTAACTGGGCCTCAGGGGGGCAATGCCAGGTCCAGTGGGGGATGTGGCAATCTGGGCTCACCATACCCACTAAGAGAGCAGTGCAAGAGGGAAGAAATGCTAGTCCTGCATGCAATAAGGACAGATGCAGGAGCTGAAGTCAGGCATCCTTAAGTGTAACCATGCAACAGTCTGAATTTTCTCATTGAAAATTCCCACCTCCCTTTCTCCTGTTGGCCCAAAGAGCAGTCAAAGTTTGGCTCTGGGCAACCTGTGTCTAGCAGGACACTTTTGAGTGCACACATGCAGAGTATCAGCTTAGAAATTACTGTTACTTAAAAAATAATTCCATTTTAAAATTATTCATGCATAAAATTCAGAACTTGGAGGAAGTGTGTTAAACTAATCATTTTCTTAGCAAATCATTAACCAAGTTACAGGTGGTGCTGTAAAGTGAGCCACACAGGACTCATGTGCTCTCTTGAGGGTGCATTGTTCTCGCTGTCTGACAAAAGGGAACCTGTTGCAGCACAATTGCTAAAATCACAAGTAATCAGTACACTGAATATCAGTGTCTCTAGGCAAAAAACCACTACCTTGATGATCTTACATACGTGATTACAGAGGATAAAGGCAGAATAATACAGGCTCCTGGTCACTGAGAGAGGAGGTTGGGCTCACTGCAACACCTGTGGGAAATTTCTGGAGTGAGAACACCAGAAGGAGAGGGCAGGTGGAGGGATTGTCAGGCTGCACACTAACATAATGGAATTTCTTGTCGTGGCATATGCTGGGATTCACCATATTTTCTGCAGCCATTCTTACCCTGCATCCCGTCCCTACATCTAACCCATGGTCCCTTCTGAAAGCAACTCCACTGAACCAGAAATGGAGGGGACTGCAGACAAGGTGGGCAGTTCTCATTAAATATTATTTAATGCACCTTGAAGTCACATCTGATAAATACCTGCAGTGTGCTGAATACCATCAGAGCCCACAGCGTTTGACCTTGTAACTGAGGAATGCTTAGTCCACAAAGGAGAGCCTGAGGAGGACCAGCCTCACAGCTCTCATGAGCATTTATCTCTTACATTTGTGGGTCAGGCACAGGAATGATTTAAACAAAGCCTTCAGCTCTAAAGTCTTCAGAGGTGTTGCAAAGCGTGAGTTGTAGGGTTCACTTTTGAAGATTCAATAACTTATTAATCCAGGGATCTCTTCAGTACCTTGCCTCTTCTCTGGGTGCAACAGCTTTCTCTAAAAAGCCTTCCCAGAGAGAAAGAAGAGTTGTAGCAGATTATAAAGACAATACTGCACAGAACTTAACTGCTTCCTTCCTTTGCGGCAGCTCTGTGTAGGTCTCACTATCATCACCAGGACTGATGCTGTCAGGAGCCCTTTGTCCCATTTCTATCTCAACTCCTAACAGCCTCAGGGAGAGAAGTCTGGTCTTTAAAGTTTTCCAAGGGGTTGATATTGAAAGGCTTGAATATGTGAGGGTTAAATCCAGAGTACATCCATTGATTTAATTGAAAATTTCTTTATTTTACCTGACTAAATTTTATCAATAATTCTCCCACAGTCAAAAGCATGTAACACCCTGCAAATCCACATAGTGCCATAATAACAAATAATTGTTTAGTGTGATTTTTTTGTCCCAAAGCGTAAGTAAACCTTTCTTCTTGCAGTTTGTCTGTCACAATTAAATTAATTAAGCTGGACATACCCAGTAATTCCACTTGCAGATCTGATCTATCTTCTTGAAAAGAGCTTTTTATGACAGTTATTGCACTATAATTGGCATTTTGTGCGTTCTTAGACTTTTTTTCTATATTTGTTTTATTTTGTTTGGACTCTGTGAGTTTTGCCATTTTGGCCTTGGTGTGCTCACTGCTGTGACTCACGTATTCCACAGCTACTGCCAGATCTCTGGGTCCAGTATTGTAATTATTGCATTAGGATCTGTCATTATAGCCCTGACTTAATAAATAGCCAGAAGAGTGATTAGAATTGCTGATTGATCTGTTCCATGGTTTTGGACATTCACATCTGAGATGAACAGAGGGATTTTCAGCATTTCAGATTAAATTACTTTTAATCAGTCATTCCAGGTACACTAGCAGTTATATATATATATATATATATATATATATATATATATATATATATCTTACTATATATATAGTAAGAGTTGCTGTATTTGGTAATCTGGTGATGATCAACTAAAATCATGATTCAGATTCATCTTATAAGCTTCAAAGGAAAGCCCCAGCTCTTCCTCCATGCCCACCTCACTGGAGCCGTGCAGATCACAGCAGGTGATTGCAGTCTCCTTCAGGTGAAACTCACAGTGTCCTTCAGGAGTGCTTCTCAGGCATTGCAGTCCCAGGTGGACAATTAATCTACAGAACCAGATTAGACTGAGTCCAAAGCAAAAAAACCCCTGAAATGTGCAGAGTGGGGATACTCAGCACCAGCTCTCTCACTCCACATCCAGAGGTCAGAGAGTGTAAATGGTGTTTGAGTGAACTGAAGCAACAACTCCATGGAGCGGATGCTGCTGCTGGTGTTTCTTCACCCCAAAGCTTCCCCTGTGCTCTCCCTGAAAGCTCAGGGCAAGCCAGGAGCCTGCAGGGTGAAGCAAGAGGGCCAGTGAGAGGATGACTGGGACACGCAAGGTGGAAGCATATCTTTAAATTGTTTTGGTCCAAAGGCAGTGCTGAGCCTTTCAGAGCAGCAGCCCCCAAAGACAGAATTGCAGTGATGTTTGCTCACCATAACCACAGGAAAAACAAGGTGACACGTTGTGCCCAACACATGGTTCTTTGTAGCAACTTGTGACAGCTTTGAGGAATGGCCCTATCACTTGTTTTTTTCTTTTTTAAATCATGTTTTAGAAGGAATTTTCATTATCCTGGAAGGAGTGGAAAGAGACAAGTGAGGACATGAAAACTTACTAGGTAACTCCAAATTTTTATGATGCCATCTATGTATCAAGTGATGCTATGAACACGGACGGGTTTTATCCCTAAAGGCTGTATGATCAACATGGACATTTTACATTTCTTCAAAACCTGATTAGTTTAGATTTCTAGCTTGACTGATATAGAATAGGCTAAAGAAATGTGATGGTTGCATAGAGCTATACTTCCAATTCCTAAATATAATCTTAAAAATTTCTTTTTCTGTGCAATTTTTTTCCATTCTTAAATGGGGAAAAGGTTCTGAGAGTTTAAAAGTCCCGAAAACTAAATTCCCCAGACTTCTCCGAGTTGACCTTAGGTTGCATGTCAACAGCTCAAAAGCATTAATTCAAAATTCAGCAACATGGATCTTGTCTGTGCTCTTTTCAAAAAGTTTTGTTTTCTGTTCTTGTCAACACTTTATTCTAGATTAGGAATACCCTTCCAGAGAATTCTCATTAGCACAGAGTCATACTGCAGTGTGATCTTTTACCCCTAGAGAACTGTTAGAAGTCATCCACTCAGCAGAGGCAATTCTGGGCAAAGACTCAGCAAGCTCACTCCTTTCCAGAGCACTTTGTGCATGATAGCTGTACAGCTCAAAATAAGAAATCCAGTTTTCACCGTATTAGTGTTTCATCTTGTTGCCTTCATCATCAAGGAAGATGAGCTGCCAGGCTGGAGACCTGGCTTTTCTGAACCATATGCGGGCAAAGTGTGATGACTGTGCCTCTAACCAGCACAGTCGAGAGGAAAACAGTACAATTACACCCATCAGGAAGTGAGGATTAGGACACACCATAACAGCTACCTGCTTTCTGTCCCCGAATGTAGCCTTTCACTTCTCTCCAAAATTGAGGTAATGGTACTTATCTACATTTCCAGGCTAAAGGCCAAATACCTTTTCTAGGAATGATTTATTTTTAACTGTCACCACAACCCCATTTCTATCAGAGGGATACTGTACAGTCATATCTTTGAGTCTCCAGGTGATTCTTGCCTTGAGATACTAGATTGCCAAGTAGCCTGTGTTTAGAGATGTAAGGAATCCTCATTGCACTTCTCAAGTAGCAATTTTGCCCAGCATTCAAAATATTTTCTCTACTTGAAAACATTCTTAGGGATTTCCCACTGAGGCTCGAAGGCATTCATATATTTTATTTATTTTATTAGAAGGCATGTAAGTAAAAACTTGCATATCTGAAAAAAGATATTAGATAGAAAACAGTAATAAAATTAACATTATTATTTTAAGAAAATTGGTAATAAATACATTTCCTCTCAACATTAAAATGCTTGTTATTTTGCACAACAATAAATACAGCATAGCTCTGGCATGGAGAAAGGCCAAGACTGGATACAATAAGTCCATGTGGTTTCATAAAAAAGCTCAGGTGATTTATAAAGGTTTGGCATCCTGCACTTGATGCACTTTGATACAACTTGCACTTTTAATTTTACTATGATTTTTAAACAAACCCATAATATTAAAATATGAGAGGAAAATTTGTTTGATTATAGGATTTTTCCTTTAAATATTTTCAGAGTAAGAGATGTGTAAACTCACTGAAACTCATCCTCAATTAAAAATAAAAACAATGGGTATCTTGGCAGCTAGTCTACAAAAATGCATTTTTTTCAGCTGTGGGTGCCCAAGCCTGACCAGCCAACTAGCAAGGGGCCAATCCCCAGTCAGTTCCTCAATTTTTTACACAGTTTTAAAAAGGAAATATTAATAACAGAGAGAGTAAAAACAGTAGTATTCACTTCCCAAGTCATGGCATTCAAAGTTCTTACACTATTATTCAAAGGTGAGGGGAGAAAGAACAGGTATTCCAGAACAGTTCCCAGCATAATTTTGGGTCATTCTGGTCTATATGTTTCTTTTAAAACTACTGGGAAAAAAAAGGAAGAGAGATATTTCCATACACTGTGCTGTTCTTATGCCAGCACGTATCATCATAATCACAACTGTGAACCTAAGTCACTGATAGCCCAATCTAATATAGATTGATTGATTGTCCCATGACAAAGTTAGATAATGTCCATAAAATGCCACAAGCTCTGGTAGAGTCCAGTACTCTTAAAGTACTGATAGGTCATGGCAAGACTTGGACTTGAGTTTGAAGGCCATGTTCTTGTTGTTCTTGGCAACTATTTTGCCCCAAAAACGCCTGGCTTTCTTGGGGATACTCTCTCTCCGCTTCTGTAGCGCCAGTCGCTTCTCATTCTTTTCCTTGCTATCCCTCCGGAGCCGGACTTGCCGCACGATGCCCTCAAACAGCTCTTTCACGTTGTGCTGCACAGCTGCTGAGGTCTCGATGAACTTGCAGTCAAACACGACAGCGCAGGCTCGTCCCTCTGCAAAATTGCAAGGTGGACATGTCACGGCGGGTCGCAAGCCCCAGGGGCAGCAGGAGGGGAAGTGGAACAACAAGCTGCCATGTGTGGAGGAGTCAGAGCCACCAGGGAATTCCTCAAGCTTAATATAGGCACAGATAAGTCTTTAATCACCTCGTGCTGCCTGTTAGCCCATGATTCATCTGCTCTGTGTCACAGTCCCTTCCCGGGGGGAAGGGGGGGGCAAATCCCCTCCTGGAAAACCCCAGGCCCTCCTGCTGGCTGCAAAGGAAGCTGGGACTGACCGACTTGAGCTGAGACACCAAAGGCTGGAACGCTTAAAACCACATGGCCATCTTAGATGTAGGCTCCCTCAAGCTGCATTTAAGGGTGACCTGCAGGCACACAGCACAGCATAGGAGGTAGGGCACCATCCTCCTCCATGGGCTGTGGGTGTAAACAGGGGGCTGGGGACAGTAGCAACTTTGGTGTGAAAAGACTTACATACAAAACCCTTAATAAAGGTAGAACTATGTCTGTGGCTTTAGGGGTGCATCTGAAATCATAGTTCTTACCCTCAGTTACGTGAGCCTAAGCTAAGCTAAACCTGACAGCTGTCTTTCACACACAAGCCAATTCATGTTGCCTTCAGGCATGCTGTGAACTCATTGACAGGACCACTAAAGAGACATGAATTCATCTACCATCTTTCAAAAGAACTTTCAATCTGGGCAGAGAGGAATGAGAACCATCCCTGTGCTTTCTATGAACTCCTCAGTTCAAACTCTTCACTTGGGGCAACCATGACAAGAGCCAGAGGAACTGTGCACATACCCAGAGAAAAAAGCTAGTCTAGCTCAGCTGGGAAACAGAAGAGCAGAACAGCTGAAGAGAGAAGAAAATGTCAAAACAGAGAAACCCACGTTTCTGATGCACTGAGATCGCACTGTTGTATGTTATGTTGTGTCATATGGTGGTACTTAATAAATATAGAAAAGGGATTATCTGACATAAAATAGCGTTACCAAGAGAGGCTTAAGGATGTGGCAGACCCCACCCAGTACTCTGTCCTGCCAGTCCTCTGTTGTTTTACTGCTCTTTTATTGCCCAGTCCTGATCCCAGTGTACTCCCCCAGCCAGAGTTTACCCAAAAGCTACCAGATGACGTTTAATGTTTATGTTGGGTTTATGCTTATCATTTTCCTTACCTGCCACTGAAACTTCACGGCACCTGACAAGGTCACTTTTGTTGCCAACCAAAATAATGGGGATATCCTCTTTCTGGCGTGCTCTGCGGAGTTGTATTCTGAGTTCAGAGGCCTTCTCAAAGCTTGCTCGGTCTGTGATGGAGTAGACAATCAAGTAGGCGTCTCCCACTTGCATGCAGTGGTCCCGAATCCATTCTCCCTCACGCTGTTCAAATGAAATGGTCAGACATCGTTATGTCCAGAGCAGGTTTTACTTAGAAAGTAAAACATTAGAGAATCCAAATACATTCCTGCTGTAAACTGTAATGGGTATGGTTTGAATCACAGTTATACTAAAAGTAATTCCAATGCGGTGATGGTATGAATACTTCACGATGAAGGAGGGCAAAACCTGCCCCAGATAATTCATTGTGCTGGAATGAACATGATCTGGAAAAAAGCTTGAATGTTTTGTTTTATCATTGAAAAGATGAAGAAGACTTGCACTTCTCAGGTTCACACTGCAGAGCCATTAGGCATGCTTGCCTTGTGTGGGGGTGGCATTAATCCTATATTTTCCCTGATTTTGCTGTATGGAAAACACGTATTTTCTTTCCCAAAAGATACCTACTTTTGATATTAGCAGTCATTCATATGCACTTTTCTTTCAGTGTTTGACTAGAACAAATTAAAGTACCTTATTATCCCACATGTCGAGCAGTATAATGGTTGCACTTTCCCCATCCACCATCAGAGTTCTTTCATATGTGTCTTCTATTAAAAAAAGCAGAAAGGTTGGTAATATATTATTTTGTGGCATCATGTACATTACAAAAAAACAAGCGGTTGATTATGGGTAACTTGTTCACAGTTAAAGTTACTGAGCCAAATTTTAGGCTGGCTCACATTCAGTTCTTTCCTCATTTCCATCAGCACTGAACCTGTACTCTGTTCATTACTGGTTGTCTTACTTTCCATGATATATGAAGGAGGCTGAAAGATCAGGACACAAAATGTTCATTATTTTGGCTGATATTCTCTTTATCTTATGTGGGAGAGAGAAAATAGAACCAGTGGAAGAAATAACCTAAGGCTGAACATTTGCCCCATGGGAGCTGCAGAGTCCAGTGAGGCTGAGTAATGGAAAATATTTGCTTTCGCTTTAGCATGAACAGTTTACGGGTGAACAGTCACTGCTGCTGAGAGCAATACAGCCAACAGCCTACCAAGCAATGGGGACAGGGTGTGTGAGACAACAGCTGTTGAGTTTTGGGAGATTGAGACTTCTGTTGCACCCTAATTCTCTCCCATTTCGCAGTTTCCCGCATTACCTTTGATGTCAAATAGCAAAAGAATCAACAAACCAGAGAAGGTCAGTTATTTTGTACTGAGGCCACAAAAATTCATACCTAGATTATAAACGCTATGTGGCAAAATGCTGCCTAGATCTGAGGAGGCTGTTCGCACTCTGGAAGGGTTGAATTTTGATCACCCCTTGCTGTGAAATCTCAGTCTAGCTTCTGCTTCAAATACTAATCTCTCTTCTCTTCCACAAAGTCGAGGGCATTTGGATGAGCGATAAGGGAGTTGGACCCATTTCTAACCTTACGTTACTGGTCAGTGAAAAAAGCCAGTCTTAGGGCTTCTGAGCATACCAGCCCTCTCACTGTAGCATTTGAAGGATCTGCCCCAACCATGCTTGTAGATAGGACTGTGTCTAACCAGTGCCTCATAATACTTCTACTGGGCATTGCTGGAGTGAACTTTCCCCTAAATTGTAATCAGTCTTTCTTCAAAGCTAGGAATTCATGAAAAAGAATGAGCCAAAAATATTACACATTTAAAATAAAATCAAATAGAGCCCATGCTTGAAACAGTTTAAAATGGCAAGATTAAAAAGACAGAGTTAATCACTTGGAGTGGTTTCCCTTGCAGACCCAATATCATGACATCTGTGCTCGTGGGTTAGCTTCATCTTACAGTCACTAGCAAAGCCTGTCTATAAAAGTAGCTGTACTCCTCCATGAGCTGGCTACCCCGAAACTATCCCCTCTTGTAATAAAATTTCCAGTTTACTAGCTAAAGTTTGGAGAATCGTTTCTTCAAGTAACTGAGCATCTGTGTGAGAATAAGCTCCATGTACACCAGAAGACATCTGAAAGGCTCCTTCTCCACTCTGTTACACACAAAGAAAGTACAAATAGGTACTCCTAGAAAATACTATGCCTAAATAGTCATATTCAGCACTGATTTGCACCTTGGTCAATCCTAAGGAACTTTCATAGAATATAAAACACACTGAAAGTGAGATCTTAGTTCATGTCGTGCTTATTTTGAAGCTGACACTAAAAATGGAGAGATGTAACAACAGCAAGTTTTCCAGTACCTCAGCAGAGCTGGCCTTGAAAATCTGTCACTGCTACACTCCAAGCAATGTTGCTGGGAGTGCAATGGAAAGAGGAAACCACACGGCTTCACATGAAGGAGAAGAAAACTGCCTGACAGGGGTGTGCTAAGCAAGTCAGCTGCACTTTCTGACTGTTTGCCCCACAGACCTACTCTACGTCATTCCTTTAGCACTAGGAAAACTTTTATCAGAGATACTACAGGCTGAGGAGCTGGTGGGACTACAGGAAAAGGTGATGGCAGAAGCTGAAGGCAGAGCACACCTAAATCCATGAACTTCAAATCCCCCAAAGGCATGAAGATCTGTGCCCCCAGTCTGAGACAGCAAGCATGGAAAACATGAGTCTGACTCTCCTGATGCTGGGCTGTATTAAATCCCGGGCAAAACCTCTCCCATCTGGGGAGTTAAAGACAGAAAAAAAGTTGTCCAGCCTATGCCCCACTGAAGGCTGGAAGAGAAGCCCAGAAACTCTCAGTGTTAGCACTGGCACCATTGCACCAAGGGATTATAGGAAGGAGAAGAAAGGGATATTGGAGAGACAAAGAAAGTCCTGCATACTTGCAGATAAGCAAAACCAGGCAGCAAACTGCATGTCCCCTGAAAGCAACAGCGACTGAATCCTTAGAGCCACTGCAGATTTCTGTGGCAGCACAACACTTCCACATCAACATCCTGCACACAATATAGCTCAGGACTTGGTGCCACAGCTTCACCTTCTGCATGATCTGATCTTTCAGATTAAAGAACACTTTGCAATCCTAAACAAAGCAGAGGAGGATAGCAAGGGGGAAGCATCAAAGAAAACCCTACAGCTTGTGCTTTTTCCTCCCCAATGGGCAATAGGAATTTTCCTACTCTGTTGAAAGACTGTTATCTGCTTTCCCCCTGGGGGAACCTCTGCTGTTCAAGCAACATGAAATGAGACCTATACTCAAAATTTTATATATTTTTCTCAAACTCCATACAGCCTGTGCTGAGGCAATGTGTTTATACAGAAAGGCTGAGATGACTTCTAATGACAAATATTTTGGATGTGACTTTTTCTTTATATATAATTCCTAAATATTTAATTCTTGTAGAGCATGAGGACCTTCAGTTATTTTCTCTCCCACACAGAAAGATGGAGTCAGTCACGTGAAGCTAGTGGTGACACAAATGTTGGACCAGCAAGAAAGCTGAAACAGCCTCTTGTGTAGCATCATCACAGGCAGGAATGAGGCAGTTTTCAACAGGTATTTTGGAATGAAATAGCATGGGAATCTGATTTGCTCTCTTTCAGGGGCTTTCAGTCATGGTTGGTATCTTACTTATCTCATTTTCCTTTCTTGTCTTCTTAAAAGAGATGCTTGAGTTGAATTAGTTTTGATGATCAGATCCAAATGTTTGTTACCTCTGTTTTTTATTAAATGGTCTCTGTTTCTTTTGTGCCAATTACTACTGGCAGAGCTGACTGCAAGCAAACACAAAGACCCCAGGACATAATTACTTACCTCCCAGTACCTCACAGTCGCTGTCGATGCTGTCATGCACCCCTGCAAAGATGTTGGCTAGCGAGGACTTCCCCACACTGTGCTCCCCGATCAGCACCACCCGGTAGCAGTTGCTACCAGACTCAGAGGAGATGACAGAGTCAGACGACTCCGAGGACCAGCTCCTTCTGTAATATTCATCGGGACTGATGGTGTATCGCTTTTGTGGGTTGTACTCATTGGAATCTTTCTGGACCAGCAGATTCTTTCCATCAGCAGGGATGCTCCATCGCTGCTGCTGCTGGTGCAGACTGCTATTGTGGGTGCGACGCATGGTAACGTTGTTGAGAGTCATTTTGAACTCCTAGTGAGAAATAGGGAAATAACAAATGTTACCCACAAAACATTTAGAAATGCATTAATGCTCTCTTACAAACTTCAAGGCAGCACATCCTCTGTAGGGACCTAGTATATAAGAAAAGTTAGCCTTTCTGCACTCTTTTGTATTTGCTAGTACACAAAGAAATACTACTCGTTAGTGAGTCAGAGCGTAGAGATAATGCCACCCTCACATGCTAAATCCTATCTTGTTTAGCCTTTACAAGCTCACAGATATGCCAGCTGCAGACCTGGAGAGAGGGAGGCATTGCTATGTCCCAGGAGAAGAAGGAAGGGGCAGTGCTCACCACACCTGTTGTACACAGCAGCTGTAGGCCTGCTGAGAGGCTGTCTATGGCAAAGGCAACGTTCCCTATCCTTTGGCTTGACTGGAGGCAAACAGAGGCACTGGTCACAGTTGTCTCCAACTGCCAGTGCGACCAGGTGTACAGCATCTTTCTCACTGTCTCAGTTAAGAGCTGAAACTTTTGGGAAAACAATAAAGCATCACTCACTGCACTCTTAGACAACCCTGTTATAAGAAAAGAGCCACGCAAGCAAGTCTTGCTATGATGGGGTGAGTTTGGGTCTTGTCTGTAGCCAGGTAAACAAAGAATGATTCTGCCTCAGAAAGTGACTTTTTGTCTGGTAAGAGGGACAACACAGTGAAGTCCAACAGCTCTTCTGAGGAGGTACAGGTTATAGCTGCTACAGGAGGTATCACTATCATTAATTTATAGATATTAAATCAATAACCTCATTTACTGCACAATTAGTTAGATAAGTTCACTCTTCTTGTCTAAGTATAGCTCATAATTACATTTTACTCAACAAACTCTATTTTGCCTTGCTTGGAGGCAGAGAACAGTGATGTCATTCTCACAGGCCAACAGCTACCATTTTTAGGAAAGTTACTTTGATACATTCCAGCTCCCAAAGTGACAGTTATTTAGACATTTTGCTTTTTTGCCATATTTCTCTGTTTCTTGGCTCTCTCTTCCACGTTAGTAAATAGGATAATTGTCCATAAAATGCACCCAATCACTTTCAGACTTCTGTAATAGGTGGTGGACAATAAAAAGTACAGCAAAGCATCAAAGCAACATGCACAAATTACTATTCTTCTTCACACAAGACTGTCTGAAAACTTCTGTGAATAAGTGCCCAAAAGGACATAGGTCAAATATACAGAAAAAGTACTATCTCAACTTATTACGGCATACACAATATTTTCTCTGTGATGTGCAGTAGTTCAGGGTAAAATGAGATTATATGCATGGTCCTAGTCATGGTAACTTTGTTGGCAAGAAATATATCTAAACTAGAAATCATGCACTCAGTAGAGGCTGCTTCACAAACAAAATTAAATATTTACTACAGCTGAATTTTAAAATGCGTTTTTCCCCTGCAGTATCCCTATTGAAAAGACCAGATGAGAATGGCCAGCTTTGATTCAGTCAAACAACAAAGCACAACTCACAATCTGCAATAAACAGTCACTCACAAAACCATCACAAACACAAACATTTTACGATTTAGCCTCTAACTAATTACCATACTTCATTAAACAAAGCCAAATGCGCCCCTGTCACACACTGCCTTCCAGGTTCAAACTGGTTTTGTTACCCCATACTGCTTTAAGCTGCCTGAGTCTCTAGCACCTTCAGTAAAAGAACCAGTCAGAATCCACTCTGCCTTACTTGTGCCAGGCTCCTCCAGGCAGTCCAGTCCCTCGCTCACGCTGCCCTTCTCTCTCAGTGGGCTGTGATGCACTGAGCTGCTCTGCTGAAGTAAATCCTCTCCTGCTTGGGGGCTGCCCCTTTAATTCTTTCTCAGCAAACCTGGTTTATATTAAGCCCATCTGATCAGAGACAGGGCTTTTCCGTGACGTGGTTGGCCTTTCCATACAACAGCCAGCCCCCAGCTGGGAGGAAGCAGACATGCAGAAGAGCAAAAACTTGCAAACAATCTCAAAAGACTTAAAATCATATGATTGCTTTAATATTGCCAGTAAAATAAACACATTTGTTTCTTCCATGATGAAAACAGGAAAGTGGAACAAAGCAAAATAATACATGCCATTTTGCCTCAGACAGTTTTTAATACATATGTTATCAAAATTAATGATGATTAAAAAGTTGCCTAAGTTTCATTAATGCATTTAATTCTCTAAATATATTATGCATCTGTTCTCTGTCTGCAAAACACACTTAAGCCCCCGCTGGATAAAACATTTCTTCGGAATAAAATATCTCAATGTTATTTTGGAATTATCTTTGAAGTAGGAATATTATGAGGGGGGTGAGTTGTTAGTTTGCTTGTTCATTTGTTTTTCAAAGCTCAGATGTTTACAAATCTATTTTTCTCTGTCAGCCTCAAAGTGACTGCACCCATTTTCCTGAACTGCTTAACCAGCTCTCACTTCTTCTGCAACCCTTTACTAGCAAGGGCTTGAAAAGACATAAAACTAGAAATTCAGTGTTACTGCAGCTGGATATTAGCAAAGATGCATCAGAACACACAAACTCTGCACAAAGACACACAGTGTTGAGGCTGTCCACAGGAGAGATGAATATATAGTGTACATGCCAGAGACCCAGGGTGTGGTCCTTAAATTCTTACAGTCTCATAGCTGATTAGCAGAAGACATTTTGCCAGAAGGAAAAAAAATCCAAACTTGCAGTGTGTGACACTTGCAACAACGTACTTCTTGATTAACAAATGAAGAATAAGAAACTGTCACAAAACTACTTGGTAGGGCTACCACAACAAAAAGTATATGTAAGCACTGTAGTCAGCTGTCAATTATCCAGGCTCTGGATTAAGTATGATGACCTCAAAACCAAGCTCCTACAGCTTTCCTTTATGTTTACAATCTCCTTCTTACTTTATCAGTCCCTGAATCTAATAGGACTAGTTCTTACCCTGCACGTAGAAAATCTGAACAACTTGGTTTTGAGGAGGGGAAAAATTTTTTTCGTACTGCAGGCAAGTAAGTCTTTAACTGATGATGCACCTTTATTGAAGGGAGCAGTGATATGCAGAAAAGAACATCTCTTTTTGTGATTGTAGCCTAGCACATTCTTCCGCAGTAAAATGGTTTTTCTTCTGCAAAAAGCAGACCTTTACAAAATTTTTCAATTGAAATCTGCTTGCTTTGTTTCCCCTTTGACTTTACTGAATTTCTGTGTCTTTCATGAGGATTTTCAGGGACCTCCTGAGCCATTCTCAAGTTTGAAGGGCCAGGAGCTTTTCCCAAAGTAATAGGCACTCATCAATGTACATTGGAATCATGCAGATTCTACCAACGGTAGAACTGAGAAAAAATATGTCCTGATTTTCTTCACCTGTGTTTCAGTGCTTGGTCCCAGGTCCTGCATCTCCACCTCACTTGTCTCTTACACATCAGCCTCTGGGTCTCTGCTGCTGCGTGATAGTCCCAAAGATCACAAAGTGCCACCTCCAACTGTGTAGGATGTACAGAGGGGCTTGTAATAATTACTGCACAAAACATAACAACATCTGTTTGAAGGAAGGTTTATGGCATGGACAGTGGTTTGCAAAAATACTTCTGCTGTTGGCATACTCAACTGAAATAGCTGATTTTTTTGAAACATGCTGGAAATCATGAAGGTGAGTGGGTGGTTGGAGTACTGTGCTCTGCACCTCTGGTTTACTTACTCTCTACAAGTTGTCTGTAATTTGTCACTGCTGAGTAAAAGAGCAAAACCTGTTTGCTGCGGGACTGGAGAGATTTATGGCCAGTCTGATTTCAGCAGAACTGTAGCCTCTAACATCTCATCCAAGTGTTTGACATACATTATAACAGAAAGTGCAGACAGAAGAAATAAACCAAAGTCAGAAAAGCATTTGTGTTTAGTTGTAGTTACTGTTAAATTAGGAATTGCTAGATGTCATCTTTCACATTCTCTTCATAAAATTCAAGACAGACAAAGAAAACACGTCTCTCCAGCAACCACACAATATGTTTCTTCCATGAAGCCATCCATAAGGGTTGTCCCAACTATGGCATGAAGAATTTGTACTTAGGGAACTTGCACGGGTGTTTCCCTTTGTACTATCTCTTCTGAGCCTACTCTGATTTTCCAACTGGACAATCAGCTCTCCAGGTCCTATTCTGTACTACTGTCTTCTTCCATATGATGTTCTTCTTCCTCAAGGAATACCATCAGCACTCATGAACTTCAACTACTCTATCTGTGGGGAAAACATTTGCTTACTTGTCTTTAAAGTTGGGGAGAGGTGCAGTATTTTCAGCCTTCTGGTACTTACTTCAGGGATAACAGCAGGTTGATTAATGAAATACATGAATTGAGTCCTTTTCATTAGGGCTGAGTATAGGCTTGGATTTCCAAATACAATCCCATGGACTGATGCAGACCAGTGCAGTCCTGGTCTGTTCAGCCCTTTTTCCTCTCTTTCCTGGTTGACACCTCTTCAACTCAGACTGCCCAAGACAGAGGCAAAAGAAGTGCTCGAACGTAACCGCCCAGTGCAATACTAAAATTCAGAGCAACTGTTTTTCACCCATCTTATCTACTCTCTGTTTCAATAATCATATCTTCAAGGAATTCTCCCTGCAGCCAAAATGAAGTAAACATCACAGAGTAGCAGCTCTGCAATCCTTCCCCAGCCAGTTACGATTAGACAAGGTGATACACAAAGCAATTAGGTAGAAATTTTCTATTGGATATAAAACAGCAGTGCTTTTTAACTGACGCTTACTTAGCTAGTTTGTATTTATGTATATGAAGGCAAAAGTAGTTCCTCAAATCACCTTCTGACATAAGGGTTGTCCATAGAGAAGACCTAAATCAACTTGGAGTAGGAAAGAAATGCAAGGGGAGGGGGGAAATAAAAAAAGAAGGAAAAACAAAATTCAAATTTATTTTAATAGAAACTGAATGCAACCTGTCTGAAAGTGCACTTTCTCCCTGTGTATTTAGTGGAGGAATACATCTTCATTCTTCCCCTCAGAAGACGTGATTTAGTAGACCATGTTCCCAGTGGTGAGTTGCCTGAACAGGCATTGAATGAAGTCCACCCACCTTACTCTCCTCCAGACTACTGTGGCATTTCACTTTTGCTCTGCCTTTCACCTCTGGCAGTGCTGGATGGCCCTTGGCTATTCTCAACCCCACCAGCAACATCAGCTATGAACAAAAATTAATTTAGGTGCTGGGTTGGATACTGCTGGACACGCTGGGAGTGCCCACAGTCACTATGTGCCCTAATGAAGCTGCTCCGTTGCCATCATTCATTCCTGCTGCACGGGGGACACAGGTATCTTGGTGAGCAAATGTAGAACAAAAAGCAATAATAGATGTGGGACAAAGCACGATTAGGCCCACAGCAATGGGACCGTCAGCTTATTTACACCAATTCATGTCCACAGCTTTGTCTTTGCCTGTCCCAATTCACATCCAATGACTGGGTATGAAGTCTCACACTGAGTGAGAAAGGTACAAGGGATCAAATACTTTGAGATTGGTAGGTATGAAGTAGGGAAATGAAGAATTATGTGCCTGAGGTAAACTGCTGAGGGTCTTAAGTGGGGCACAGGGCAGAGAAAGACATTTAGAAATTAAGGAATAATAAAACTCTGATTTGTTTTAAGGGAAACAGTCAGGATCACCTGAAAGTGCCACCATCCAATCTAAAAAAAAGGCCATTACTCCCTTCACTAGAGTAGATTTGGTAGACTGTTCCCAGCAATTGCTTGCGGGGAGTACTGAATTTGTTCCACCAACATTTTTCCTCCAACATCACAGCAGCATTTACAATTCTTTGACTGAGCACTAAAAGCAGAACATGATCCTTTGGTGAGGGAGCACAAGGATAGGTAAGAACCAGTGATCTGTAGTCCTTGTGCATGAGATAGCTGTAAAAGCCAGCATTAGAGCTCTCGGGGAATAGGATTGCCTTTAATCAGCTGACTCATTGGAGAACTCCTTATTAGTCTATTACTTGCAGATAATCTGGATTCTGATGAACCAAAAGGAAGGTGTGTTCTATATCTGTGCACTGCAGAGCTTTGTTGACTATAATAGGTGTCCAAAAGGTATTTTCCCCATTAACTCATTAAGCCAGCACAGCTGAAGTCTCAGCAGGGAGTGAGAAATGAGCAGCCAGAGGAAGCAGTGCAGTTCAGTTCATCATAAAATACAAGTTACTTTTCAGTCTAGTTAACTGAAAGGAAATTAAAACAACTGTCAGTTTTGGGGGGAGAAAAAAGAGCAAACGGCAAAACTGGATTATTTCAGTACTTAGCAAAAGCACTGACTATTTTCCACTCCTGCACTCAATGACGTTAATGAATTCTGCCAATAATTGTCCAGGGAACAGGATTAAGTCATGTATGACATAAATAGATGTGCTTTTCAATGCAAATAAAAAAATCATAATATACTAATAATAGTAGGATGTGAGCTAGACATAAATGTTCTTTGAATACTGAGTTAAAAAATCTTCAGACAAATGGCACCAGCACAGACAACTTTTTGCAGTTGATCTTTGTAGTATGCCACAGTCCTCAGTGCAATCAGGTTCAGAAGCCATGGTCTCCTTTGCAGTTGCAAGATTCACAGAATTCAATAACTTGATTTTATAGCACTAAGTGATGGTGGTAATTTAACAACAGGCAACTGCTGCATCAGCAAACCGTAGGTTAGAAATTTCAATAGAACAATGGACCTCTGGAATTCAGAACTGTTGAAGGAAGACCCAAGAAAAGGTCTGTTGGTCCAAATACCATTTCTTCTTCACTGTGGTGCCCAAGACTCTTACATTGAGTGCAGCCAACAATAATTATCAATACTCAGGCATATTCACACAAAAGTAAAAAGGAAGCCCTCAAAAACCAACCAATAGAAGCAAACTTACTTTAAAAATATTCCATGTGGTGGCCAGACTTTGAGGTCTTGATTGCATTTAATTGTTTGCTTATTTATTTATTTATTTATTTGGTTGCATTCTACACAACAAGCCTGCCTGGGATGGAAAGAGAGCACCACTGAGCTCTGCAACCCACCTCAGCCTGCAAAACACCTTCTGTTTCACATCATTAAAAAGTATTTTGGGCTTGTTGCCTGGGTGGAGGAGTCCCATTGCTGGGGCAGGGGCTGACATGGGGTCTTGGGCAAGTCAGGGGAGCCCTGGAAGAGTGGGCAAGGCTGTGGGTGTCTTCAGGACCCAACACCAACTTGGCTCACTCCTTGAGGAAATGTAATGGCACATGGTTGAGGCAGAGCTGAGTTTGGTTGGGCTGGTTTCAGTCAAGGTCGCACCAGGGCTGTTATTCACATTTGCACCAGTAGAAATGTGACGTGCTAAAACACACAGCACAGTGGCTAAACCAGCTCTTCTTCCAAAAGATCAAGTCACATCTGGGCTATGGTGTCTGGGTATCATATCCCTCCCCAGCTCCATCTTTACTGTGCAGTCAACTAGCAGTAACAAAACCACAGCTAAATATGGTGTTCTTGGAGGGAGCTCTCATCTTTCCCCGTTTACAGTATCACCCATCCAGTGTCCCTAGTTCAGCGCTTGGCTGCCCGCTCACCACACTAGCACCTAGTAAAGTGATGCTTCATGCGATTGCTCAGTGATTCACTGCCTTGTTTGGATTTTCTGGCTCCTGGGTTCATGTTTATCAGCAAAATACACACTCTCCACTGTCAGGCTGTAAGCGGATTGGAGCCGTACGAAATGCCTCTGAGTAAGATGCTCTACACAGTCAGGCATATTTAATGTCTATTTAATTGAACAACAGTATCTCTTTTATTAACACGGCTTTACTCCCATGTCGTTCAGCATGTACCTTCCACTTTTCCAAAATGTAAGATGTGATAATGAACATATAAGTGAAGATATGTTTTTTATTTTCTTTTTGAAGATCTAATTCTTCATCTCTGTTGTACTGTGTCCATGACAGGACAGCAGGACAACTGAACACTGGGCCCAGCAGGTAGGATTCACTTCACCTCATTTAAACTACTCACCTTTGTTCCCAGAGGGAAGCAGACAGGGTTAACCAAGTAGCTTCAGGGTGATTCATCCAACACAGGTTACACAAATCATGGAGATGTCTCTCTCCCCACTGACAACAGAGGGGGGGAAATGAGTCTCTCTGCACTAATGCTGGCCTTAAACTGCACTGTCTGAAAATTATACTGGCAGTCAAGTGAAATGAAGACATCACTAACAGCCTAAAGGCTGATTTTTACAAGTGCCTTTTCAGATGGCAAATAAATAAGACAAGGTTTAAGATGTAATCATTGCATATACAGTGCTGAATAGAACTTTCCTGCTGTAGTACAGGAGATGCATAAATGCACAAGCAACTTGGTTACAAAACTGGAGATATCAGTACATGAGCCATGTTCAACATGGATGGTAAGAGGGGTCTTTTTGCAGTAGCTGCTGGGACACTTCCGGAGACTAATTACTTCTGCTGCCATCCACACTGACGGAGCACCAACTGCTGTTTCTGCACAGCCTTAGACGTATGGTATCATGGCTTGTGGAGTTTTCTGCCCTGCTTCTGCAAGCCAGTGTGCTGTCACTGCATCACCACAGACATATGTCCTGGTCCAGCCAGCCAGCCTCTTGAAAAAGGAATATCACATCCAGCATGTTTTTCAGGGAACATACTCAATAAAATAGCAGCAGTTACAATGTTGTCAGTTTCTATCTTACTCCACAAAGCCAGTTCCTTGTCACTGAAGGCTCTGACATTCCATAGGAGGCAGAAACGGGTGGCACTGCTACAGCAGGAACTTCTTGAGCCCTCTAGCTGGGACACGCACCTGCACACATGTATGACAATGCTGAAGTTGTCTGTGTGACCTCCTACAACCACCACTAGTTTGTCTTTTGCTTCTTCTCTATTGTTTTAATAAAATTTATTAATTTTGAAAGCTGGCAGTAAACACAGGAGCTGGGTATAGAAGAAAAAAAGCCATAATTAATAAATCATCATTTTGATGGCTAGCAGAAACTTCAATAATTTCACTGCGTTGTTCTCCAGCGCAAATCATGTGTCTGCAAAATGTACATCTCAGTGATAATGTGTAGGACAATACCATTCTTTTCAGAAGCAGTGGGATCTGCAAGGACTCTGTCACATGTTTTTCCTCCTTCATGGTAATTAACATATTATTTAATGCTTTCTGATTATTTTCTACACTGAAAGCTACTAAAATTTCCCATGAATATGGGAGGACTTGTGCTCATCAAGCCAACTACACTGAGCATGCTACTGACTAAAAGATGTAGATGACTATAAAAGGGAATGTCTGTCACTTGCTCAAGAACATTTCTCAGGTGAGCTGCTCTGAAGCTGGATACCTGACATGCATTGTTCCCACAAAGTACAAGGTTAGAGAAACAAGTAGCAAAAAGCTTTGATTCCTTGAGCCTCTGGAAGTAGCTAAAGCCCTGTTTTTCACAAATCCGGTGTGTCACTGGAAGTTTAATCAAAGGCCAGAATGGCAAATTTAGAAGCTAAAAGAAAAATAGTTAATTCAAAGTCACAAGCTCAAGGAATGTATTTCTAGGATGACTCATAAACTAGATCTGATTGTTGATGCTCTACAAATCTGTTCTATGTAGCTCACAATTCGGCCACCAGAGCTGAGCGAGTGAGTCGGCCCTGCTGTCCCTCCCGCCACACTGTGCCCTCCCTGCAACCCTGGTCTGACGGATTTTAAACAATTCCGTTACATTGCAAAGTAAGACCCAGTGTAACACAAACATGAATTGAGATGATAAAATATATCATAGTGAACAAAGAGAGAAACCAGGGGGAACAATACGGACACGTCCCATTGCAAAAGGAAGAGAAAATATTTGGATCTCCTGGTTACAAGCCCACTTCTGGTTGACTTCTGACCCAAGACGGCTGCTGGCAATTACATCACCACTTCTGGCCAGTATAATGCTGCTTCCAGTAGCTCTTTGCCTTGTTAGCAGGGTATGCACAAGAGCAACTTCAGCTGAGTGAGTCAGTGGAGGGAAACGGGCTTCTTCAGCAGGCACAGCGGAGCAGCTAAAGTTGGTTTTGGTACTGAATTGCCTTCCATGTTCTTCCTCACTCACAGTTTAAGGAAAAGATGAAGCTAAAATGAGAAGCACCCTTAGTGGACAAAACATTCTTTCATTAGAGGATCACATAGAAAAACTCTGTCTGACAGTTTACCTGAACATCTTCAAATATCTGCTCTTATGAAATGCCTCTTTCTTCTCTTACAGTGGTATACACCAGAAGTCACTCTTAAATAGGTCAATAGCAAGCATAACTGATATTTAAAAACATGTCCAAATTATGCAAAGGCAAAACAAAAGTCCACATGTTCCATAGGGAATGAACACCCCCTGTCTCATATATCTGCACATTTCTGGTTCAACAATACTGTACAACACCTGTGCCTCGATGCTTCTCACACTTCTCATGGAGAAGAGAACATAGCTACCGCCTTCATTTCCCTGGATTCTCCCTGCTGTCTTCACCCAGGAGGCCCTCAACTCCACCTTTGAGTTATTTTTTGATTAACCACATGATTAGTATCGTCCTTATGTGTTGCATATAACTTGTTAACCTTCTAGCTGAATAAAAAAAGAAAAACTGAGGAGAGGAAGAGAGGTAAAGAGACAGAGAATCAGAAAAATATGTCCTGCTCTCAGAATAGCCTATTTGAGATGGTGCAGGTTCAAGCATTGTCCTTTATTTGAAGATGTTATATCACTTGTGGAGTGTCACTCGCACTTTTTACTCTGCCAGCATCCCAGGAAAGTGCTCCCAGCTCCCAGTGTCTGTCTGTTATTGCTTACAGTCATGTGACTATACTAAGGAGCGAAGCCTCTGCAGCCCAAAACGACTAGGAGAGACCTAAGACCTCCACCACTTTGGCTTTCCAAAGGACTCCTCAACCATCAGTAACATAATGATCCTTATCATGGATTTTCACCCAGCATACAGGCAGGGGAGGTATTTCTTCAGCTTTCTGATAAACCAGAAGTTTCCCTGCAGGTGCCCTCACACAGGCTGACTCCAAAACCCTTTCAGCTCTACCTGAAGTGAGCATCAGCTGCTCTTTTCACACCAGGGGCTGTGGAGCAAATACACAAAGTCATGTGTGGGCTTGTTCAAATTCAATAGAAAAAGGAAGATGCACATTTGATCAACTTCAGGCCCAAAGTCTGTGGAACTGGGAGAAAGTGAGGATGAGAATGTGGAGATGAGGACAGTCTATGTTAACAACATTTTATCAACGATGAGAGGAAAGTTGAGACAAAATGAGATTACTTCTCCCTCACCCAGGAAGACGTCAGGTTCTGGAGGTATCAGACACAAAATGTAACTTTCCGTGAAGGACATACCTGGCTTGCAAAGATCTGTTTTTTGGATTATTTTATTTTCCATTTCTGAAGAACACTGGAAAATCTTTTGCACAGTGAGTGGAAAAGTTCCTGAATTTTAGAAAAGTGCAATAAAAAAGTCATGTAAAGGAAAGGGCAGATACTCAACAGACAACAAGTGGGAAGCGAGCTATGTTATGGGTTGCTTTGCATCTTGAACATACTTGGCAACACTCTGCTGTTGGCCTTACAACTCTAATTTCACCTCCAGACCATACCAGCAGTTTCTCAGTGGCAGCTGCATGTATCACAGTCCCCTGCTGAAGATACTTCTCTACCTTCACCAGATCAGCACCCAATACTGAGAGAAACTCAGCTGCCTGGTCCTGGCCCTGGCTTGGTCTAGAAGTAATGGAAGTAGCAATCACATATATTCATCTTCTTTAAAAAAAAAAAAAGAAACCCAGTGACAACAACAGTCATAGCAATGTCTGAAGACTGACAGCCACACCAGCTCTGTGCATCCTGTAGCAATGCAAAGGACATAATAAACCCAAAGTAAGATATAGTGCCTTGCAGAGGCAAATGCAACATGCTGTCTCTAATATTAATTACTAATTACATTAGAGCTGCACAAATCACCTGGTAATAACTTTTTTGTTTATTTAAAGTCTGCGTCACTACTTTAGTTATTGTCTTTCCATGATGCACTCATGGAGTGTATACTTCCCTGCAAATGGAGCGGCGAGTTCCCAAAACCCACCTGTTTAAATACACAAACTGTCCCATATGCATTTCGGGGAAAAATGATTTATCAAACACCAACGTACATGGAGAAATTCCTGAGCAGGTTGAACAGACCCTCCTGCTTACTGTCACTTTGCCAGCTGCAGTGGAGGGAAGGAGCTGCCAAGTTCAAAACTTCATGAGAACACTCACAGCTGCCACAGGAGCTCTCTCCTGTAGGGCTCAGGCAAGCCAGGGACTTCAGTTGCCACCCCAGATGGGGAACGTGCAGGAGGTTGCAGCGGAGCCAGCCCAGCCCAGAATATTTGAGGTTATCATCACATGGCTACATATTCAAGCCCATGTGGCTGTAAGTGACAGCAAACATTAAAAAGCTCAGTCCAAGCTTTTATTTAATGCAGCAAGTCTGAAACATCTTAAAGATATAAATAACCACTGCTAATACTCAGTGTTACCCAATGGCTGAACTAGGTTATACTATTTTTTGGTTTAATTGGGGATAGCCCAATATATAAATAGGTTATGGTTATGTTTAGCTGGGTACAAGGATTAGAGACTGGCTTAACACAGAAGTAGATCCTGATTTCCACTTCAGAAATAGAAAGAGATTAACTTGACAATAACAACAGAGGCCACACAGAGTGACGAACCAGCGAATAGCGGCTTTCACTGGTCAGGGATGTTTGTCAGTGACAGTGGTCTGACACCTCTGATGTTTACGTCATTTCCTGTGCTAAGAAAAGGGCATCCCTTAAGTATTATGAGACAGGTAAATACTCCAAGGGAATAACACTGAAGAGTGAATTATCTCTGACACTGAGGGCATACACCAGGTTTCAGAAGGCACCCATTGTACTCCTTGTGATGCCTCTCATGAACAAGGCACTCCCTCCAGAGCAGCAGCACTTGGCTTTCAGTGTTTGCACTGTGCAGTTTTATTCAGATGTTTGGAGCAGATCTCTGTATCATTAGGTCTTTGTCTTTAAATCAGTAAAATGACACAGGAATAACACAGTGCTTGTGAGGAGTATTGGAAAAAGCACTTAAATTATTAAAAGAAATCATAACTGACGTGGAAAATATTGCTTAAATAATAATTTCCTTCTAACTGTTTAAAGCAAAGTTCTGAAACAGTTACAAAACTGGAGATTGAAAGAATTGGAAACAAAATCATTATTATTTGACATACACAGTCAGAAACCAAGCCACATCGTGCCAAGCACTATACAAACATATATCAAAAATATAGTCCTTGTCTCAGACAACTGCCAGCCTCATTATTAAACTAGAGGCACATGAAACAGAAGCAAAGAGAACACACTGGTCAGCAGGAAAGACAGTGGTCAGAGCAAATCAGCATCACAGCAGCCATCAAATACTTGCAGAATAATCAATGACTTTCATGTAGACTTTAACAGAGAATGAAATAGCTCTGTGGTCTATAGGGATCTTCTAAGCACAGGGGACAGCAGAGGAAAAAGTATGGAAAAGTGAAAACTGTAGACAAATTCTCCTTCATCACTATGGAAAAGAGATTTTTTTTTTTAGGGGGAGCAGAGTTGAGTGCATTTTCTAACAGAACTCTAAACAGCTTTGGGTCTTTCAGGACACCTTTACATTACCTACAGATTTTATCATCCAGTTTCAGGCCATGTTCGTAATAACATTTGGACTTAGACAGTCTGTTAGCCTGAGTTCTGCTTGGTTTTCTCAGAAATCAAAGAAAAGAATTAACTTGTCAGTATTTGGATTTTTCCCTTTTTGTTTGTTTTTTTTTTTTTTTCCACTTTTAAAACACGTTTAAAACACCTTAATCTAAATTTCCAGAAGTTAGCAATAACTTCAAGTTAACAATAATTTCCTGATGCCCTGGTACTCTCTTCAATTCCTTTTTTTTAGCCTCATACCATAGAAAAAATAGTGCCAGAAAACTGGTTTCTTACCAAACATATTGAGCTGGGCACAAAAACCTGTGCCTGGTAACATAAAATCTTTTATATTAAAAGACCAAAGACTTTCCTATGTAAGAAGACAATGAAACATAAAAACAACCACAATGGAAAAAGTGGAATAGATTTACAGTTTTAAAATAGCATGCGTGATACAAAAGTTCATGGACCTATTTAAATTTCAAGAAAAAAAGTTGGTGGGTTTTTTCATTACTGCAGAATGCATTCATTGTGGGTTTTAAGTGCCTTGATTTAGAAGTTGAAGGCAATTTTTATTAATAGCACATGTAATCCCAATACAAGAGATTCCTGTGGCAGATTCATTTGCTCCTTCAACAGGCACCCTTAGCACCAGTAGGAAAAAGGGCTGTGTAAGAACTTGGCAAAGGGGGATCCCGGTGGCAGTGGGTCCCTGCTGGCAGTGCCACTCCTGTCCCAGAGGCAGGGTAGGCATGCTGGAAATGTTCTGAGGACAAGGCATGAACATGCATCCTCTCCCATCTGGAAGGAGATTCCACACAGAGATACATATAAGCCACTATGGTTCCCTGGTCTAAAACATCTGGGGCAAGAGGACCTCAGGATGCTGCACTGCTCAAGAGTACAGACCCAGTCATCAGGAAGCAGAGCGAACACAATGCTCAGAGGAATGAGAGGAAGGAAAAGCCACCTTGTTTGCTGTCACTGGCTGTAGCTGCCAGCTTTATTCTCTTTTACCCTGTTTATTCTAAGAACTTCTCTGACATATATGGAGTGAAGGTCCCTCTGTTTTCTATGATTCAATTTATGTCAGCCTTTTCAAGGAAATAGTTCTTGTGAACCAGGAAAGAAGAGAAAATATAATCCTCCCAACTTTCTGAGAAAGCAAATAGCCACCAGGAAAACCCTCTGTTCAGCAGACCTTGACATTGCAGAAAAGCTGTAATCAAAATAAGTGTCCCATAATCCACCTTATCAGAAGCCCTGGGAGATGCTGTGCTTCCCAAACTTGCAGATCCCTAATCTCCCCCTCTTTGGAGAAAGCTGCTTTTCACCACATGGCCACCAAAGCAGGAGACCATAGCTCAGGAGCTGAAGTAGGCAGCCAAGGACGGTCACATCTGTGTGCAGGAGCCCAGCTCTGCAAGAAAGGGATGGGACTTCATTAGAGAGCCCTGAGGTTAAAAGGTAGTTATTAGTCCAAGAGGCATCTGAAAACTCTTGGGTAAAATCTTTAGAAAGGCAAGGAAGACTTAAAAACCAAGGGGAAGGTTTTAGGAAGAGAATCACTCAATTGCAGAGCAGTGGTGAAAGAGAGCCCAGAGCTGCAATGACACTCCGTCCCTCTGACTGTCCTTTGAAGGAATTTAAGGAATGCCAAGATCGGGTCTGATACTCTACTAAATGCTTTTTTATTTTCTTCTTGTTATAAATTTGATGCTTGAGTGATTTCTGGCCCTAAAAGATGAATTCCAAGCTGTCCTGAAGGTAAAAGGGCAAGAGCTGTCATTACCAGCGGAGTTTCTGAAACGAGCTACAGAAATACTAAGACTAACAAATGATAAATCCCAGCTGCTGATGCTCCCAGTACACAAAACAGAGCTGTTATGAGCTATGATAGCTCTTAGGAGAGGGGAGAGAGTTGCCAGGATTGCAGAACCCCTTTATATTAATAATTTTATATAAAGTTTCCAGTGGAAATATTTTGGCACATCTACCCTTGAAAAAGTCAATTAAAACCCTGTATGAAATACGTTTCTGCTTTTCAAACTTTCCTTTCTTTGTGTATTCCCCTAATAGCTCAATATTTGCCAGCGAGCTAACCTCGAGGCCATTCCAGTGTTCCATAAACCAGCAAGCTGTGGGAGTGAGGGAGTTGTACCATCAGCCCATGGCCACAGCCAGTTAGGACACTGTCTCTTCAGTTCCTTTCCAAGGTGACTCCCTAGCTGTGCATTTTGTCTTGCAAGAAGTTGTGGAATGCCATGGTCATTTTTCTGTTGCTGTTATCACAAAGAGAATTCAAGGTAACTACAACTCTTTGTCAGGGATCTGAATTAGTGTGAAAATCTTTTACCAGCACTTGCTGTCCTGGCATCCTCTGCTTGTTGGCAGCACAGTTACCTTCTCTGGTCATGGCATATATTGACATAGGCAGATTTTGTTCCTGAAAAGGCAGTTTTTAAAACATGCTTTGGAGGATCTGAAGGCACAGGATATCATTGTGACAGAGGGGCTTGGGGTAAAATCACCCTGCAGCCAGGTCTGCAGCAACGGCAACAAAGACTGGAAAGCAGTGACAGCACAGAGAGCCCCAGGGGCTTGCTTGGTAAACAGGGGAGATGGCAGAAGAAAAAAAAAGCAAGCAGCTAATGAAAAAGGCACCTGCCGCAAACTAAGCATTGCAAAGCATGGCATAGCGAGAAGGGCAGTGTCTCATTACCCAGTGTGAGAACTGGGGAGGGTCAGGGAGGGCCCTGCGGCCAGAGCACACAGCAGGGATCCTACAGACATGATAAAAGCTTGATACATGCCAGATAAGGCCTGCCAGTTGAATAAAAGGCCCATAGTGTCATGAGCATGACACTGTACTAAATGTATGTATCGTTCTTCAAAGCCTTTCCAAAAATGACAAATTATCTCAATGCAGATGTTTCTTTACGTATTATTCACTTTTCATATGTCTACTTCTCCTCTAACAGATATTTTCTGGCACTTAGGTAAATTATTCAGTAGATTGCAGATCTGTCAAAGGCCAGGCAGCTGTCATGATAATAGGGATAACAGATATTACATATAATCCTGCATCCTTCTATCACACAGACAGTCCTCATGGACCTCACCGGTGAGATGAGTGTGAATAAGAATTACTGCACAATAAAACTAACTGGAAAAAAAAAAAAGGAGGATGACAGGTCAGAATAAATTATGTGGAATATCAATACTGTCAAAACAGAAACATTCTTCTCTTCTGTGTTTGTCTTTTTATCAACAAACATTTTTAAAGGCAGCCAATGCTGCATCCCCTGCTGGCTTCTGAACCAGTGCTTGAGCACATGGGCTTTGCATGAATTTACATGTGCAGAAGTGAATGTGTAAAAAATGATTTGCACACAGAGTTTTTTCTTCAGTGCTAAAAGAACAGAAGAATCTGTTGGCATTAAAAAATGAGATGTGTAAGTGAGCTCACAGATCTAAAAGCTACACATTGTGGGCCAGAGGCTGGAACATATGCAAAAATATTTGTATATGTATGTAGACAAAATCAAGTTTCCATTACAGCTCTTTCTATGTCAGAAAATAAAGAATTTGAACCAATTATATAGTCATTTAAATAACTGTGCACTTTGTAGCCTTCCATTTTGTGTGGTCTTGCTTTATTTCATGTGTGCCATTTACCACCTCCTGTTGCCAATGATTTGGAACCCAGTTCTAGGAGCTTTCTATTAGTTCACTGCTGCAGCAGACACCAAGCAACAATGTTGGCTGTAACAGCACGTACACTCAAGTCATGATTCATTATTTTTGGTTCCTAAGAGTATACATGATCCTAATCAAATGCACTTGTAAGCAAGTCAAGTGTGCTTGATTAATGCTAACGAGGAAAATCTGAGAGCAGATAGGCATGTAATTTCTGCTTCATTTAAAAGGCATATTGAAAACTGAAAACCTATATTGGTGCAAAGCCTATTACTAAAACATAAACTATACTTTGTCTTTCTGCATCTGTCAGCTGTAAGTACTGACAGCTTAGGAGCAGGGTTTCTCCATTGCTGCTGCAATGTGGTTTTTCTTCTGGAGATGTATGTGTGTCTAGTTTTGGAGCCACATCACAGTTTGTCCCTGAGGCCATGAAATATTTATAGAGTTCCTTCTATGAATTTGAATTGCAGCAAGTAGAACAGTCCCACAGGTCTCACATTCTGAAAAATTAAATTTAGACAGTGTGCCTCCACAGATTTCAGTAGCAGGAACCTAAATAACTGCCAGAATGAGGGCCACCATCACTCACCCAAAAGGTACAAAGTAAAAACCAGTTTGTAAGCAGCTGCATTAAAAGCCACTCTTAACAGTGACTAATAAACCTCATTGGCTGTACTGATGAGAGTTCCAAAAGCCCTGAGCTGTGCCACAGCGCTGGCAGGCCATTTGATGGTCACTTCATCTCTTAACACAGGTGGGCACGAGACAATGAGCCCTGTAGGTGTAGGTAACCACAGGTATGAAATAGAGGCTTGTACAGTAACAACTCTTTTATACACATCTTTTGCTAGAAGCTACAGGGGTCAGAAAGAATTGTCAGCACCAGTGGGGCAATGTGTTATTCCAGCAGCAGCATAACATCCTTTTTCTGGAATTGCGTGTGTTAACTCCACACCCTGATTTACCGCAGCTCCACGGCCTGCGCAGCAGGTCTGTTGACTGCTGTCCTGCAGTATTTCCGTAACCCTGTTTGTTACAAAGAGCAGACAGTGTCGCTGCAGGCTGCAAACCAGCTTACCAACGCTGTGCTACTCCAGTGCTGCAGGGTTGTGAGAGCAGCAGCTGAAACAACGATGCTGCAGTGCCTGGGCTCAAACCCCTTGCAGGAAACAAAACAAAAACTGCTCAGCCTTCCCTCTTCTCCACTTCAGGCAGGCGTTCTACACTGAGGCTAGCAAGGAAGTGTTCAGTGTACAGGAGAGAGAAGTGACTATGATCACATCTAGCACTTATAACCCATATATTACTGTGACTACAGTCAAGGCAATGACTGTATCAGTCCTCATGTCCAACACTGGTGCAAGGGAACAGAAATGTGTGCATGAGTTCTTTAAGTGCAATACAAGTGGGAATATAGGTGACTAGCACTGGCAAAACAAGCTACCAAACCTCACTAGAACAGCAGTACACCTGAGGGGTTATAGGCGCAAAGGATTTTGCCTTAACAATATTCTCAGATGCTTAAAATTCTTCACTGTGCATGCCCTTGGGTGCCACTTCTGTGGCCAAGATTATCATACCTCTTTGTCTGAAAATCACAAACTGCTCACTGTCTTGACAGCCTGGTCCCTTTGGGATTCCCAGCACGTCTAAAGTATTCAGCAATATCCATTTAGCAAAAAACAATCAAACAAAAATCCCAGCCCAAACAGTAGTCATTTCCATCCTGAAATGAATTCCAACAGGTTTCCCATAGCAGCCTTGTGGACACAGCACTCATGCAGGAAATGGGAAAGCAGTATAGACTCCTCTCTTCCCCTGGAAGGGACTCAAAGCCATACACTCCCTGGGCTGCTGCTGCAATGTATCCCTGAGGAACCAACACAGAGCCCAGAGAGGAAGCTCAAGCCCATCTTTCCACACTGAATCTTTTAGCCACTAGACTACATTCCTGCTTTTATATATTAGAGTGTTTCCATGAATATTATCAGCCCACTGTGTCAGTTTTGGCGAGAAGCTGCTCCCTGTCACCTGCAATGCTTCTATAAACCAGGAGTTCAGGCATGCTCCTTAGAAGAAGCTGCAGAGCTGAATTCCTTCAGGACAAGGAGCTCTCCTATGAATGAACAGTGTAAGGAACTGACTATTAATCAAAAGGTTGCCTTACCTTCTGTGCAGGTGCCTCTTTTCATGGCTGAAAGAGAGACAAAGGTAACACAACAGGGTGCACACAGGCATTAGGTGTGATTTTGTGGGTTGTTCTGTAAGGCTAGCTCCCCCTCCACTGCACTGGAAGGGCTCACCTGCTCATTTTTGGGTCCAGCCTTCTCCTTTCCTGACATGCTAAACACGTGTGGAACATGCTGCTGTGATTGCACACACTGACCTGTTCATGCACCAGACAATAGTTGTGGGCAACTCTGAATCCCAGTCTCACAGAGGACTTACGAGGAATCAGTTCTGAGGAGCATTAGCCCCATGGGATGCAGAATTAGAGCACCCATCTCTGGTTCTGGGCATATTGAATATGGGACCCTGGGGACAGTTGTCTTAAAGTTCGTTTTGCAGGGTCACCAGTGAAGGGCTTTCGGAATCTAAACACCATGCCTGCCTTCCTCCTACACTCTTCTCAAAGAGCTGAGGAAATACCTGACTTCAGCTGAGGGGAAACTAAGTATTTTTGTTTGGATAGTACCTCCCAGAGAACGAATGCTTGGAGACAACTAGCCAAAAGCTTGTGAGTATGATGAGTTTGATGTCTAAAAACATTTAAAAGCTGTGTGGATTCAATTCTCTGTGTGTGCATGCAGTCAAGATTGCTTTGTGTCTACTATAGTTTGGAGCTTTGGGCACTCATCATGATCTAGTTTAAGAGATTGCTCCAAGCTCTATTAGGTTTCACCAGTCTCTTCATGGTTTTTCTGTTTTGCCTGCTGATTTACTGTTATCCCATCTCCTTCCCCATCTATTGATTTACTCCATATAGATGGAAATACATCAGAAAATGATCATCTGGGCAGCTCAACGGGCTACAGTAAAGGGGCTGCAACCTGTGGTAGCATACCCTGTGTTTGCAAGGGGCAAGACAACTCTCTTACTTGTGCGTTAAGAAAGTTTACGATGTTGCTTCAAAATCAGAATAAAAATATTTGAGCTAATTATCATCCTCTTTTCCCCATTTAGCGTAATACATAAATCTTCTGGACTAGCAGAGTCTCAGCTGTTTCTGTGTGGCTACTGCACATAACACCATGCACAGAGGAGCAGCTTAGAGGAGACAGAGCCTCTTACGGGCCTCACAGTTTAGATTTTTTTCTGTGCAGTATTTTGCAATGACTAAAGTTTGCCGCAACTGTCTTAATGTGTGTTTCTATATGCAAAATCTCTCAGCCCAGCAAGAGTCCATCACAACTTTTGGCTTTGAAAACCTCTCCTCTATATCAGCAATGATGGCAAGCAGAAGGCACAACCGTCCTGATTAATTAATCCCCACATAGCACCTCCTAGCAACCCAAGGCTGTTTTGCTAACACTTCTAGCTGGGGCTTGTGAGTGTATAACTTAACCACATGGGAATGCACTATCTCACTCTCATGAGCTCAGAAGGCTTTAAAGGAAACATTACCTACTTCAGTGCTTTCTCTGAGATACCATCAGTGGCTGGACAAACAGCATGACCAACAGACAGTCACAGCAGGCAGGAAGAGAAGGTCTGATGCTAAAATACATAGTTAATTAGCAACTCTTCCATTTTCCCAAAAGTCTGATGAAGCCAGCCAGTCAAACCTTAGCTCCAAATGTGTCCACTACAGCAAACATCAAGGAATTCCAGAGCACAAATTATGCCTTTCTGGAAGGCACCTAAACACTGAACTTGTGTCACTGAGTTTGTGCAGCGTTAAGTGCTGATAAATAACCGGAGAATGTCCATCCAGGATGCAGGGCCATTCTCAAATTTCATGAGTTTTTATCACTCTGACATACACTATCTACGTAAGAGTAGTTTCCAGACCCCATATTCCAACAGCACTGGAGCTTCTCAGATGTACTAGTGAGTGCAATGTGACATCCCACCCTCAAAACCACTTTCTGCAATATTACATTAAATCCCCCTGCCTGATTTGGCATTGACAAGTTTTTAAGGTGCCACTTCAGAATATCTGTACCCCTGTGTTTTTTAAGATATATCTTTTACTAGAAAATCTTAGCTAAGCAAAGTTAGCAGAGAGAGGCATCTCAGCTATCCTGAAGCGCGAGGAGAAAAGTATCTGCTTTCAGTGTTTACACTTGATAAAAAACCAGGAGACTCCACCACCAATGTCATTTATTTACCTCCACTAATTGCTTTACTTTGAAATGTGCACCCACCTGCTGTGCTTCCTCACCTATGGGAGGTCAGTGTACGTGCTCTTTGCTAAAATTAATTAACAGGAGGAGCAGAAATTTATATAGTAATTAATTAATTTTCAACACACTACACTACCAGGAAGCCCAAGGAATGTTTATAACCAGTGGATCTCCAGGAAATAATAATATACACAAAGAGAAATCACTCAGGATTATGGCCCCTACCTGGCATCACATATTAGAGCATGAAGGCGGACTTGATGGACTGGGACAACTTTAACAGCTTCAGGTTAATTCTGTGAGCTTAGAGTGCACAAAGGGAGGGGTGGTCTCAGGAGTCCTCATCCATGTTACCAGTGATTATAAACATATGTTTCTGTCCTAACACTTGCAAATAATTTTTTACTTCTAGAAATCTGTTTTTTTAGTTCTTCATTTAAACATAATAAAATGCATTTTATTGTCATTGAACTATCCTCTGATAATGAGAGGCATGCCACAGTGATCTGGGAAATGCTGATGCTCCTCCCTCTGGGCAGCACTGCACTACCCATTCAGGATGCTGGGATGATTCCTCATCAGACTTGTCTCCTCTGACCAGCACATCATGTCAGCAGCCACACCACCATCTTCTCTGCAGGCCTCCTCTCACACACATTTCTAGCACCACAAATGTGTGGCTCCCCTCCTAAAAAGGACAGAGAGACCCTTTATTAATGATGGCCAGCCAAAAGATTGTTGAAAGTTGTTCGTCCTCAAGCCTGACCACTCACAGCAGCATTAGGTGGAAAACTTGAGGTAGTAGGGGGAAGACACAGGGGTGGGTTCTCATGGGAACTCAGTGGCGTGGCAGCAGCAGCAAATAAACCACCACACCTGGCCTGGGGTCGCACTGGCAGCATCTCCATACAGCCTCCCAGTCCACAGCCACAGCCTCGGTGCACTGGGACAGTCCTCAGGGGACTGTTGCCTTCACTGCAAGGCAGTGCAAGCAGTGTAAGATCAGAACTTCTTACCAGAACAACTCACCAGCATAACTGTTGTTCACTGTAAATCATGTACTGAGTTCTTTCAATCAGATTCCCTAAGGAAAAAGGTCCATAGGTGTCCTGGCTTTCCAAATCATGTGGGAGCTGGAGGAGGGGGGTAACATTGTTTTGAATATTGTCTGTTTGAAAGAAAGCCATTACCTTTCCACTCTGCCATGCCCAGGGCTGGTGTGGGTCCCCACGCCCTGACATGTCTGCAGCTCCTTGCTGGCCATGACCACAAATAGTGGTGCTCCCACAGGCAGAGGGAATGTCAAAGGAGCTCAGCACTGAGAGTGCATTATTCCCAGCAAGTCATTTCCAGTCTAAGAGGAACACCTGCTCGCTGTAACTTCTCATCCTCCTTCCCAGCTCCTGTTTTTTTGCTTCCTGACCTATTTCTCTGTAGGAAAGGAGAAAGGAGAGAAAAAGGGTTCCCACAGCAGATGTTCTGCAGAGCTCAGCAGAAGCCTGTAGTGGCTCCAGACACAGCTTCTGCTTGTCTGGTAGCACAACCAGCCCAGCATACCCTCAGCCACCCCAAAACCTGCTGCCACCCCAGGACCTGCTGCTGACAGCTGCTGGTAGCAGTCAGGGGCTGGACACTGGATATTTAATTTTAACTTTTCATTAAACCTGACTCTGCAGATGGTCTAAAAGCTGCACTTGTTCAAACACAAGCTCTCATCAGTTCCATCTCCAGGTGGCTCAGCAAGTTCTCGTGTTTGGGTAAAGCAGAGCAGCACACAGCTTTGCCTAAGAATGTGCAACCTCTAGAAGGGATTTCTGGTCACCAGAACTTATCTGCCTGGCACACTGACAAATAAAATGGAAGCAGCACCCACTTTGATAGATGATTATTAGGAAATGTTTCCCCACATTTTACCAAACTTTTCCCTGTGACCTTTCTCAGGTGGTACTACCTTGATTCTTACAAATGCCCTTCTGATGTCATCACGCTGGAATCAACCTAGTCAGGTTTGGCTTGGATGCTGTAGAAGATATGTCTTAGTGGGATGTATACTAATCACATGGTGAGCACCTGGAGGTAGATTAGAAGTGGTCATATCTGAAGAGGCAAAACGAGCAAGACACAGCAGTTTTGGATACCTTCCTTAGCAGGTCAGCTCTCCGTACCTTAAACTCTGTTCTATTTGCAGCTGAGCACTCCTAAGGTGCAATGCCTCACAGATAACAGGGAAAAGCAGATGGAGACTGCCAGGCTTGCTTGAACTGACTCTGAGCGTGTCCATGATTTGGTAGAAAACCAAAGAGCCAAACTTGAAGCGTTGTTCCTCTTCTGCTCAGTTCTTACCCAAGGATTTCAGGAGAAATGTGGCCTGAAAGAAATTTTTGTGTGTGGTCTCAAGATTTTATTGCCTAATGGTAATGCAGTAAGAATTATGTCCCATGGGACTCTGACCATCCCAAACAAAACCCCGAGATCCTGAATCTTGATAGAATGATGCAAAGCGGCCAAATTTGGTAATGGATAAAGTTGGGACCTTCCATGGTCTTAGCTACCACTGAGGGCAGTTTTGAAGGCTATAATGGGTTGTGATGGAAAAACCTCTTGAAACTATTACAAGACATTGTAATTTAGAAAGTGCTCAGACTGTCTTAAATTACTTATAAGCTCCTACTGAATTCTGCTGGTCCTGGAAATGAAAAGAACAGAGCAGTTCTATGCAGTAATTTCTACTTTTCCCTCTTGGCTCATAAGTAAGCCTTGGAGAAGGACGCCAGAATCAGATAGATGTGCAGAGACAGGGGCTCTGAAACTCAGCCATTATGGCACCAAGATTTTCAGTGTTCTCTCCATGTTCAGAAATCACAGTTCTGAGTCAAATGCACAGGCACACTGCAATGCCTGGAGAGAGCTGGGTACCTCAAGTGGGGTCCATAAATGTCTATACCATCAGGAAAAATCAGAAGGGCATTTTAATTATGGTGACAAGTCTTTGGCAACTAAACACCAACCTGAGATTACCCTCAGGGAGTTTATTGGTTCCAATGGGCATTTAGTGTGTTCAGATGTTTCACAGCTCAGCCTGCAGCTGCAGAGCGGTTTCAGGACTCTGAGTTTTTCAGTGCCTATAGCTGCACTAAGGCAGTACTTAGGCACCCAAATCCCTCTGCTGCTGTAACCCACGGTCCTGGGGTTGTCAGGTGCCAGCTGCAGCTTTAACTTACAAACTGTGGTCTTTCACATCAGTTATCAACCTGCACGGCTTGCCCTTTCCTCACTGGGAGGTATCATCCCATCATAATTCATTACAAAGCCGGTCACCAGATCAATGGTACCTCACTGATTTCATTGCAGAAACGGAGTGATCGTGCCTTACTGCTGTCTGGAAGCAGTAATCAGGTTCACATAAGGTTTCTTTTGTAGCAGAGTCACCTTCCTGGTCACAGGCGCTCCGGATGCATGACAGTGATCTTTTGTCACCTTCACCTTTGCGAGGTCCCTCGGGCTGGCGATAACCCAGCGCTCCAAGGGCTCTGCAGCTTCCTTGAGCCGGCATTCGGACCGACGGACCGTGAGCAGCTGCTGCCACCCTCAGGTCACCCTTCCAGGAAACCTCGACTTCTGCCTTTGCTGGCTCTAAAACAAAATGAAATTAAAATCGAACACAGCAAAGCTACTGAGACTCTCACACCTCATTGGCATGTTGGCAATACTTGCTGTGGGTACGTCAAGGCCCTAAAATGCTCCACATAAGAGCAGGAGCAGAAGCACCTCTGACGTGAGTGGCGCAGCAGGAGCACCAGCAGGGCCACAGTCATAGAATCATAGAATTGTTTAGATTGGAAAGACCTCCAAGATCTTTCAGAGCTATTAATCTGGCACTGCCAAGTTCCCCACTAATCATGTCCCCAAGTGCCACTCCACCACCTTCCCGGCCAGACTGTTCCAGTGCTTGAGTCCCCTCACAGAACTGAGTTTCAGGTTCAGGAATGGGGCTGCAGTGCAAACCTGCAGCCAGGGAGCAGCACACAGTCCCTCTCTACCGTGTGATGCCTCAGCTCTCTGCTACCCAAAACCCTCCCAGCCCAGCACACCTGGGCAACCTGCCAGGCAGCTGCATCTTGCCTGCAGGAACACATAGCTCAAAACAAGCTGTGCCTGCCCCAGGAATGCGATACCTGCAAGGACTGGAACTGCAAGAGGGAAACTGGAAACTGGAGCTAAAGAAGGAGGTGGCCTGAAGTCACCTAAATTCCCCACTTGCACACCCCCAGGCAAATTCCCAGCTGGATTTAGACACTCAGACCCTTACACTTCTCTTCCCCAGCAGTAATAGTGCATTTCCAGTCAGACTACTACTGTGGCCAAGGCTGGAAAAAAGTGCTGCATCAAGCAATCCTAATTGCTTTTTAACAAGTGTTTTGCTTGCATTTATATGACCAGGCACCGCTTACATGAGCTTGTACCAGCTGAGGGGCACAGGCCTTGACACAGGTGAGATGAGAGAGCAGTGAGTGAGGAACTGCCAGTGCTGTAAGGCAGGGTGTTGTTCTGAAGGCAGGCAGTGTCCCTCCTTGATTCCAGGGCTGCAGCGTTGCAGGAGGAGGGATGAGCTCAGTAGGGTGCAAACAGAAATTATTTTCCAAACAAGTTTTGTTCATGAAAGTGTCAAGTTAAGCAATATTTCTATGTCCAGTATGTTCTTCCCTTCTAATATTTTGTCTGATGGATTTTGAGACCATCATGGCTTTCACAAAGAAAAGCCATAGCAAGGTAATTTCTGGCCTGTGTTTAGCTTTCAAATCAAAGTTGAGGTTTCAGAACTTGGAACACTTTAGCAGTTTCTTAAAGAGCTTTTCACACCACTAAATCTTGCAACATCTTTGGGAGGAGATACACTGACTATTATTGCTTTTGAGTTACGCTTGTCTTTATTGCACAGCTATGCAAAACAACATACTTTGTCAATGACGAGACAAAGAGTAGAGCCATTGCTAAAAGCATCCTCAGGAAAGCTGGCACTACAATTTCAAGTGGCTCTTGGATTTAGGCAACCTTCCACTTATTCATTTGCGTGCCACAGGCTCCTTGGGAAATACTGGCTTCTGGAAACTGCCAACACATAGTGTAAGACCTCACAACTCTTTCCAGGCTGCTGATTTCATATGGTTGTATTGAGTTTTCCTCCACAAAGCAGGATTCCTGAATTCTTTAGTCATATGAAATTTTAAAATCTCACTGTTCCTGAGCAGATTTTGCTCTACATCTCTCACAGGTTTTAGACCCCAAGGAGCTCTTGACGATCGTCAGTGAGTCACAGACCTTGCAGATCTGTACTTTCTCCATATTACTAATACAGTCCAGGAGGTCTTTGGAACTTACATTGGAAGGAGTCTTTGGAGGTCATCTTGTTCAACCATCTACTGAGAACAGGGCCAACTTCAACATTAGATCAGGTTACTCAGGATTTTCTTCAGTCCAGTTTTGAAAAACCATTAAGGAGGAAGCTTCCACAGTCACCTGAGAAGCCTCTTTCAGAGTTAATCTCTTTTGCTGTGGTTTTTTGTTTTGTTTGGGTTTTTTTGTTTTGTGGGTTTGGTTTTGGTTTTTTTGTTCGGGTTTTTTTGGTTGGTTGGTTGGGGGGGTTTCTGTGGGTTTTTGTTTTTGTTTTTTTTTTTTGATGGGTTTGTTTGTTGATTTGGTTTTGGTTTGGTTTGTGGTTTTTTAAAAATTATTATTATTTTATATTATTTATATCCAGTCAATTTTTTTAATTCTTAAGTCAATAGCTGTCTCCTCTTACACTTTTGTTGTGCACCTCTGATAAGAGTTCAGATGCACCTTCTCTCTAAATCACAGATCAGATTTTTTACCTCCCCCATATACAGCCAAGTGTTGCAGAGAATTTTATTAATTTATCTTCACACCACTGCTATCAGATGAAAAGTTATTAACTGCACTTACGAGGTGGCACATAAGCGCCTAACTAGACAGCAACTAAAAGTCAGAGATATTTGCTACTTTGGAATGCACTGTTAAGATAAATGATAACAGATTTCTATATATGTAGAAAGCACAAATTGGATTCACATCAGCTGCAACACAACTTACTCCCAGGCTGCTGTCCATCCTCTTAGCTGGCTGAAGCAAGGAAAGAGAATATGTGTTCATGCAAGATTTCACTGCGATGCATGTGTACAGGGCTGTTAAATGTCCACAAGGCAATGCTAATCCTGAACACCTGCAGCTTACAAAACAGTATCTGTGCCCTTTAAGAGGTCATGCTGCAATGAACGTTGCAAACTTTTTCATCTGGACCATACTTTCAAATTTCCAGTGATTCACAAATCAATAGCAAAGAATTCAATGACTGAAAGCTTACAGACATGAGCTGAGAGGAAACAATCACTTTGCCAGTGACTATGCAGGTGTATTGGGTTTAAGTGGCAAGATTTTGGTAGTAGGGGGGCCACAGGGGTGGCTTCTGTGAGAAGGGGCTGCAAGCTTCCCCCATGTCTGATAGAGCCAATGCGAGCCGGCTTCAAGACCCGCTGCTGGCCAAGGCTGAGCCTGTGAGCAATGGTGGTGGTACCTCTGGGACAACATGTTTAAGCGGAGTAGGGAGAAAGGGGCAGGAAATGTGGAACAGCAACTGCAGGAGAGGAGTGAGAGAGAAACAGTGGCAGAGCAGGAGGGGAGGAGGTGCTCCAGGTGCCAGAGCAGATTCCCCTGCAGACCTTGGTGAAGACCAGGTGAGGCAGCTGTGTCCCTGCAGCCTATGGAGGTCCACAGGGGAGCAGAGATCCACCTGCAGCTCATGGAGGCCAGAGCAAGTGGATGCCCAAAGGAGGTTGTGACCCCATGGAAGGACAGAGCTGGAGCAGGCTCCCAGCAGGACCTGTGGACCCATGAGGAGAGGAGCCCATGCTGGAGCAGTTTTGCTGGCAGGACTTGTGACCTGCAGAGGACCCACACTGGAGCAGTTTCTTCCTGAAATACAGCACCCCATGGAAGGGACCCACTCTGGAGCAGTTTTTGAAGAACTGCAGCCCGTGGGAAAGACTCACATTGGAGGACACCATCTTACCCTTTGTTTGCCCAGTCTTGGTCCTCCCTCCTACCAGCTCCTTGCTCCCCTAAGTCCTCCCCACTTCCTTTTCTCTCTCTGTGACAATCCTGATCTCACTGGTTTCCTTACCCCATACCACCTTGGCTCTAGTTTTACTGCTGTGACCTGGTTCTTCTTCCTCCTGGAGGTGGATGAGATGTTGGTAGGCTGATTTAGGACACAGATAAGAAAGCTCCTTGCCGTCAGCTGCTGCACTGTGCCCTGCCCAGCAGAGAGCAACTGGAAGCAAGAATTACAGAAAGAACCTCTTGAAACAACTCTGGTCAGACTATGTTTAGTTAACCTGTGGGATGTGGGGTATTCAGGGCCTGATCCCAGGTAGAAGCTCTGAATGCAGCTTGCTCAAACTGGTAAAACTTTGCAGTTTTTCCAGTTCTGGTGTGGAAGAAATCAGGAGACATTTAGCTGCTCAAAAGAAAGAAGCCTTTACCATACATATTCCTACTGCCTGTTTTTTGCAAATATTTATAAACTGGTGCAGAATCTAAGGGGAACAGTGAAAAACATGCTAATACAGAAGTAATGCCTTTTCCTCCTATCTCTTCCCACCTCTATTCTAAGTCCTAATCCAAAATATGAAGGCAAGAAGGCATTTCAGCAGAAGGGTTTCCAGTTTTGGAATAAGGACAAAAAAACCTGTTTTCTCCTACCCACAGTCTCAGGAACAGATCAGCCATTTTGGCTGAAGCTTTTGACGCAACACAAATGTAAATCAGCCTGGCAGCACAAAATTGATGGGGGAAAAATTTAGTCCAAACAGGAAAAGTTTCAAAGTAGCAACAGAAGGAGAAAAGTGCTGTCTAGCTAGAATTGCTGTTAACCCCTTCTACATTTGTAGAATGCATATAAAATACAGCATTGGCATGAGCAACCCTCAGAGGTTCACCTGCTTAACTCATTGATTTGGTGATCTTATTTAGATCCCAGGTCTTCAAGGTTTTGGATAAGTCTTGACTCCTGCACAGAACTCTGTTGACTCAAGGAGGCTGTGGAGCCCCATGTTTCCAAACTAGCTACAGGACAGGATGAAAACCCCACAAAAGGCAACACCTTTCAGCTGGAGGGAGGAAGTTTCAGGCTGCACTTCTATTGTTGAGCAAACCCTATCGCTCAAAAGGAACCTTGAAAAGGTTCAAGGGTCAAGAGGGAACTCACTGTTATGTGCCATAACTCACACTCTAGAAAACTAAAACCTGGGCCAAGGCAGTCACCGTGAAGCGAAGGAAAAGATTTTTGGCTAATTGACAGAAAACACCCAAAAATCTAGCTTGTAGGGGCCCAGGCTTTTGTCACAGTGACTGACATTTTGCCTATTTGGAAGGAAATGAATTAGAGGAGAATGAAGAGCATATGTTGTCAAGTGGGTGTAAATCAAACTAAGCAAACAAAGGAGTACAGGGAGAACTCAGGCTGACATCAAGGCTGAGAGAGAAGAGGAAAAAAGGCTGGAAGCAACAACAGCCAGAGAGGCTTTTAGACAGACATATTTCCTTCAAATTAGCCTGTATTTCCACGTGTTGATGAAAAGCCTGTTGAAAGGTAGCAGCAACCAATGTACCTAACAAGGGAAGTTTCTGGAAGCTTCTCACAAGTTGGTTGCAGTGTTCAGGATTACTTATCTGATCCTGACTGGTGCTGCTTGTGCAAACACGTCACCTCAAGAGTGGAACACTGTACCATATGTCTTAAGTCCTGTGAAGTACCTATGCCTACAAAAGCAGTCTCGCTTTTGTACTAAGTAACAGCACACAAGGTCTTGTTGAAAACAGATTTCAATTCAGCTTATTCTTCAGTTACTCTATAAAGCCCAAAGTGGTTTTTCTCATTGCTCTTTATAGCCTTCCCAGATCTTCTAGCCACAAACACATCATTTCATTAAGCCACACATAAACAATAATGATTTACGTCAACTTTTCATTCAATGGAAAGCGCATGAAAGAAGTACTTTCCTTCTGTGTAACTTGCCTGCGAGGGCTGGAGTATGTCTTTCCAAATTCCTAGTGGTAACCCCAGGCAGTTGTCAAAGCTTGTTTCATATCTGGCATTTTGAGAAATTCCCATGAGTTTATTCCATTACAGAATCATTCAGTCACCACTTGGTACCTCTCTGTACCAGATGACGAGTGAAAGAACTTTATGATCTTTGAAAAAGGCAGACCTTTAACTGCACTTGATGTCAACCTCTTGTCAGACTGCAAGATGTATCTATGGCAGTTGCCAGACAAACTTGTATGACACCCAAAGCTTGTTATACGGTTCCTTGTCTGACAACAAGTGAATGGAGCTACAATTCTGCTTGCTATTCTACAACTGAATAATGATAAAGGGTCACCATCTCAATGACAAGAAAACCTGAGCCAAGATGGTTAAAAGTTGAATCAACAAAAACAGTCATATGAAACCAGTTAAAAAAAAAACCCTGCTGAAGTGTACAGAAATAAATAAAACACCACTCCTTCTGCTTTTTAAAATCAGGGTTGGTCTCAGGCAGGAACATGCAGTACACTTGTCTCTCTGGCAGCATGCCCTGTACCAGAAGTAACTCAATTTCTCCAAAATCCCCTCCTCCCATCTAAGAGCTGGCAAGGAACAAAAACAGTATTGATTGCTGAATCTGAGGACTGGCTGATAGGCCTCCATGCCCACTGTGATTCAGAGACCTGCAGCAGCCACTCTAAGATTAGCAGACCATTCCCTAAGAACACATCTTTGTGATCCCTTCTTCTGACAGGGTAAGCACTCCTCTCAGGGCCCACTGGTGCAAATCAGCTCAAATCACTGTCATTCCAGGGAGTGCCCAACAACAATCTCAGCTCAGATGGGGCACACCCTGACTTGATAACCCCCAACATCTCACACCTGTAAAGGTACCAGGATGTTTAGCTGGCACTGCACTCACCACCTGCTGCCCCAGGCATACCTCCATGCTGATCCTATAGCACTAATGTCAAATACTGGCCATCTTTGATTAGCATTTGTTGAAAAAATAAGCTCCTTGTCATTGTGCTTACACCTGTAGTATCTGCTGCTCTTCATGCTGCACTGAAGAAGCACTTCTTGAGACCTATTGTTCAGCAGACTTGCCTCGTTCCTTGGCATGTGTCCATAAGAATTACCACTTGGGGGATGAACACTTGCATCCTTCAAAAACTGAAAAAGGCAACCAAGTATATTAATCAACATCTTGTATTTCAAGCACTGCACTAGACCACAGCCCTTCAACAGCCCTTGCCTTCCCCTTTCAGCAGTGCAAGTCTTGGATCCAGGAGACTAGAACTGACTGATGGGATCATGCAACATAAACTACATAGTGCTTTACAGCTGGCATCACTGGCAGCGAATCCCAAAGCCACAGATGAGACCATCTGCTAGACCTAGTATCAGGTCCTCCTGATACTTGCTTTTCAGCACCATCCACCTCCTCATCCTCTAGGGTTTCACAATTGTTAAGAGAACGGGCAACGTGACATTGTCAGAGACTTGAAATTCCCAATATAGCTTACCAGTCAACAGTCAAATTAGGGTAAATTCGGCACAGGGACTTTTCCTAGGAGACATTTCTTGCCTATGGGTGAAGAAATTCACATGTCCACTTGCTGCAGTCTGTATGAAAACACTGATTATTATACTATGATTACATGAGCAGGTCTCATTTTGAAGGCTATTGCAGACTGCTGTGGGACAATCACATATGGCACAATAGAGTCTGTCTTCATGCTTACTATATTTTCAACAACCTATTTTTCCAGTGAGAACCATAATTTTCCAGGATACATCAAATTTCAGAATCAGATTTTCAATTTGCATCACAGGTAATGCCATGTGCAACCTGTTATTTGGGTATTATTGTCTTACCCAAACAAACAAGAAGCATATGCATACTTCCACTATGCCCAAGTCATGAAAGGTTAATGAGAAGGACACATTTGGCTGGCTGGGTGGATGCTGGAGGAGCTTTCCACTGAGCATCACCATGCAGCTGCCACTGCCAGAGATCTGGGGCAGCCTGGCATAGCAGGGCACAGACAGGGAATCACACTGAAGCATTAACTGGAATTATGTGTGTTTGTATAGGCTGCTTTGGCCTTCTTAACCTTGAAGTAACGTTACTTAGTGTGATAGCCCATTTCCCAGAACAATGATCTGAACCTGGATCACCCTCACAAATACAGCAGGATGTGTCCAGGGGCTCCTCTCCTCTAGCCTTCTGAGAGCTCCATGGTGGTCCACCACTGGCTTTTAATTTAAAAACTGCCAGAATGAAACTACCCTGGAGGCCAACAAACAAAAGCGCTTCTCTGTCAGACCCATGTTCAGCCAGCATGCAGCTCCAGCTGTATTGTGTGGGGTGGTGCATGGCATGACAGCAAGCACAATTGTCTGAGACAAGACTCCACAGGTGAGGTCAGAAGGCCTGTTGAGATGCTCCTGAGGGGCTACATTCATCAGAGAAGATGAAACAACCTGGTGTGGATCCCAAAGCAAACTTTTCTTCTACGCCCAGCTTTCCTCAACAGCACTGCAGTTGGTTTGCTCCAAACCAGAGTGGGCTCATGTGTGTTCAGTGGAGACAACCATGGTCCCACAAACAAATGAGCAATGGAACCAAACTGGTTCCATGGAACCATACACTCGTCCATGCAGGTGCAAGAAACCACATACGAGATCAGCATCAGCAGAGAACAGAGAAGGCTGGCCTGCTTCCCACAGACAGGGATGGGAGTGAACTTGCAGAAACTTACGGGCAGCACAGATCTAAGTGTGATCAGTCTCAAATAAGTATTAATTACAATAATCTTTATTATACAGATTTGCTAGAATCTCCTTATTGAGTTACAAAGCTGCAAGCAAACCTTGTCCTTGCTAAGTAAAATAAGCTGTGGGAACTTTGTCTAACAGCAAACGGGCACCACAGCAGCACAGCACCCGGACAAACTGCCACACTCCCCAAGCACAGGGGGAAGAACACACTCTTTAACAGTCAGCCTAAAATATTAAAGAATTAAACTCTACCTATTAGCATAATTCTAATTGCTACCAAGAGCACAATTTGCATGCCAAAAGGATCCTCAGAATTGATGACTTCCTCAATCATTCACTCACTTTGGTCTTCACTATTTCTTAGTGTCATTCAGCATTTAGAGTCAAAGAAACCTCAAAAAACCCTCTGAAGTGAATTTGGACAGTAAACAGAGGTCAGTGCACGTCTTTCAGTTCCCAAACTGCATCAAAATACAAAGAGAATGTTTGATCATGGGTTAGGATGGACTCTGAACTCAGTGACAGCCTAGGGAAAAAGGGAGCAGTAACTGTTATAACATGGAGAATAAACCAATTTAAACTGTTTTCTGAAAGTTAGTTCAGCTTTTGACCTCTGTTGTCACATACACCAAATATCAAGAGGTTGTACATCATGTGATGCAATGCAGAATTACCACAATGGAGCCCTTGCTCAAGGTCTTTCAAATTCTGTAAGTTTGCAGTACTTCTGAAAATTATCCAATTTCTGCTCTTGTGGGCCTTTCAAAATACTTCACTTAAAAGCTACGAACTGATTTTGAATATTTATGTTTTCAAAGAAGAAGGAAAATATAGTCATTAAAAAATAAACCATGAAAATATGCTCAGTACTCAGTGTTTGGTAGAAAGTGTCCTTAAAAGGAGTTAACTAAATGTAGACAAGCCTGTACTCTGTACATCTGAGAATAAAGTTTATTTTCCCAAGTAAAAGCAATAAGAGAATTTCAGAATATTTTGACACAGTATCAATCTCTGGCCTCAGATTTTTGGACTTCAGTGACTATTGCTCTAAATTTCATCAAGTTGTAAATTTGAGGGAAAAAACATCTACCTTGTTCTAAAGCCGCATTTATACAGATACATAATTTTCCACTGTCATAACAGAAATCCAAACAGAATCTTGTTAACAGCATATACCTGTATGTAGCATTGCCTAATCTTGTAAAACTTGGCTGAAGAGTTTCCAGCTTTACAAGCAGTAAATCATTATGATCAAATGGAAACTATAAACCAAAGCAGACTTACAGTAGGAATGTGCATAAAAACAATCTTACTAATTTTGTAATCAAAGGAACAGAAGACTGGAAAGTAAAGTTAGCTTTAAAAATCTGTATTATAATTACAGCAATTATGTAACTGTAACTTTGTATAAACATCAGGAATCACATTTACTCAGAAACTTCATCAGAAACACACAAAACAGAACTAGGCAAAAAGAACAAAAGGTAACTGCACATCAGTTGTTTACTTGGCCTATGACCAGCAGGATGCAAGTGGCAGGGAAAGGCACTTAAGTTTTATTAGGTGGGGAAGTTGAATCGGTTACATTCTGGAAAATGAAAGAAACATTCTCCTTTATTCTTTCAAGGAAAGGATCAGCAAGAGTCTGACGTTGCCCAGTGAAATGTTTCCACTGCATCAACTGTGACATGGAGAGTGATTTCTTTGAATTAGGCTTCCCATGGTTTTGTCCAAGCTGGCAACTTCTAGATACAGAAGGCTTTTCTGAGGAAGTATCTGAAAAAAATGATGCAGTAGACTAATCAGAGAAAAATAAGACAGAAAATTTCAGTCTGAATCAATAAGCCAGTTGGTGATAACAAATGAGAGAAAATAAAACAGCATATATAATCCTTCTGTGTCAATGAAACCCAAACATATGTATTCACAGTAAGAGGTGGAAGGCTGTTTCTTGCTCAGTGATTGAGTTTATCAAAATCACCACATGCTAGCATAAAGACAAATCCTTTTACACATGGATGGGACAGGAAATATCTTTTCTGGCAATTTCCTTTCCTCTATCTTCCTTAATTCTGTGACATTTGGGCTGCTCCCATTCTTAAAGTAAACCTGAATCTAGATGTATGGTGCAGCAGAATTCACACTAGCTTCAATTGCCTCCCAGAGGAATCATTGCAGACAGCTAAGAATAGTTTATGTAGCTCTTTCATTGACTCAGCACACTAGATCTGTACACTCTGTACATCCAGATTATGACAAGTTGTTCAATATACACAATACTATATATCACAGTAAGGAAAAGAAATTGCTGTGAAGCACAAAGAGATGAATTCACTTTCAACAAAGGATCCTAAAGCCCCAAACAGTACCAGGTCATTGCAGGGCATATCACAGATTGATGGCTTTATGATTCATCTGATGCATAGGAAAATGAACAAATTATTTTGGATGGGAAAAAATTGCATCACTGCTGTTACTGGTTTAAAACCTGCCACCAAGTATTTTCATAGCAGCATTACGTGCTCCTTAGGAAAGAACAGTGATGTGAGTAGCATGACTCAGAGTATTCCTGAGTTTTTTAAAGTTTTGAAGAGTCCATAAAGACTCATACATGCAAGACTTTCCTTTTGACTGACTGTGGTGGGGGAAAACAGTTTTCCCCCTGAAGTTATAAAATGGTAAACTCCCAGGGGGTGGTGACCCTTGGGGTTTGAGCCAATGAGCGCTTCTGCAAAATATAAACATATCACACTTAGACCGGAAAAGAAAGTAGTTGTTGTAGTTGTAGTTGGAGAAGTAGCCATGTTGTAGAGCCACGAGGAGAAGGGGCAGGAGCCCGTTGGGGGCTGCGCCCCTCCCCAGCCCCCGGCTGGGGGGCTACAGGGACTTGGAACAGTGTAAGGCTGGGCTAAATACCTGTAGCTATGGGCTGGGGGATGTTTCTCCACCGTGAGCAGCAGAAGCGGCAGCAAGAACAGCATTGACCAAGGGAAGGTGGCAGAGAGCCAACAGATAAGAACTGAAGAAGCAGCAGAAACAGCATGTAGCCAAGGAAGAGAGTCACAGAGTTGCCTGAAGGAAAGAGAGCCAGCAGCAGAGAGAGCAGGACTAAGCTCTACAGAGAGAGAGAGTTTGGGGTAAGAACTGAACCAAAACCCCAAATTCCTTTGAGATCCCTCCTAAAATGGAGGGGGTGGACTCCTACTGAATGGAAGTCCTAAAGTGCAGCAGCACTGCTGAAAGAGGAGCTAAGAAACTCAGGCGCCCTGGAAAGCTGGACCAGGACGGCCGATGGAATGTGTGTGTGGGGGTGACCTTGGGCCTCCCCCTCGCTGCAGCTACAAAGAAGCTAGCAGCCTGAGATCAGAGCCCGAAGCTCTGCAAGGGGCTTGAATCTCCTGAAGATAAGGACCATCCCGAAGACCCCTGTGCTTTGCGATATGAGGTGGTGACGTGACCTTTGTCCTGGTGAACACGGCCCATGGAAGTGAAGACCCTCGCCTGTATCGAAGGGCCGCGAGGGGCTTGGAGACCCCCTTGTGCGTACTGGCAGAGATCCAGCTACAGCTGCTGCATGGAAGAGAAAAAGAGAAACTGCTGCCCTAGGGACTGCTGCTCTGAGAGTAGAAAGGATCTCTTCCTTCTTCCCTCCTGGACTTTTATTTGGAGGAAGAAGAGATTTGATCCATTGTAAATACTGTTTTGTCATGGTAGAGATAGTTAAGATTGCATATAATGTATTGTAGTATTTATTTTGTACAGTCATTGTAATATATCCCTTTCCCCCTATTCTGAGTCTCGTGTGGTGTCTGGAAAACCCATCTCACGCTGGGTTGAGATGTGGGAGGGGGGCTAGAACTAGGGAATTGGATTTTAGGGCTCTCAAACCATGACACTGACATATGATGCATATTTGAAGTAGACTTGAAATATATTCTTTTACTGGCCAGAAGAAAATTTAGAATAGATGTATTTAGAGATTCTGCCTTCTTAACTCCTTAAATTATAATATGATGAGGTAAAACAATAGGCTTACAGTTTTGTAGCTGATCTGAAGGCCAGCAGAATAGCAAGCAACACATTTGCATGATCCATACACAGGTAATTTTCTCCTTTCAAGGCTCCTGTAGTTTCCTAAAGATGGTCCTAGTGTGAATGGACCACAGGAGCTTGGTCAAGAATATCCAGTCTTACTGGTGTATATCTAATGGAGATCATTATGAAAAGCTCATATTGTGAAGCCTGTATTATATTGTTTGGAATCATACTTGCTAAAAATGGATGAGACAAATCAGTGAGAGTTCTTGGCTTTTCTGTGCACAGATGTTCCCTGATGCAGTAATTTAACAGTTTTCTGTTCTTAGGAAAGGCAGAGATCAACTAGTGGTAGCTGCATGCTGGGGTGATCAAACTGAAGACCATGACTCCAAACAATTTCATTAGGGAAACGATGAGCCAGCTTGTCATCTGCTCTTTAGAAAATTAACCTTCCCCTCACTCTATCATTACCACCACTTAAGTCTAAGAATGGCCTTCAGGCTTTTCCTTGATTTACTGCCAAAAGTTTCTGTTCACTGGGACCAGGATATAATTACCCTCAAGGAAGTTCCAGTTACAGAATCCAAGAGACCAGTGCTTTGGCTGAATTGATGGAACTAAGACATGTTCAAAGCATAAGATAAGAAGTCAAGAGTGTTAAGACAGTTGTAAATGCTAAATAAAATTACACGCACCAGTGTTCCTCACAATGACAACACAAAATTTCTCAGGATTTCTGCAGTCCAGGAGCCATACCTGCCTCACTGAACGCCACTGAGAAAATCTGGGTAACATTTAACATGAAAGGTGCCTTTCCCACACAGATCCTGTAATAGTACCTAAGTGGAGGCTGGTATATTTTAGAACATTGCTTACGCAAAAACAGAAGGTCTAATTTTTCAATCATTAAAGAAAGATACAAAGATGATTTAATCAGCATGTGGAGCAAAAATAAAGGAGAAAATCAAATTCTTATGGTTACAGAAGCCCTGTGCTTTCACTAGCAAAAGTCCTCTCTATTCTGGGTAGAATGAGATGAGAAAGAAACAGAATTCTAGCCTATTACCTAAGAACATGCAAACCATCAAGCAAAATAGTCCCATGTTGGGTACACATTACTTCATTTCTTGCCCACATCTATTGAGAACACACGCTCTTGTACCCATTTCATGAGTCCTTTTTATTGAGGTATTTGTGTGCATTTAGAAGACATCAGTATTGGTACCTCACTATCACACCTGTAAATAGCGTACAGGGATATTTCATGCCCAAAGCAAATATACCAGAGCAACAGACACTTTCCTTTAAGAAACCAGATGAACTATGAAAATTAAAATGGATAAGATGCAAACACACCTTATGACAATTTATTTTTTCTTAATCCTTCTCCTAACTTAAACCTATATATCTGTATGCAGCAAGGTATGAAACCAATTTTAATATGCCAAAAGAACAGGAGACAGGTTCCAACAGAAAGGATAGAGGCAAATATTTGCAACCTGGCTTTACAACTGCCAGGGAGTCTTCCAGCATTTCTCAAATAACTATTTTAATCATTCTGCATCAGCTTTAGTTAATAGCTCAGAAATGAAGGCTTATATACAGTGAGCTGGTGCAGATCTTCATCTGGTATAGCTTCCCTCAGATAACCTGCTTTTTAACTAGTCCTTACCAGCTACTCATTAGTGTCCTTCAATATTTAGAAACAGAACACCATATTGTGTCATTTGATTGTAAGGAATCATTAGTTGAGCTGGACATAGCTAATTCAAATTAAGAGGCATGATAAATGAACTGGTTGTTACTGTAAGGAATTAATCTTTTCTCATCTTAGTTTTGTCAAGGGCTCCTACGGATTAGATAAATCAGCCAATATCTGAAAGACCCTATAATGAACTTCACTATTTAAATCCTATTTTACTGAGCATCAAGGTTTTCTCCAGAGATAGACTGTATATTCAGAATGGATTCCTCAGCAATGGCCAGAGATAAAGAAAAACAAACTCACTTTGATGGTCAATCTTTCCCATACAGTCACAGTCACACTCAAGCAAATCATGAGTAACACAGCTGGAATCTTCATGAAGAGTAAAGAGATTTTTAAGCTCCTCAGTGGAAAAATGGATGTGTTCAGACGTCTTGGAAAGGTCTACAACTGCCCCGGAAAGGTCTTGTTTGCTAATCTGTCTTTGATAAATCTTTTCTTCTATTGAGCCTGTATTGAAAAGAAAAAAGAAAAATACATAAATTGGGATAATTTTTCATCAGTATTTGCAAAGAAGAAGTCAAATCCATTTCTTGATAACAGTATACATAGAAAATGCTAAACCATTATATTCAGTTATTTAAGCAAAAGCAAAGCAAAGGCAAATAAACCAATGTGATGTCTCCATTTTAACTGAATTCAGAACAAATAATATGTTTTTAAAGATCGAATTATTTCCAAAAACACTCCCTCCCTTTCTTTTATGGACAAAATTTCAACTCAAGAGTAATTTTGAGCACCATCTCTGACCTGTGGTTAGCAGCCTGTAGATATGTACAGTATGTTTCTGGCCATCTCTCCACACTCTAGCCATTGCCTGAAAAAGCAAAAAGATGAAGGGCATTAACAGCTTACTTCACAATGATATTTGAAATAAAATCTGTAGCCTCCACTGATTGAATTACCAGTTCCACTTGCTTGTTCAAAAAGATGTTGTCCAAATAAAGCATTCCTCAATAACTGACTGTTTTTGTGAGTTTTCTGGTATTAACTATAAACAGTTTTGAAAATCTAATTTACTTTCTGCCATATATGCTCCCTTTTCTCTCTGTACACTATAGTAGGAAAGTGGGGGTTTCAACTCTTTCCTGCCAGAAATCCTCTCTTCGTATTTGTTTTCCAAGCACTAACAACCATTTAATATTTCAGGAATACTCCTTGTTCTCCCACATCTCCAAAATGTTTTTTTGCCACAATATGTCTTTAAAAGTGACTTTTCCATTTCTTTTAAAAATATAAAAATGGTGGTTTGTATGCCCTTTATTTCTTCAACAAAGAAAACGTAAAACTGAGTACTACTATATGATTTTTTTCAAAATGGTATGGGTTACACCTACATACTGGGTACAAGTACCAACAATATGGTTTGCAGTCTCTGGCAACCTGTAGCAGTCTGATCTAGCAGATTGTTTCAAGCAACAAGACAAGTGACCACATGAGGGTACTAATTCACCCTTGGAAGAGGAACAGGGCCAAGAATCAGAGCTTATTTCAGGTACTAAGCACACAGTATTGCTCCACAATAAAAAGTTTCTTACTGAGTTCATAAAAAGATTTTTTTAATTGTTATTGTTAAGAACTATTTTAACTGAATACTCTTATGCCAACTAAATAATCCCTTGAGGCGAACAGTGCCTTTACAAGAATAGCACAGCATTGGTTTTGTTTTCTTTCTTTTGGCATCATAGCCAAGGGATTTTCTCATTCTTGTAATTCTGATCAGAATCTCTCCGTTTTTCTCAGGGATTGCAAATCAACAGCAACATCTCCTATGCAATCTAATCCTGTTTTCCTTTTCTTTTTAGAAACACAGCAACTCTCCAGTTAAAAAGATGTCAGGAGACAAAGAGGATACATGATTCACTCCTCCAAAGAAATCAGAATTTAATCGTTTTATTTTTTACTGCAAGAGACATTCCAGTGATCCCAATATATACAATATGCCAGATAAATATTTCCTCTTTTCTTCTCAGAAAGAGCTTTCCCTAAGTATTTTACTTGTCTAGACACAATGTGACAACTGGGAAGCAATAAGACAGGCAATTCAAAATCAATCAAGAATTCATTTGATGCCCATCCCAAACCACACATACATAGTTGTTATCACACCTGAATATCTGTAGCTGGATTCCAGTCAATATCATACAGGATCAAATGAGATGCTCCAACCAGATTCAGTCCTACTCCACCAGCCTTTGAACTCAGCAAAAAGATAAAAGCTGGACTGAATTTACTGTTAAAAGTATCAACAATTTGTTGTCTCTGGGAGACAGGAGTATTTCCATCAAGTCTGGTATAAGAGTATCCATAGCGTTTGCACGTCTGTTGTAATACGTTTAATGTCTGAGTGTAATTGGATACCAGTACAACTCTGTCAAACAGTAAAACAAAGTTATCATCTGATACATTGGTAAAATTAAAATCTGATAACAAATTACTGAAGACATCTAAGAAAATAAAATTAAAAGTCAAGCAAAGATTACACATTAACTTGAGGTTACTTTTATTTCCTAAGAAATAAAACATTTCCTATTAACTAGAATCACATACTAGATCTGGATGTCTTATACCTACTGTCAAGCATTTAAATGTTAAATAATTAATGTTTCCCTTTGCAACAGAATTTGGCATAATGCACAGATTGCAGGGATTCAGAACCAATCACAAAGACAGATTTTTCAAAAGAAACCTCTATTTTTACAAAACAGCTGTTGTTAAGGCAGAATTTGCAGAGCATGTTGTAGGAACTAATAAATAATATATATATGATTCCACTTACTGAAAAAGCTACTATGAACTCCTATAGAAAACCTCAGAAAATTCTAAGAAACATACTGAAAGTGGAGTAGGAAAGTCAAGATTCTTTTTGACATTTTATGATTGAAAAGAACTGGGATGAAGGCTAGTGAAAGATACCATAAACAATACAGTTTATGGTAGCCTGTTGTTATTTTTTTGAAAAACAAAATAAGTCTGATCTAATGACCCAAACAATGTTGGTGTATTTTCTCTGAAATTTTGCCTAAGTAAGTTTCAGAGATCTGCAAATCTAACATTTCTATCCTCCCAGATATTGAGGATGATTCTACTAATTTGACAAATATCTTCTGAATTTAAGCCATAAATAAAATAATAGGGACAGTTAGGGCATTTTCTACCAGATCTTGTTCGGAGGTCTTTTGTAATCCAAAGTAGGTGTAACAAATTTCATTATTTTTAAAAATTATTTGATTAAAAACAAGTTCTGAAGAATTAGACAAATAATTTCATGAAAAAACAAAAATAGTAAGATTTTTTAAATGTTTTAGAATATTTTTATTATTACACTTTACAACTGAACTACATCCAAGACTTGTTTCTAAAGACTTTGCAAGATTTACTATTTTTTTCTCAATCAACACCACATTCACACCTTTGTTTTCCCTCAAAAATAGAATATAAACTTCAGAAGAGGACCAGAATTGAGTCTGTATATTGCAAAAACTACTATTTACTACCCATGAGAACAGAGAAACAAAAGAAAAAGGAACAAAAGAAAGCACTGAATTAAATCAACAAAACTTAAAGGTGTTAAATAATGCCTCAACAACAGCTGTAACTCAGCATCTCCTACAGTACTGCTACAGGGAGATGTGCTTTTTATTGATACCCCTGTTTTTTCTGACCTACAAGAAATAAAGCTAGTACTTTAGATATTTAGCTGTTGCTGGTCTCAGTGGATTCTAGGTATATCAACTCCAACAACAGGCTCATCTTTCTGATTTGTAAAAAGAGAATATCTTCATACTGCATTACATCACTGTCAACAGATCTCCTGTTACTTCCCACTAGTGAATTACATGTCCTATTTAAGCATCAGTTGAAAGAAAAGCTAAATACTTTTGGAACAGCTGGACTTTAAGGCATGAGTCCATAAAAAATTATCATGTGACACCAAGTCATGTGAGATTTCCACAAATCAGCAACTGCACAGAAATTAATCATGCGCATCCCATTACTCCATAATAAACAGAGGTTTTCCTACATGCCAGTGGCATACCACAGGGGAAATAAGTGGTTCCTGTGCAAGTTCATCTGTTGAGACTGGTTGCCCTGAACAGAAAAGGCAGCAAGCACTGAGCAGTATAACTTATAATCTAATAATGAAAATATTTTAGTGCAATGTAATAGATTGATACATCTCCTCAAAGAGATACAAAGCATTGTAAACTCTCTGCAAGCAAAGCTAATATACTACAAGGGCTGTAGCAAATTATCTTACTTGCTGGAATTTGGTGTGAAAAATACAAGTATTTCTATCTGGAAAAAATACAAAGAGCATCTTTGAAAATTATGTCAGCTGCAAGTCCTAGTTAAACAAGAAAGAGCCAGGACTACAATACATAAATACATTTGGCACCTCTGCAAATACCTGCAATGCCTTTATTTTGAATGTTATGCCCCCATGCATTTGAAAAGCAAATCAATACTGAGAAGGTCACTCCCATTACCTCCCTTCCAGCTTTTCTTTCACACTTGCCTTTCAGAGGAGTTGAGCTCACGGATTGCAGCTAACAACTTCACCAGCACCTGCAATTTTCCTGAATCAGTTTCAGAGAAAGTGTCCGGAGTATAATCTTGTGGGAAGACATCTATTACACCTTCGTAGAGGCTGGACTCATCGTGTTCCTCAGACATAGGATCACAGCTTTTTTCCTATTGAAAATAAAAGGATTACAGTTCTATACCCCCTCTAATATATTTTTTTTAAACTTTGCTATATTTTATTACAACAACAAAAGCAGGCATCAAAAGCTGCCACAAAGTAGTGTATCATGTGACATGACAACCTCTCAACACTGGATTGAAAGCAAAGTTTTAAAATACTGTGAGGGTTCATTTTGGTTTACACCCTCTAATCTAAGCCACTGTTTGCAGCTGAGTAGAAAGTTGAAATACTCAAAACTGAAAAATGTATAAAACTTCTCTATTTAAACAACCACACAAATATATATCCACAGAAAAAACCCATATCTAAACCTTGGGAGTGAAGAGGAAATCATTACACTGTTTATTCTTTCTAAATCCCATAAAATTTTCCATGAACTTCCTACTCATTCACTCTGTTTAGGAAAATGCTGTCATTAAGATTCAGTTATACAACTGCAAATGAAGAAAAGCTAGCAAGCAAAATCAATAAAATAGAAGAAATACAGGTAATATCTTGCTATCTTAGAAAATCAATGTTTCACAGGGAGGAAAAAGCCAGACTAAATGTCAAAACCACAATGGCAATAAATGACTTGCACATACAGTCCTTCTCATCCCTGTATTTTCTGAAGGCTTATGCTTTTGCGTATGAAAAATTTCTAATGCTTATACTATGAAGTAAAGGCAATGAACTTTACTTGGCAGTGCTGAAAATTACAGGGAGGTCTGTGCTGCGGACATTCCTACAAAGTCATGAAGTATGTAATTTAGGAAAGATTTACATTTCCACACACCTTACTTGGAATTCAACTAGTGGCCATAGAAGTTACTATTACCAAGTTCTAATTATCATATTATTTACCTACAGGAATGAGAACATTTCTATAGAAATAACAAGGTCTACAGCACGATAGGATCCCAGGAGAAGTGGAAATGGAGACATCCAATCTTCAGCCTGCAGCTCCCAGTGTCACTGAGCTTGAGAAAGTGAAATTATCATGTACACAGGGAGGATTCAGAGGAACCAGCAGACAAAGTATGTACAGTAATCTCTAGTTAACAGCGTCCTTCATAAAATTCACATTTAGGGTCATTTTTTGTAAATATTCAAAGACAAGATTAAGAAGGAAAATACATGGGAAAAAAATACCATAAGGCAATAGGAAACTGATGAGATACCTTCCCTGAGTACATTCAGATTTCCTAACATTTGCTTGTGAAAGCAGATTTCCTAAAGCAAATTGTACGTGAGAGTATGGAAATGACCTTAAGTGACATGCACATTGACCATAACATAGTTTTAGTAACCTCTGTCTGCTGAAATGGCTAATTGCAGGCACCCACCCCCATGCAAATAGATACCTTTATAGCTTTAAGCAGAAGACATGGATGATTGCAAAGTTTTTTCAATGCTCCTATACATATTAGGTGAGGACTGTTTTCTAGCCTGCCTTGTAAACAGGATGTAATAACTCGAGAACTAAGCAGTTTTCGATACAATTCAAGCTGCAGTGCTGTTGGTCGGCAGAAGATTATGCTCTCCTTTTTGGGGGGCAGAAATTTGTTGATAACCTCCTGTGTTCGCCTTAGAATAAAGAGTCCAGTGAGGCGTGTCAGTTCTGCTGCTCTTTTTTCTCCTAATTCCTTTTCCTCCTAAAAGAACAAACCACAAAATTAATTATAATCCTGTATTTCATCAGAATAATGTTCTGTATTATTTTAATTAGGTATTTAAATAAAGTTTTAAAAGTATGATACCACTTTCTGACATGGGACTGTAATGACCAATTCTTCTCCAATTAGTATCACTGCATTAGCTTAGTTCTACATCAGGTTTCTAAAGTCTTAAAAAAAGGAAGATAATGTCCCAGATGACATCCAAGGCTTGAATTATATTCTAGAATTTCTCAAGGTGCAATAAAATCATGCAGATTTTGTAGTGCTGTGGAGAAACTAAGCATTAATGAAGTACTGTCACATGGCAATGCACATGGTATTTTGGGGAATGCAAGTGTTGGAAGAACAATTGTTGCCTGCAAATTAATAGGCAGCTGAAATGAGGGGATATCAACATGCGTGTACTCCTGAGCTTCACTTTATTCCATAGAAAGCAAATTTCACTTTGCTGTCTATGAGTTTTTCTTCTGCATTTTTTCAACAAAGTACCTTTGTTGCTGAAGGTTCTCTAGATCTGACAATTGGTTCCTCATATATCTTCCTATATGTGGATAAAGAACCGAGTATTCCTGGATTAACAAACTCTATTAAAGCATAAAATTCTTGCAAGTCATTTTGGATTGGAGTACCTTGAAAAAAAAAAAATCTGCATTCAATAATTTTTTCTTGAAACTGATGAAAGTACAACCATTGAATGCAGGGTTTAATGTTGACAATGCATCTTGAAAATAGATGTTTTGCTTCAATGGGAATTACTCAGAGTCCTGAACTGATTTAAGACTTTATCATGAATAACAAGATACTGTCCTCCTAACTAAACAGACTGCACATCTAATTTTCTGACAAAGGAATTTAAAAAGTCAAGTTCTAAATCAATTTTATTAAATAACTACAAAGGAAAACAATAAGCGTATGCAAACAGAGTCCTGCTTTCCTTATAGAAGTTCCCAGGCTCCTTGCTTGCCCCTGGACCCTGACAAATTTTGACTTTATTTAAAAAACATTGGAAATAACCTATTTTTACTGCATTTAATTTAATTTACTGTTTTTTTCTGCATTTAATACCCATTGTCAAAATTCATATTGATCTCCTGCCATACTTAGAATACCTTTTTCCTTTACCCAACCTAGCACTATTAGCATAGCAAAATATTAAAAGTAACTATAGATACTAACCAGTAAGGATAATTCTCCTCTCACAAGACAGACTGGTGAGGGCTGTAGTTGTCTTAATAGTGCTATTTTTCAGACGATGTCCTTCATCACAGATTAGGAGGTTAAATTCTACAGCCTGAATTTGATCCAAAGATCGCAATACCATCTCATAACTGATTATCATAACTGAATAAAGTGGAGAACCAGTGAATTCTTCTGCTTTGTGGTCCTGCAGGCATAAAGAAAAATACATCAGACAACATATATCTTTGCAGATCACTCATCATATTCCTTAAACATCCTGTATCCAGAGAAATTTCTTCTAGCATGACACAAGACATTTACTATCTCCTTCATGAGTCCGGATTATTGATTTTTTCCTAATTTACAAAGGAGATATGGGATCTGATACAGCAATTTAGAGTTTCACCACCTCATTAAAAGAAAATTTATTATTCTTTTAGGCCTTCAAATCCTCTGAGACACATTACCGTGAAGGTGAAAAGCACAGACTTCCTGCAACAGCTTCCCAGTGCTGGCGCTTGGGTAAGCTTCAAATGAATAATTAAAGCCAAGATAACAAAGAGCCATAGGTAGCTCCCTGTACATTCACTTTGGGATTTCAACCTGCAAGGTGCAGTAACGTGGTCCCATAGGAAGTTACTGCATTCTACCAAAATTCCCCTTGTAGTTTTAAATTGAATATTATATTATTGAATATTATGTTATATAAATATTATTGAATCTATTGAAAATGTTTAAGGTATCAGATTATAGAAGAGCAAAGTTCAGATTGCTCAGAACTCAGTTGGGAGGGATTCTGTGGGAAGCTTCCATGGAGGGTAAAGGAACTCACAAGTGCTGTGAGTTTTTCAAGAACATTCCCCTGGAAGCATGAAAACAGTTCATCCCCTTTAAGGATAAGGGAAGTAGGTGGAGCAAGAGACCTCCTTGGCTTAACTGCAAGCTTCTGCATCTGACTGGGAAGACTGTCACAGGGGAAAAGTCTGAGACAACTGGGTTTGTTCAGCCTTGAGAAAAGAAGGCTTAGAGGAGACCGTATCACCATGATCCAGTACCTAAAGGCTGGCTGTAGAGAAAATGGAAACTCCCTTTTTACCAGAAGTCACATAGAAAAAGACAAGGGGTAATGGGTACTCCTGGGGAGATTATTCCAATTGGACACAACAGGAAATTTTTTCACAATGAAAACAATCAGCCATTGGAATAATCTCCCAAAGGAAGTGGTGGGTTCCCCAACATTGGGCACTTTGGAGATTTGGCTGGACAGGGTGCGGGGCCATCTTGTCTAGACCATGCTTTTGCCGAGAAAGGCTGGATCAGATTACAGAATCACAGCATATTCTGAATTGGAAGGGACCCACAAGGATCATCAAGTCCAACTCTTAAATGAATGGCCCATACAGGGATCAAACCCACAACCTTGGTGTTATCAGCACCATGCTCTAACCAACCAAGCTAATCTCAGAGATGATCCTTGAGGTCCCTTTCAACCTGGTATTCTATGATTATTCTATCATTTACTTTGTTACTAGCCCTTAACATTGATGGGTTGGCCAACAGGTAAGGGTACCCTGGGACTCAGGAAATAGAGTCCCTAACCAGCCCCAGAAAACTTGTCTGTCTTTTGGTAGATTTCTAAACCTGGTACTACTGGTCACAAAATGTCTGTGAGCATCTCCTCTTTTACATACCACTCAAGCCCTTTTCCTTCAACAGGCACAAAGAATTTTCATGTCTATTGAAGGAAGTACACACACTGAATAAAAACTCATTGTAATGGGACAGCAAGTTTCTTCCAAAAAAGGCTTCCTAGAAATAGTTACCTTTCTGTGCAGACCTGTGAATGTACTAGAGTTGTTTACCTGTCTTGCAATTATGCATAAAAATGAAAAAATCTATTCTGGGCACGTCCCTTACCTTTCAGCTTGGGTCCAGATGCCAATTTCCTGCCTGCTTCTTCCTACTTCCTAATGGTGTTCACTAACTAAGCAGGCTATGGGTGCAGCTGACAAGCTGAAGAACCTCTTTAATCATGATAGTAAATCAAGCTAGAACCTCAGAAGATATTTTTATTTCCAAACAGGATCAGTTACCAAACACAGACAACTAAGTCTGGAGCCAGATAGTGTAATATACTGTAAAAGCAGCAGCACTACTTAATTATCACAACCTTTAGAGCCTCCTAGCAGGTGAATCAGATGAATCTATGGGATGAATCTGGCACATTAATCTCTCAAAGTACCTTGGGGTGGATCAATCCCCCACATGCTGCTCACAAAGAAGCCCAGTACATGTTGAATGAAGCAAAGAATACTGAGAGGCAGGTAACAAGGGCATGCACCTATTTCCCCAGGGTGTTTGGGACTGGATTCGAGCATTCCTGTTGTTCCCAGTACTGTAGTTAACTGACTGTTTTCTGGCCATATTTTTACTGACATTTTTAAAAAAGGAGCAGAAAATTTCCCAACACACGAACAGAGATACAGAGAAGCCCTGTAGACAACACTCAATGTTGTTCCTGCCTAGTATTCAGGTCCACATTGCAGCCTTGAACACAGAGGCAATGCCTCTCTGAACTTCTCTTGCAATGGTCAAGCATCAGAAGATGCCCAGAGTTCAGAAAACATTTTGTTTTCCTACACTTTCAGGCTGTGAGGTGAGACTGCAGGAGAGTGCTGAGACATTGGCAAACAGCCTCCAGCATCCCTCCCCTACTAAATAATCAACTCTTCTGGACTGTTTGAACCTCTTAAAAGAAAAGTAGGAGGGTCCTGGCATATTGTGAGTCCCCTGCAGACAAATATAATATATTTCTCCCTGTATATTAAAACAGCAGTGGATGATGGACTAAAAATTAAAATAAATTTACAAGCTAATTTCAAGTAATTAATTCATTCTCTTAACTGGCTGCAAGATATGTCTGTATTATAGCCTCCATTTTCACAATTACCCAAAGTGACTTGACAGGTTTAAGCAAGTTGCCTGGAGCCACATATGGAGCAATTGTCAATCAGTATTAGAACTCCATAATGTCCCAGACTTCCTCTTTGAATACACCTTTCTTTGCACTAGTTTAAATCCAATGTAGCTGGTGAAGAGTAAATTCAAAAATGCTGAATCATAAACAGTGTAAACCTACAATGAATTATTTCTCAAGATTTTTGACTTAAAAAACAAATCAAAACAATCCCAGTAGAAGTGATACTCTGCAAACACAGAAAGGAATAATTCTCTCAAACACATCTCAAATGGTGATAACATGGATTATCAAGACCTAACATCAACTTTCGTGGGGATGCCTTCATTTTAAAAGAGATGTCCTCTACATGACATTTGCATTTTAACAGAATTAAACTCTAATCACATTTTGAAAGCAGATAATGGTCGGTGTTTTGAAAAGTCTATTACCGAGGCTTCGGATCAGGTTGTGGTGTTTCAGCGTGGAAGTGAGGAAAACATTTTAAAACAGCTGCCAGCTCTTTAAATACATTCCTCAAAGGCAAGAAGATAAAAAAACATTTGAGACAAGTTCTTCCTTTTGAGTTATACTGGAGAAGTAACAGTATGGTAATTGCTGTCATTACACCCCAGGCAAGTCATATTGTGTCTTCATTTTGCATGACAATGTATTCTTGCTATTTGGGAACAAAATCTTAAAAGCTGCTGAGTGTCCTCAATCAAATGGGTCCAACAAGATGTGTAAGAATATTAAAGTTATTTAGATTTAAAGAAAATGCAAGCTACTGTAATTTTGGGCCATAGTAACTGTCATCAAATTCAGGCTTTCTCCTACCAACATTATTCAGAAAAAAATGCAAGAAAACATTCAATTACCTCTAACTATCCTTTCAGGTAAAAATATTGCCATATTGTATTTTCCCTTGTATCTGCTTCTTTTAGAAACATCCATATTTCTCATCCTAACCTATATTACATTACAGTTCATAACAAGTCAGTTTGCTTCATTTTCACATCTTGAAACAAGCTACTAATAAAAGCAAATGATGCCAAGTGCACCTCCTACATGTAGATTGTCTTCAGTGGAAGATCAGCCATTTAAAGAGTTTAACAATAATGAGTAGAATTTAATAATAATGGCCAGTCTTCACGAACGAAGATTTTGGGAAAGGTCTTTTACCTTTCAAGCCTGCGCAATGGATTTTTTAGGTGAGACACAGCCTGCGCTGAACTGAGCCCACCCTTTAATCCTAAGGTTCATCTGCCGGGCCCAAGCAAGCTTGGACAATGGCAGTGAGGTCCTCAGGACGTAGGTTTGTTTAGAGTGACCTTCTCATAGATGGATGGCCTCACAGGGCTAACGAGCTCCATCTGCCCGGGGGACCAGGAATCGAACCTGGGTCGCAGCGGTGAGAGTGCCGCATCCTAACCACTAGGCCACCAGGGGTCCCGAGTAGAATTTAAAGAAATAATTATTGTTACAAAATTTTCTACACTCTACCAAGAAGTTAAAAAAACCAGGTTGAAAACTTCCACTTCATCTGAAATATTCACTCTTCCACACAGGCAAAAAGGATAATGTAAGACACTAAAGGCAAATCTGGTTGATGTAAGAATTGGGTGACCTTTAGAAAGAAGTACTAGCTGTTTCTTCAAGCTACTAGTATGAAACTATTAGATTTAAAAAATAATTTTGGAATATAAGTATCTTTATCTCTGTTGCAAGCACCAATGCAGGTACTATAAGCTCTCCACTTCCCTGGAACTCCGCAATGTTAACACCAACGGGAACAGCTTCACTATAGGAGGGGACAGGGATCAGCATCATCCCGCTTCTTAATGAGATTTGTACTTGTCTGCATTCTTCTACAGGCGAGAGATATTCACATTACCTAACACTGAGACTCTAGGCTTGGTAACTCATGAGACCTTAAACCATCCCTACAGAAATCTGATTCTTGACAGTGACAGTAAAGGGAATAACCTTCTGAAGTAACCAAAACACACAGTTGAAACAAATCAGAAGTTTTCAGTACAGAACAAAAGCAACTACCACAGAAACAGAGTACAAAGTAGATGCTCTGGTACATCAGGCAGGGAAGGTGGGCACTTTGATAGACAACAGAAAACTCCTTTAACTGAAGAGGCACAAGGAGGAGTGTGTCACCTTTTACATCTTCACAGGAGAAACCTGAGGAAAGATAAGACAAATATATGCTACACAGGCAGATGAGCTTGAGTTATGTCCTGGTTACTGAGACAGCTAAATGCCCATATGGACAATTCTCTGAGGAAGAAATAAAGTATTACAAATAAATATTAACAGAGAATTACTAGGTTTGGTCTCTAGTTAAAAAAAAGGGGGAAAAAAATCACAATTCCTATATTCTGAGCCAAATATTATTACCTAACCCCCTTTTGGAAATAAATTATTACCTGATCAACTGTAAAGACTTTGATCCTTTCACTTCCCAACCATTTCTGAAATTCTTTTTTCCAGTTTTTTACCAGACTCCCAGGGGTGACAATTAGTGCTCGCTTTAGTACAGGTTTGCATCCATAGGCCCCTTGACGCAGAAGAGTCCAGACAAGTGCAATGCATTGCAGTGTTTTTCCTAAGCCCATTTCATCAGCAAGAATAGCTCCAAATCTGCCACTAACTCTGTAAGATATAATGAGGCAGTGGTAATATTTTAAAAGACATATCTATAATTATTTACAACTAGTTTAGGGAACTTGCTTCTGTGGTTGTTTTCTGAAGTATACAGAACCTATTTATACTTACTGTGCTCTACTGGAGGGTTTCATTCAGTTACATCAGAAGATCTTAGAGTGAAAATCCTTTTCTACATTATTGCATTAGTCCTCCAAAACTAAAGAGCCTTAATCTACTTTTAGAATTAAAATTATTATCCAATATTTTTAAAAGTTGTGTATACCTTAAGGAATCTATGACTTGAGAAAACACTTTTGAAAACATTCCTGTATTTTTCAACAGGTTGGCAAAACAGCTTGTTTATTCTAAATGTCTGAATTATAAATTACATGAATAATGATGAATTCTATGATTTATAAATCCCAGACAGCAGTGTTCTTCAGCATGAGTTTGATTGTATCTGTGTGTACAAGACTCGGTATTTCCAGACAGGTCATTTGGTGCACTAGCTTCTCATCACATCTGGCAAAATCATGGCAAGCATGATGAAACGTTCAGGTCAGAAAAAACTTGTGCAGCCTTTACTGGGAAAAAATTAGTAATAATAATTAATTGAAAAATAGCTCAAATCTTCCCATTCAAATTGTTGAATTTCAAACATGGGCATGAAAATATTACAGGTATTGAAAGCCAAAAGGATAATTTTCATCTTACCTCATTCCCATTATACATTCATATAGGAATATAATTCCTTCTTTCTGATGTGGTCGGAGATTATTTGCAATGTAAGGATCTACAACTACATCCACCACTGGCAAACCAGCCTTATTGAATGTCCACTGATGACTTGCATTTGGTCGTGGCATAACTAGAGAATCTGAAATTCAAAGCATACGTGAGTATGGAATAAAAACATTAATTTTAGTCTGTTAGCAAAGGGTATTATGTCTTTAACTCAGCTGCAGAATAAAGTAATGATATAATGACTGTTCAAGATACTGTTTAATACACTGACCATTCTCAGCCAGAAAATGCATATACAGAGTACCTAGATTGCTTTCTAAACAAAAAATCCTTTTACAAACGTTTTCCAAATAGTTTGCATTTTTCTCAAAGGTAAAGGTGATAAACTGAGACATCTGAGGGGGTTTTTTTTATGATGGGTGAAACTGCCTAACTAATAAATGTTGCACGATGACTTTGAATGCATAGGTTTAAACCAGAAGTTTCAAAAGACTTCTGAATTGAAAGTTTAAGAAAAAGAACATAAACAATGACCTGCATAAAGTCTAGACACTACATTTCAAGGGGATATTCTTGTAGTTTCCCAGAAAAGACTTCTCTGCCTGAAAAACAGAGGTAAAAAGCACTGATCTGTTAAAGAAAAATAGGCAAGGACTGAGCACGAGCTGAAAAGACTGCCACAAGCATGAATAAAAGAGGTTGACAAGTTTGAAGACATACAGAGACAAAGAGAGCATGAAGTATTGGGCTACATCTGAATAGTAGTTTTGCTTGCCATAATTTTTTTACAAACTCTAACATCCTAATTCTGCTAGACAATGGCCATATTGGGTTGCTTCTATTGATGCTACACAGCTTCACTGAAAAGTTGTATCGTCAGAGGACAGAATGAGAAAGCAGCTTATAGCTGCTCATAATCTTCTGTCACTAGAGTAGATCTATACTGATAATTTATTCATGGGAATAGGTTGGTTGAAGGTTTGTATCAATCAGGGAGATTTTGTTTCTGACTGACAAGGGGCTGAGTTCTGATAGATTACATCAAACAGCAAGTGTATATATTTAAGAGCCAGTGGTGACAAAAAGATAACTTTTCTGACAAAAATTTGGATGAAAATGGGGAATAAACAAGGCTTGGATAAACAATAGACTAAAAGCTTAGAAATCATACGTAGAAGGCACAGCTTTACATCTTTGTCACTGTGCTTTGTTCTGCTGAGAACAGGGATAAATGACTTTGAAAAAGCTGGATTTTAATCAACTATAGTCATAGACTTCAACATGAAAACCTTGGACTGTTCCTGGTCTTGTAAAGTATCTCAGTAACTTCTGCAAGAGGTTATGCAATCAGGCATTAAATAAGGTGATTCCTCTGTGTAACCAAATCTAATGACTGAGAGTCCAACCTACTGATGTGTTGAGGGCTCTCAAAATCTGCTGGGAGGTATTCAAATTCACCAGAAGTCACAGCAGACAACTAGAATAAAATGTAACATTTTAACAGACTAGTGCAGAAACAGCAAAGAAGTTAATTTGTGTGTTGAATATATCAGCTTTTTTTCCAGATTTTCGGTTAGAATGCTAATGCAGCATCATCTTGCAACCACAGGAAGGAACATTCTTAGATAAAACATAATCAAGTTAAATTCAGACCAGAAGCTAGTCTTAATAAGGCTCCCCTACAAATTATATCACTTATTACCACTCGATTAAGATTTCATTGTTTATTTACATAGCAGCCAGGAAGCGGCTTCAAAAAGTTCAATATTATCAACATATGAGGCAAGAAGTATAGAGGTATTATACTCAGAACGTAGAAAAAATTTGTATTTTTTTTAAATATGCATTGCTCTGCTTAGTAACATTTTCTAAATTCAGTGTCTTTCCATCCGAAAGACAGAGCCACCAGCAGAATATAAATGGTTTATTACTGACAGACAAAAGAGTATTTCTGTTTAGATAAACAAGACCACTTCCTGAAGCTATCAATTATTTATAGAGTCCCTCTTACACAACTGCTTTAACCAGCCTGTTTCTACACAATATGTGAACTTCCAATATGTGAACTTCCATGGGTCTTCAGCACATGATACTTTGAGCACTATAATCCAAAACTTTTATTGCAAAACATATCGGGTTGAGTTTGAGTAGTGCAGTTACACTTGCTGCCTGTGAAGGACCAGGCACTGTCAGAAGCAATTCTGTGAATCTGGTTCAACTTCTCTATTACTGATGCTCCACTGCAATTACTGTGCTGCCACATTATGGCAGTGCTTAACTGACCCCAGTGGGAAGCTGGAAATCATCTAGAACTCCCAGCATGTGTCAGATTGTTCCTCTGATCAATAACTCATTTTCCTTGGCAAAACTCTCAGAAATCACTCTAATGTGTTTCCACAGCCATCTGTAACAACTCTGAGGAACTTCATGCAGAGTAGAGTATTTCCCTTGTTAGAAACACACATGATAAAATCCTAACATGGTTAGACACTAGTACTGTATGTCAGAAATATTTCAGTAATACACCAGAGAACATGAAAATTTTGGTTACACGTTCAACATTTTTTGAGAGCCAGAGGATGTTTAAAGAAACTTAAAAATCTGCATCTTACTTGAAGCATTTGGATCGTGGCGAGGTTTGTAGCTTTGAGTATCTTTGAGCATATTGTCTTTACTACTGGGTTGACAGACATTTTTGAATGGTTTACAGAACGGTTTCACATTAGTTTGAGATAATGCAGTTGGGACTGTGTCATGAGTCCCTATTCCAGCCTGAAAACACCTGCCACTGCTGAAGTCATCCGCTGAAATTACACTCATCACTTCAATTTCTTTTCCTCCAACCATCAGTGTTTGACCTTCTTCAAGACTGTCTAGCTCTTTAGCTTTATATCCAGTACCTAAAAGAATATAAATATTTATGAATTAGGACAACACAGCAAATACTACCTCCTTAACACCAGTACTCATCTGCAGGAAGGAAAACCTGTGAAAAGGTATTTGATTCTGAAACATTTGATTGTTACACATAAAGCTTTTCTCTCCTTAACAGAGATTGACGTGTGAGTGCTAACAATCAGAATTAGGTAGCAGAATACGTGAGCCAATAATCAAGTCATCCTCATCCACAATCAAGTCTACTGAATGTCAGATAATCATTTAAGAGAATTTTTAAAAACTTGCCCCATATCATAAAATCTAGCAGCTTGCCTTAATGACCATTCTATGCCTTTCTTCCTTTTTTTCATGCCCCACCATGAACTCCCCTAGCACCTTCTTCTTTTAAAACAATTCTAAATTAGTTTTTTTACAATTAAAGACTCAGACGCATCTGAAATCTTTACTTCTACACATGCTCCAAAACATATACGCTCTGATTATTAGCAGGATTTATCAGTTAGCTCAAAAGTCTGTGGACTTTTGGAATGGGCATTCTCAGAGCAGCTACACATACTGTCAGTCTCATTACAAAATACAGCTAGAGCTGCTCCTTTCTTTTAGGATAACAGTGTAGGAAAGAGTGGGGGTTCCTTCTTTCAAACGTTCTAGTGGTTGAAGCTCTCACATAAGAAACAGAGGACATATATAATGTATTTTCTTAACTCAGAGAGTTAATTACTTCAGAATTCTTGAGCACAACTGATGAATTTGTGTGAGTTTGGATAAACAGGCTTGGATCCTCAGCTGGGTCAAAATAAAAAAAAAAGGGCATGACTGTGTAGACCAGCAGTTAAATCACTCAGCTGTGAACAAAGGGGCAAGGCCTCCCAAGGTTCTACATTTATTTTATCCAACAAACACTACATATAAAGACTGCTGGAAGCTGTTTGCAAAGCTCAGGTCTCCCACTTCTAGGAATGTGAAAGGTTGGAAGGTGAAGGTCTGGATTTGAATTCTTTTAAGAGAAAAAAATAACTGAGGTGTTTCACAATCTAAGCAAGTGCTGAAAAATAGTCTGGCCAAAAGGGAAAGGGAGTTACTTTTCTTCCTCTCCTCTAAATGTATTCAAAAAGCACACAGCGAACCTTGTTTCGTTCTTGAAAGAAGAACACTTGTTTCAGAAAAGAGCTTGAACACAAAAGAATGCATGAGCTTTCCTAAACAAGGTGGTTGGGGAGGGCATTTATGACCTCTCCTTTGCTCTGCGTTTTTGCTTTCTATTATTACCTTCACATAGCTTCAGGGTGAACATACTGAATACAGGTGTATCCCTGTGCAGATTTTGGTATGAAGAGTCTAATTCTAAGACAAGATGGGCTTTAAGGGTACTTGGAAACAGGAAAGGCAAAAAACATCCTACACAGCTCAACTGTTGATGCAGTTGCCAGAAATAACTGTTTCTGTAACATACACCAATTTACAAGAGACCACCCCCTAAATTCTTTGTAATGTGTTATTAAGGAATTAGGACATTTGCAGAGGAGAACAGCAAGATATTCTGCTGCCTCAAAACCAAGTTATAGCCTGTGCTGATTTTAGGTTCCCTTGCACCATCTGAGATCCAGCCCTGGTAAGCCTATGAAAAAGACAAAAATTCTTCCTTTGACTTTTTCTTCCCATTTAAAAATAACAATCCTGAATGTTCATACATTTAGTATAAACTTCTGAGTTTTAATCCAATTTTGGAAGTAAGCACCACTACTGGACCTTTCCTTCTCACTCGGTGGGCTAAGTAATTGCACAAATTTAAAACTCACACTGCTTAAATTGATCAATTTATGATTTTCTTAGAATCAATAAGCATTGAAAGCAACTCCGAATGGGCAAGTTAGCACCAATGACAGTGGTATCATTGTGTTATCTGACACCATCAAACATGGCAAGAAGACTTTTACCAGCAAAAATCGGAATGTTCATTTTTCCATTGTGTTTGCTGCTAATTCAAGAAGACAGGACTTGAAAAAAACATAAGAACAACAGGGTGGTGGCTGATGCATTCCAGGCATTACTCTCTTTTCTCTCTGCCTTTTTCAAAAACAAGCAAGTCTGTACATATATTGCTTTGCTATAAATAAATTCAAATTAACTTCTAAGTTGCAAACTGATTTGCAAATCAAAACTGCCTGGCTCACAAAGTCATGATTGTAACAAAAGAGCAGAAAAGCCATCGCAGACCTAAAATTTATCAAATTATGTTTTGTAGCAACACTGTTCAATCCTACTCCCTTACAGAATATTTTTGGCTCGGTTAGCAAAGTTAATTCTTGCTTTGCTTTCAGTAAAAAATTACTGCTTCAAGTTGACTGCAGCCTATGGTTTGCAAGTCTTATTTTTAACTCTGATATCAACCCAAACTATGTCTTACAGCAGCAGCTGCTGCTAAAACTACAAGACTAAAAATTGCTACACAGTTGACTTTGGCTGTGTTGGAAAATGTAGCTGTTTGCCTGTCTTTCCAACAAAGATAATATTTTTAGCTGTTAGAGTGGCTGAAAAGCAGAGATCCAACCTCTGAAATTCATGGTTGCCGCACTGCTGACTGGAATATCTACAAGGAACTTAACTGTATATTTTCCCCTAATTTTAACACCTTCACTTCCGCATTATGTGAGCAACTCAACTACTCATCCCTCATTTGGCATTACTGCTGAATTAGTACAGCCGTTGATTTCCAGATCCTCTCTCTGGACTAGCATTTGGTGTTTCTGTGAATAATGTTATTCAGCCTGCTCCAGCCTCCCCCATGCATCTGCCCTATATGTAAGAAATATAAAGCTTTTTTGCAGCCTTTCTAACCCCCACCCCCCAAAAAAAAACCCAAAACAAAAAATCAAAAAAAAACTGAAACAAAAAACCACAAACAAATAAACAAAAAACACACAAAAAAACCAAAACAAAAAACCCAACTGTTTTTTCATCCCAAAGATCAACATTGGTATGGAGAACCAAATTATGTGAAGAGCTGTGTGTCTGTTATTCAAAGCACAAACTGCTTTTATGCCAGTTGCTCCCTTACACAAGTTGCAAATCTACAGTACCTCTTCCAATGTCTTTGCCTTCCATATCTTTCAATATTACTGACTTTCCTTTTGTAATAAGAATAGCATCTCCTTCCCACTTTTTGTGTTTTTTCTTTGATGCCTTACACCACACAACACTGAAATATTTCGCAAGGCAGTCAGGTGCTTCCTGAGCTGCTTCTTCCTTTGCAGTCCCTGATGTTGGCAAATTGAGCCCATCTAAAAGGGAAATAAAATAACAAAGAGTATCTCAGGTTATCCTGACAAAGCATACAGTCATTTGCATTTCAAAAAAATCAAGTATAATCTATACATTTCATCTTATATAAACAATGTGGTGCATTTCCTGTCTTGAGCCGCTCATGGTAAATTTGGACTGAGAGAGAAGAGTACATCAGGACTCAACCTGAAAAAAACCCAAAACATTAAATTGTTTCAGAAAGCATGCATTTCCAGGGAAAGCAGGTTACTTAGTGCATTAGTAAGTGAGCTCCTGATTTGACACATATACAAGACGAGTGGAAAGGTTGGGAAAAAAGCAAAAGGGAAATGACCATAGCAGAAAATGAAAGCACAGTCCTGGTGAGATGGTGCTGGGCAAGGTTCTGGAAGCAAGGACAGGAACACAGAACTCAGGAAAGGGAACACAGGCAGCCAGTAACCAGATCTGGAGCTAAAGTCATCCATACTAAGTGGCAGAATAACCATAAATGTAGTAATGCAAAATATTATTTCAACTCCTTTCCTTGCACCCTTGAAAAATAAATTATTGTGTAAATCTTGAAACAGACCATCTCTTGAGTTCAACTCAAATGTCGTTACCAGGCTTAGATTGATTTAGATTTGTCAGCAGTTACCCAATTATAAGAGTCACAGATGTAAATATTAATAGGAAATATTTAGGTTTATAAGGTTAAGAAATCATAATAGAACAGACAGTAGTTGCTTATAATATCAATTAAGAATAAACACATGCTTTCAAGAGTTAGCAATCTGAGATAAGTAATGGTAAATAAGTCCCCAGCATTACCTAAAGGAATATCTGTAGCATTCCTTTTCAGCACATGCACAGCTTCAAAGGGAGAATCAGACTAATTTTCATTAAAATACCCTTGCATTCTGGTTAAAAGCTTAAATCGGTTTGCTCCTTTGATTCCATCTGGGATTCAACACTATACAAATCTCTTACAGAAAAGTGCTTATGCCACAGACTTTCCAAAACTTCCAAGTGTGCTGGTATTTAAAGGAGAAGCAGCAAGAGGAAACTTTTGCTCACAATAATGGTCCAATAGAGAGGCAGCTTTACCACTTCTACATTGTCTACATATTCTGAAAACTGCAAAATACTTGTAAGTTACATGCCTAAAACACGTGCATTTTAGCATTTACTAAAAAGGTATTATCTAAATGAAAAACGCTTATATTTATTGAATCCAATTTTCTCTTCAAAGTGCTCTGAAAGTTGTATTGTCTGTATACAACCCTATGCTAATACAGTGCCTAAAGCAGATAGGATTTTCCATATGTGGATGTTTCTTTAGGGCATTAGCCAAACATCTGTAGACTTTCATGTGGCAGATGCCCCCATGTCCAAAGAGTAACAGAGCAACTACTGAACACTGCTATGCCACAGAAGGATGAGAAAATGGAACAGAGAAGTCCTTCTTGTAATGTCAGAGATTCTTTATAGATGAACCCTGGTAAACGAGCCAAAGAACAATAATAAATCCTTGCAGTTCTGTAAAAATGTAAAAAGGTTCTATTGGATCTTCAATAAACACAAGTGATAAGATATAGAGCAGTGAAAGAGAGAGAGGGGAAGAGGGGAACCTGTACCTTGCTAAAATACAAAAGACTACTTTTACTCTATATTGAGCTTCTAATTGCAAACTGATTTGACAGACAAATACAAGATTTTTTTTTTCCCCAACTGATTCTCTTGGTTTAATCAGCAACTTCTTCCCTCGTATTAAGATTTTAAATGGTTACTGCAAGAGCTGGAGATTTCATTGCAGAATTTTCTTCTTCTCTCTTGAAGGATGGCCATTCACAAACAAACCTCTTTGTCTCCTCCACTGACCTCTCGCATGAGTTTGGTGACCCCTGAGATCTGTTTTATGGTCATTGCTCTTTTACTCAGGGAGTCCTGCATGGTGTTATCTGAACCACTGGCAGATTAACTTTCAAGGCAATAACAAGTCTTCAAACTCTTCTTATCCCTGCTTCATTTAAAATAATTAGAAAACCAATAATTTATAAACAGAGCTGGAAATTGCTAGCCTTTTGTAATAGTGACTTTTAGTGAAAAGGATTTCCAAAGCAATCTGCCCCCAGTGAGAAGCAAATCAGCACCAATATTTCATACAATACTACTATGTTCCTATGGGAAAAATGAAAAAACAAATGGACTCTGCAATGTTCAGATTTCTTCCCTCAATTTGTCTTCTGAATTATCATAACTTCTGTTTATAGAAATATTCAATAACAATTTGTTCCTATGCTACATAAATTATTTTCCTTTTACCTATAACTACAGTTTAGTTTCAGATAAAAGTGTAAGGGGTTTTTTTTAATTAAACATTTTTATGTAAAAATAATTATATCTTCTCAAAATTATCTTCCATATAATTTCCTGGAATAGAAAACCTAAATCTGTTCACCAACAATGCTGATTAGGTACTTTCATTCAACCTTCTTTTTATCTTATCAGTTTGTTTGTCTCAGTATCACACCTATTTAACTTCAAAGATTTATTCCAGTGCAATATCAGAATATTCAAATTTGATAAATACAGTGTCATGAGCATTTCAGGAATTGAAATGAGACTAGTATGTTACTCATGGCAACTAAGTTCAGTGTTTGATGTAGGGGTACAGACAGCAGCGGTTTCAGCAGAAACCCCTTGCTGCTCACTGACCTTAGTATCTGAAACAGAGCTGGATTTGCTGAGACCCTGGAAGACAAACTTCAGTTGTACATTCTGAGCTCTGCTGTTAATCAGTTTCGAGTGAAAATAATAAGTAACAGGAACTATGCATGCACCATGGTATGAGAAACATCACAAAATCATGCCCAGTCCTTTCTCTCCCGATGAGCAAACCGCCTGGCCTGGCAGTGTGGTTTGCTTAACCATGAAGAAACCACAGCAAGCGGCAAAAGTCTCTCCTCCCAGAATGAAGGCCTTGGGAACTTTAAAGACATGGCTAACAGGGCTTTGAAAAACTTCCACAAATAAAGCTTTCTCTCTCTGCTTGAGAAAGCAAAGGCTTAAGTTTCAAGATATAAACCACAGCCTAACTGATATGAGGAAAAGTTTCAGCAGCCTCAGGAAGGTGATGATTTACAGAAATCGGGACAGGATCCAGGAGAGGGGAAGGGGAGCATTCCAATGGCAAACTAGTTTAACCAGTTTCTGATGAGCAGGATTTAGAGAAAATGCATCAATTAAGTGCATTAGGTTACTTCCAATGCAGCAAGAAAGTAGCTGCATTATGAAAGACTACAGAAGGTAACTCAAGTGTGCATTTTCAGGGGACTGTGCACTGTAGCTTTTGCAGCACTGTAAGTACACACACACTACCACAAGGAGTGAGGGACACAGGGTCCAGAGAGCCAGGCACTCGACACCTTGGCCTGAGGTGTGGTTTAATGGATGGCTTAACCCCATCCAGCTGCAGGCTGCTGCCAAACCCTAAGAGCTCACCTTTCCTCTCCTCTCCCCTTCTGCTTTCTCATCCACTAGCTGCAGGCAAGCCAGCTCAATGAATCCCATCAGCAACTACAGTCAATACAGGGAAGGGGTACATGAGGTTTGGAACAAGGAGACTGGGAGTCTGCCCATTCTTCTCCAGCAGCTGTTAGGTTGGGGTGATTTTGAAACCATAGGACCTGTCAAGTTAACCCAACAGCTCCATAAACTTCCACATTGTAAGCATGTATGGAACAATGGGGAATTTTCCCTCAACTGCTCTGAATCTTCTCAATAAAAAGCACTGTCACAACGCAAAAATTACAACTTAAAGAAGACAGCTTTGATTCAAGTTGCGTTCTATAGTGCTAAGGAATAATTAGGAAATTATTAATAATTAGGAGGGAGGCAGAGCAAAAAAATTGGACCACTGTAAAAGGAGATTTGGGCTTTGAATGAATCCCAGCCCAAACTCGATGGCAGTGCTCTGCTGCAGCCTCCACAGTCACTCTAAACATGTGCCATGGATCTTGCTCCATAGAGCCAGTACCAACTCCTTCTTCTGAGCAGAGGAAGTAATCAAAAAGTTTCTTCATTGAATTAATTCATAACATTTTGAGAACAGATGTTTACATAGTAGTTAAATGTCTAGTTGCATATGAAATATGTACATGTTAAACATTCCTAAGATATCCCAGGAATATTTAAATATGAGACTGATAGCATCATCCTTCATTTGCAAAGCAACTTCAGTCTAACAATAAAACTTAATACTAAGCTAATATGTAAATGTATATTAGTGTGCCTCTGAGATGGAAAAATATGTATCAACTCTTCTCACAGCACTTCCGTGACACTGTTAGAAGTGCAACCGGTAACAGTCGGGCTGACTTGCCCTAAACCCACAGGAATCAATGACAGCTAGGATTATATCTCAGAGTCACTTGATTACAACCCAGTGCTTTGTATCCCTTTCAAACACAAAATGTTTATGTCATTAATTAATATATTAACATATCAGCATTGTTAGCAAACTCACCTACAGATGGATATTTCAAGCAGGAATATTTTCTTTGAAAAACAAATTATTGTTTTACATCCAAAATTATTTTTAAACAAAACTACAAATGATCAAAAATGTAAATATTTTTAAACTTCTGTGTCAAAGTCTCTTTATAATCTGAAATGCCAATCAAACTAGCCTCTAGATTGCTGAACATGCAATACTATGGGGATTTCCATTAGTAGATTTTATTTTACATAGCTAATAACTATCAGTCCATAGTACATCTTCCATGCTAGCTGTCTCAGTTTAAGCACACATATTCACACACATGAACAATGTCCACAAAAACTGGCAATGAAAGAAAAATCACTGTTTATGAGAACAAAAATAACAGAGTCATGCAGTCATAGCCACAATAAACTCTTATTTCTTGTAGAAGCTCTACTAACTCAATACTTTGGAGAAGAATCTAAAAATCTGCAAAGAAGATAACACCTTTTTTTTTTTTTTTTGGCTGAGGTAAAACTTTTCCACCCCTGAAAGCTAAAAGCTCTTGGAAATAAATGCAGTTTGCACATTTTCTTAATTTCCTGAGGATTATACACTGGACATGCTCTAACTGAGGCTGAGAATAGACTTCTCTGTAGTCACAGCTCTCACTGCTCAGACCAAAGCTGGGTTTCTTCCATGCGTGCCAGCAGGGAATTTTTCCTTGGTCCTCTCCTTTAGATACATCATCCCTTGTCCTGACAACAAACAGGGAAAAATGGCAGAGGGGACAAGGACGTCTACAAGGAAAAGTAATCTGGGAGACAAAGCCTGAAAACGAAGATTATTGCTGAAAAGGAAGGCTGACGTTAAACCAGTAGAAAATTGACAACTGAGTAAAAGACCGTAAGTCTGAGTGGGAAGCAAAGCACGCAGGAAAAGGCAAGAAACCCTACAGGGAATGAAAAGAGTAGGAAGACAACAGATTAGGTTAGGAGGACAGATGGGGAGAACTACTGGGACAGACTGGGACTAGGGTATAGTATAAGGAGCAGAGAGAGAATTAGGATTTTCTGAGCAGGAGCTGGTGCAAGAGAAACTGTCCCTCATCTCTGACTCTCAAAATTCAAGGTTCACTAAAAAAAACATATGGCTGAAAGCCATCAAGGGAAATCAAGGGATGACTTGGGAGGAAGAAATGAGAACAGGAGCAGATTAGGCAATGACAGGGAAAATAGAAGCGGAAAATGACAACAGAAGAAATAAGGGCAACATGGCAATGCAACATAATAAATGGCAAGCAGTTGAGTGCAGAAGGGTACTGACTGCACAAAGACATGAAGAGCACTCAGAGCAATGCAGCCTCGTGGTAAACAGGGTCAACTTCTCTTCACCTATCGTTCAATTTTTTCTCTAATTCAATTTTGAAGACTACCAAGGTAGTGTTAAAGGTAGTGAACTTAAAACTACTATAATTGTTACATTGTTTTATGTAATTTTACAGACCCAAGTTTGGTAGCTGCTCTACAGGTGGATAGGGCTGCAATGAGAGATGCAACGTAAGAGATGGAGGCACTTAAGCTCCTGAACTGGTTGCGTTTGACAGATCACACCCTGCAAGACAAACCCAAATCAATTCTGACTTTAGGACTAGCAGAAGACTCAGAATCAAACAATTTCTATTGGACAAGTCCATGAAGGCAAAGCAGGATCCAAAGCTTGGATCATCATATCACTTTCCCTGAAGTCCCTTCGGTACGTTCTGCTCTTCAACCTGAAAAATTTTCAGTCTTTCAGTTTCTTTGCTGTGAGCAAACATGTGCAAAACTCACTGGGCAAAACACTGCATGCCATGATATTAATGGTCTACACTGAAGTCAGTGACCTCTTAGTATAGTAATTCACTTCATAACCCTGAAGGGGAAAGATAAGATTTTCAACCTTGTCTGTCTCACACAGGTGAAAACAACAAATGATATGGAATAATCTGTTTAGAAATGTTAATTTGCTCTAAAAGCCAAAAGATTAACATCTACCCATTTTGTACCCAGTGGTACAAAACTACGTCACCCACCCACTCATCACCCCCATAAGCCACCTTCCATTAAGTGAATAGTTTTAAGGTTGTGAAGTCAAGCAGAGTTTGAAGATGTCAAAAATAACAGTGTTCCAGTGACCTGATCTGCCCCACTGTGCATATGCATTAAGGATAAAGCCTTTACAGAAAACATGCTGCACTACACTGTCATGGGGACCTCTCGCTCATTCAGTGCAGAGAACTGAACTGCTGGAAAGGCAGGAAAGGTGGCAGGAAAAAAAGCTGGTGCTGCCTGCGCCATCCCTGAACTGCTTTGTTGTATACGCAAAAGGTGTGGCATGAAGGAGGCTGAGAATGCAAGGACTGATAGTACAGTCTTGTGGTTAAATAAGCTGAATAATGCCTTAGAGAACTGGACTTTACTTGCATGTCTTCTAGAGTTCCTCTGTGGTGTAATGGAAGTCATTTCACCTCAATTTTAGCAATAAATATTTGTCTGAGCACCTGACTTGTGATTCAGTCTCATTTGTATTAACAGTGAACACTCACGGGTGTAACTGGAAATTGTAGTTGGGAAAGACTAACTGTACGGTATAGTAAAGTACTGAGACAATGCAGTGCTCGATGATTCAGTCTGCACCTTCCATAAAAATGGGGCTTTTTGGTTTTATTCTCTCTGTGCCTCAACTCTCGCTTTATCTCCTAAAAAGTGGAGATTATACCAACTTCTTATCTCACAAGGATTGTTGTGAAACATAATTACATCTGGGAGGCACTCAGATAGTATCATGATGAGCAACAGAGGAAAAAAAATAGTTAATTAATTCAAAATAGTTTGAATAGTGTGCTGAGAACAAGGGGTAGGTCTATAACAGAACAAAGAGGTAGAAAGAAAATACTGATTAGTGACTCACTGAGGGGACACAGTCCATTCTGTGAACTGGAATTGGCAAGGAAGAGTACAGAAATACAACCCTTAATCATGTACTTAATTACTCTATCCAACAGAATGTGAAAGCTGGCTTCAGGTTGTGCTATTGGCAAGTTTTTGGGTACTTGAGCTTGTAAACTTAATTTTATTTTCAGATAGGAACCTTCTATATACAATAACAGAGATGGCAGATGTGCTTAATTTGAACAAGTAGGAACAATCCTATCATCACCATTTAATGAAACATTTACCTCTCAAGGGACGAAGAGCACATACTTTCAAAATTATAGCTCCATGGTAGAAAACTATTCTTCCCAAACCTCTCAACCGTCTAAAAATGCAACTGACTCCAGCTTTCACTGTAAAAATTTAATGAACTAAGCTGAAAGCTTCTGTCAAGTCCACAGAAATAGATGTGCAACTCCTATTATCAAAGGAAAAAGTAGCATCATTGAGAATTCTAAAAGGTTGCAGGCATCATTTGGTGCAGTGAGCCAGATCAGGTCGGTAAAACACTGGAACCAGTCAAATGACATCCAAATCAATTGTTTACTACACTTTTTAATGTTGCCATCCACATCGAAAGTTGTTTTGATTAATTTGTGAAGTAAAGGTTTTTACTTCAAAAAATAAATGCAAAACTGATATCTGAAAGTAAAATTTATTCTTGGGTCCTGTAAATATTGAATGTTGTTGCAAAAAATTATAGTCTAAATGGGATATGAAAAAATTCCAAATATTTAAATTACCAAAAAAAGCAAATCACTAAGAAATAGTTAATCAGCTATTACACAATCACAGGCTAATTGTAACCTTCTCAAAAAGCACTAATTTTTGAAGCAGCTTGCAGAGATGTAAGTGTGCATCTTTTTGTGTTTGTGGCTAATCCCACGTGATACTTTGAAAATACATGGTTTGGCATTCTCTTAAGCATTTGCTATTACTTCTACCATTTTTTATCAAAAATAAAACTATTTCTGTACTGTACAAAATCTCTGTTCCTAAAATGCAAAGACTTTTAGATCTGTAACAAAACGCAAGCAGGCAGAAAGGGATTTATTAAGATTATGTCTCCTTCGTATTAACATCTGTTTTAGCATATACTGGAAGGAAAAACACTTTTAATGTACTGTTTGTGTTTATTAATGGCCATCTTTGATGTCCATGTATTACAGCAAAGAGTCCTTAAAATACAAATAACCAATAAAACTTGCGCCCACTGTCACAAGCATGAAACACAATATATTCCTATCCTAAATTATTTAAACAGGAGTGTTTAAAATTTATGGCATTACCCTGGGAAGAGGCACACAAGGGATGAGTCATATTTTTTAGAATTTTCATGTGTTCTGCAGCAATGATTACTTGCAGTGTGGCTGATGAAATATTTGGAAAGGGAAAGAGTAATCTTTCCAAATCAAGTTACATAACTTTGATTTACATAAGTGTAATCCATTCAGTAGTCCAAGCAAAAAAGTAATATTTATGACCCAAACACAAAAACCTAGAGCTCTAGTTGTAATTCTTACTAGGAAACCAAAACTGGAATAGGGAAGGTGAGGGAGGAGGGAAGAGAAGAAATTCATCCTTGTGGAGGTAAGCAGTGCTCACTGTGTTGCCTTTGCTGGCTCTGGATGTAAGAAAACTGAATACAACTTAAATTGCATAGAAATTCCAATGCAAGTTAATAAGATGATTCCATACAGGAACCCTAAAATTCATTATGCCTTTAGCAGAGTCTACTTTGTGTTAACTGCCTATTTTTGGTCCTGAGCTGACCACTTATATAAGGAAACGCTAGAAGACATGGAGATGTGGCAGCTTTCCATCAGCAGACCAGCTCTACTTGTTATTCCCAAGGGACTTCTTTGACCCTTGATGTCACTGTAAAGCCTCTGCAGCACATGGAGCTCCTTATCAACTCACCATATGTGTATCTCATTGGGTCTGTATGTGCCTACCAACATATGTACATGTGCATGCTCAACAGAGAAGGATGAGATTTAGAAAAAGATTAAATTTACCTCTACTATATTTAATCTGAAAACAATCTTTACAGATACCCACTAGATCTTCAGAGTTAAAGTATCTGAAACTCCTAAAATATATTTAACTTCTGGACTGCTGAAAAACATCTTTAGCGCCATCTCAGGAGTTCACTTAGGAATAATGTGTTTTCAAAACTCAACTACAGCAAATTAGCACATACAGTTATATAACAAAAACTATTCTGAAAGGAATAGATTTTATCTAGCAGAAATAATTATAACAAAGAGCAATGGCTAAATTCCTTAAATGAGCTTAATTCACTCCTTTTCTGCGCACATACTATGCAGCACTCTGAATCCCAGAGCTACAAACAGTATTTTCCAGGCTATTGCTGGGGTTTTTTGCAAAAGAGCTGGGCCATTACCTATCCAGCTGGACAGTTCAACACCTCCTAAAAACTTACTGCCCCAAGAGAAGGACAGCTGTGCTTGGGATCCTTGCTGTCATCCTCTCTGGATCTAAACAAAGTGGTTCCTTTACTAAGCCTGTCTGTCCTGTTAGTGGCAAAATGAGGGACAGACTTTCTTGCTCTCATTCAAGGCGTTCACAGCTGAGAAGTCCTTGATCCACTCTCAATGGCTCAATGAGCTCAGGCTGGACAGGTTCTCCTAAGAATTCATTTATTATGGGCTACATCCGAAGTGTAACAACCTTGTACTGAAAATTACCAAATTATGTGTTTGCAAATGACTTACAAATTAGACAAACTTGAATGAGGTTTTATAGGAATGGCCAAAGACCAGCTTGATGCCACGTTTCGAGTACTTTTTCGAAAGCACAAGGAAACTGGAAGACTACAAAGGAAAGATAATCAAAACTCAGTATATCCTAAACAGAGTATTCTCCAGGTAATCTGTTTCACAGAAAAAAACTGAGACATAAAAAAGTACAAATGCATACACAGAATACATACATTATAACCCAAGAGGGAGTAACAGCATAAAGTAGTTTGGCGAAACTGATAGTTGATGCTACTCATGTCATCTGTAAGTCCAGCACAATGTACAACCTACTGCCAAAGCTTCCTTACAATGCAAAATGATGCAACGATCACCTGGGTGAAACTGCACAACTTACAAGTCAATTTTGGGGGGGAGATGGGGGCCTTACAGTGCAGTCCTAAGCAAATGCCATACTATGATAGAGAATGTGTCAATAGCAATGTATATACACCAATTTTAATTCTGTATTTCCAGTACATGCCACACATAAATGCTTTGACTTCACAAAATGATACTTTTAATAGTATCAACAAGTGGGCTACATAAAATTTACCTGCAAACTGCTGTTGAGTTATAAATTACTTTCTTTCACATGACATCATCAGTGATTAATAACAAATACAACTTGACACTATGGCCAGTTTTTGTCTGATGCAATTGCAGGACACGAATAATGTTGTAACTAACCACTAGCACTCCCATATCCCTTCTCCCCATCCCCAAACTAGATAAACATTTTGTCCTATTGCTTCACTGTTAAACTAAAGCTTAAACAACAACAAAAAAAAATCAGTAATTTATAAACTGATTTTCTTATTTCAACCATGCAGAAAGTTCCAAACTTCAAAAACTGATGTATTTCGAGAAAGCATTAGCAATACAGACAAGGATCTTATACGACATACAAAGTAAACAAATGGCAACATACAGGCTACAGTACACAAAAAAATCCCTGAGATTAGCTCAGTTGGTTAGAGTGTGGTGCTAATAACACCAATGCCGTGGGTTTGATCCCCATATGGGCCATTCAGTTAAGAGCTGGACTTGATGAACCTTGTGGGTCCCTTCCAACTCAGAAAATTCTGTGATTCTGTGAAAATGACTGAGCCTTAACCAAACTAAGTCCTGACATCAACTGAGTTTAGAGGGGCAATATAATCCAGAGGAATTATTTTTTCACTATACATATGCTTAATTATGCTAATTATTGCAATTATCCTAACTACAGATGAAAATCAAGAGCCAAAAGGAAATGGCCAGGAAACAATTGATTTCTTTAAAAAAATAAATTTAATTGCATCTGTAAAATACAAAAAATTCAATAGCATTTTCCAAGTCTGCAGTTTTGCTGAAGAGTAAATAAAAATCATCTATTATGTGGAGTAACTGCTGATTAAGTATTCAATGATTATTATATGACATTCTTCTTGTGTGAGTAATACAGAGTCAAACAAGGTGTTATGTTCACTCAGAGATATTTGGACACATCAACAAATCATTCTGTGTAATCACTAGGATAAAACAGTGTGAAATCCCACAGCAGGGAAGAAAGGCAGGGGTGGTGGGGAATGACAATGCCTACAGATGGCTGAGCTTTCCTTGGGTTCTCTGACCCTCATCCACCTTCCTACACACACGGATCAGAACAGAGGTTTTCAACTACTTTTCCACTGAACAACTGTAGCTTTTGCAAGGAAGAGTTCACATTTTGCTGGCTAGCATTCAATGAACTTCAGGAAATTGTATCTTTATTGTGGAAAAAATTTTGCCCAGACAAACTGGATGCCCCAACCATCATTATACACAGGCAACTTGGTCAACGCCAAGGCAAGCACTTTTGTTTTTATCAGAGATAGAAACATAGGTCACAGAATGGCTGAAATTTAGTTATGTGTTATATAGCCAGCTAACAGACATTATTTTAACTACTGTAAACAGCACTTTTTTGTTTGTTTGTTTGATTTTTAATCTAACATATAGACAGTGACATTTCTCAAATTATTTAAGACCTGGATATTTAAAACAGAAAAGTAGCATGACTAGTTAGGGATAGACACTGAGAAGCTACATTTAATGCATTTTAATGTTAAAAACAATCTTTTTAAAGTCTTCTTTTTATTTTCATGTGCAAAATGGAAAAGTAATCAACATCTTAGGAAAACAACACTTTATCATCTTCCTGAGTAGCCTTTTTATCACATTATTGAAGTTAAAATTCACACTGAACCATTCTAAAGCAGTTTAAAATAAGACACAGGAAATTTTAAAAGACAGCTTAGCCAGGCAGCCTGGGTATCACAATTCCTTATTTGTTCCTCCCACTCAGAAACAACTCTCATTTATTTATAAGCAACTTAATGGCTTTGCCTATTGGAAATTAAGTGGGCACAAGTCTTCCCAAAGAAGATAGTCTGTGTGTTTTCATTGTACGGGGGAAAAAATCCCAAGTCTGAAAATGTCTAGAAATATATATATGAAAGAAAGGAATTTAAGCTACTGAGGTGGAAAACTTTAGAAAACAGGGCTTTAGCTATGAATAATCTCTTCTGGTCTTGAAATACTCTCTCCTACCAGTTTTACCTGATAAGAATTCTGATCTAAGGCAAGCACATCCACTGAGATGACTCCACAGGAGTCAAAAGGTTACAGAAGGGAAGCAGGGAGGTACAAAAAAAAGCAAGATAATTAGGGAGCAGTAGATGAAATTATAGACTGATCATTAGACAATTACTCAAATAGATGAAATTACACAAGATGCCATCACAATTATCACAATGTTATCATCGTTACAGCTTTTTATTCAAATCCTAAACATAAATCCATTAGATGTTGAGAATTAAATTACTTCTAGAGCCAGTTTATTTCAGTTATCTTAGTAGAAGGACATGAACATACGATAGAAAATTGTCCTTGCTTAAAATTACTCTGCTTGTACTATGTACATTATAAAAATGCAGACAGTGAATGGCACTGCCAGATGTAGCGAAGGGAGTAAGAGGATAAGAATGAGGGTGAAGGAGAGAAGGGCTTCCTACCATCCCTTTCATACACACTAACACAGCATCATTTGCTGGAACAGTAAAAATTCATAGCGCTTCATGGTCCAGAAGGACCAGCCACAGCTGTGGTGCATGTACCTGACATTAGGAATACATGGAAAAAACCCCAGGAACAGCACAGAGAAGTGAAATCTGACTCAGACAGATAACCTGATACTGTAAAGCAGATGTGGAGTGAGAAAGAAATCCAGATTCACCAATATAGAGGGTATAATATATAGTCAGCAACACACTGCTCTGAGAGCAATATAATGTCACTAAAGGAGGAAACATGTCTATAGTGAAAGGAAATAAAACACCACCTCACTAGTAAAGAAATGAGCAAGCTCCAAGGGGAATCAACAGATGTCTCCCCCTTCCCCAAGCTCCCCAAAAACCAAAAGAAACAAAACTGAGAACAAAGCAAACAAGAAGCATGAGAGACCTCTGAACTAGAGCTGCTGCCTGCAGATAAGAATGAAAGGCTTTTCACTAACAAATGAGACAAAGCCAGAACAACCAAACGTGGAAGAACACTGACCATAAGAGCACAGTTCTGACCAGGTTGGTGTATTTTATTTCTTTACTCATTTGCATTCCTCCCCTTCCAACACCAAGAACACAAGAGAGACTTTGCTCTACTCAGAGTCCTATTTTTGCAACTACTTTGCCTGCCAGTTCAGAAAAGACTGTAAGCTTTCCAAGACTGGAAATTCCTCTGGTTCTAGTCCTCGAAATAAAAATACCATGCCAATAGAAACCCTGGAGGTCACCTCTTCATCTCTTCATCTAGCATCAACAGAAAATATTCTTAAGTCTCTAGAGTATTTTGGTGGTCAGCATAGGACTAGCTGTAATTCAAAACCACTGCAAGACAATGAGTTGTATGGGAATTATTTTCTGAACTATTAAAAACTTCTTCATTTGCATAATATCTAAGAACAGAAACAAGAAATAGAAATTAATTCCTTACCACTGGAAACCAGAATTCTGATTTTCAACTAAAAGGATAAGATCAGACATTTCCAAACTACAAGATGAGGGCAGATAATTCGGTGTTGTTTCCTATTTCTGAGAAGTAGAACAAATAAAATTCTTATTTATTTATTAAAGGCAGCATTTTGATTCTTGTGAACTCAGGGAAGTGAATGTCTCGTTGAAATGTTTCCAGCTACACAAAAACAGATCGATGTCCTTGAACTAAAAAATACAGCAGAAAGCCAAGGACTGTACAGAAATGACGGCCACTTTTCCAGGCACCATAATTTTCAGCGCATACAAAAATTCTCAAGACACTTAGAGTGCTCTCTTCTCTAGAAAATAACTGAAAAAGTATTAGGGAACTCCGTATTGCCAACATCTGTTTTCACTGTTCTGTATTTTTCCTCGGTTTGTAAACAAAAGACTTGCTTCCTCAACTTTTCCTACCAGTAACCTGTTAAAGTTATCCCGGGCCCTGACAGTCAAAATCAATTATCTTGTCCACTATCACAAAATTTAATCACAATTCTTGAAGCTCCACTAGCCCTTCAATTAAACTCACATGCTCCCATTCTTCATAGTTTTCCATAAGCACCTATCCCTGTAGCTACAAAGGTAACCTGGTTCACTCAGAAGACACAAGAGGAGCTTACCTCATTCAGAATCTGCTGATGCAGATCAATGCCTCATGCTTGCATGCTGAGGTTCTGTGGGTGTGGAGAAGGAAGCAAATTTGGGAAAACACTGGTGACAGGAGCAAGGAAGAAACAGTCTCCTTCCTATTGCTTTTGTTCATTCTGTTGTTGGGGCCCTCTGAGATGGGAGGCACAGGAGGAATTACATCTCCTTTGTTCTCTCTTTTTCCTTGATTCTGTGCTTCATTTCCTTTTCTTGTGCTAAAGGTTAGAGGAAGGGGAAAGTATTGTTATGGGGAATAAGGAGCCAGAGGTCTAAGGCAGTTGTGGATCCATTCATAACAGGCAGGACTTAGAATTATGAAGAAATGAATCATCTGGGACTGATGTTTTCCAGATATTTTTCTTCCAGTTATGAACGTTGATCACAACTACAGAGGAAACAGCTGCTACTAGGATAGACAGAAGAATCAATTTTACTTTTATTTGGGGCTTTTTATTTGAAACTAATTGAAAGATCAGAACAACAGCATCTATAAAAGGTACCCAGAATAATACAGAATCCTCTGTTGATTTCAAGTCACATGTTATTTACATACAGAAAGGATTTCTTTTCAGTAGCTTATAGTCCTAGTCATACTGATCAAAGGCACCTGCAACTGTCTTGGTTGCACATGCACTGTAGTAATTATGCATGCAAAAGAGGAAGTCAGACATTTATGTGGTTGATCACCAGTATAATTACTATAACTGAATATACGATCATGGTAACTGTACACACAAATTACACATGCATGCAGTTTTAAAAACCAAGTGTTGCATTCATTGTCTCTATTTTGATAATATCCTATGGAAACACTCCTCCACTGGAAACAATTAAAAAGTATTAACTTTTAAAAATATGTACATTTATTCAACTGTCTACTGAACATTAAAAAAATATAACAATCCAGTAATTTTGTTTTCCAAGCTGATACGTCAGCAAAATCTCACCACTGTCGTAAGATTTACCAACTTGAAAAGAATAAGACATTTAAACATAACCTCTTATTTCTCCTTCTTATACGTATTTATTAAGTATTTATACAATCTTATTTCATTAAGATAGTAAAGATGATTATTTGAAAAAACAATGCATATGAACAAAATTTTAACAAGACCTGACTAAATTTCATTAGCTCATCACTACTCCAATGGAGATAAGTGGAAATATTTTAAAAGTTTGGATTTTTATCAATCTAAACACATAAATGTACAGGATTTGACTACTTTAGACCAGAAGAGTTGGTGCATTCAAACGCATACGAGGTATTTTTCTAAGGTACATAAACAACAATGTGGAAAATATGCTTTCACGTCTCAAGCCCAGATTTTGATCCATCCATATTAACATAAGGAGCAATTCTGCATTTATTATTAAGTGTATCAAAGAATATGACAGAAGTAATAAAATATTTAGATATTGCTGTATTCTGGCAGATCATGCCGTAGTCGTATTGCCTTCAGCTTCTCTACTTTGATTTTTGTTCGCAACAGTTCTTCTTCCAGTTGCTGCTTTCTTTTCAAACCATCCCTTTTTTCTTGGACATAAAGACCAATTTTTCTTTGGTTTTCTAATATTATCTCATGTTCTTCTTTCAGCATTTGTAACATCTGTGGGTCATAACTACACATCGGTCTAAAGCGTTCTCCAACCTCAAGCCTAAAAAACTCATCTCTTCTTGGTACAGGGGATGGAGACATCACCACTCTCATATCAACTGAAGATACTGATGTTGAAGGAGACCTTTCCATAATACGCACCAGCTGGTGTTCTTCCTCTTGTTCTAAGTTCTCATTTTGCTGCGAGTCTATAATCAAAGAAGGAGGAGGTTTGACATCCTCTTCCGATTGCAAGTCCATCATGACAGTCGCAGGATGGTGATTCAACATTGCCTGTGGTGAACTGGTACCAGCAATTGTTTCTTTATCGATACTAGCACTAGAACACACAAAATCATATTTAAATAATCCATTAAAAACTATTTGGAAAGGCATAGCTGTAAGTAACCAAAACTTCATTTGAATACTACTCTGCTATCTATGCCTGGGACCCTCTACTTCATTGCTTGAACACCACCTGTACCCCTCTCTCTTTCCACAGACACAGAATGTGACACAGACACAGCCATGTCACATTCAGAATCTATCGCTATAAAGGCAGTATGGCCAATAGAGAACTCCCCTTGGGAGGCCCTTCTGGCACTGGAGAAGCAAGGAAGGCTATTAGTGACATGAAAATATAAAAAAACCCAAGCACCAAGTCATGAAAGTAACAGAGGAAAGAGTTCATATAATACATAATATGATTTTACAAGGAGATTAATTGAGATTGAATGGAGAGAAATATTTCCATCTCATAGACTTATTAATCTCCCTCTGTTCTAATATGCTCCCTGTTTCTGACTCATGCACCCAAGTATTTGGGGTTTTTTTAAAAGGTACAATAATCACTAAATAAAATTACACAAAGAGCCTTGGGAGAAGAAACCAGAGCCCAAATGATGACTTAGCCAGTCAATTTGGGAATCAAGCTAATCCCTGCTCCTTCTCATTGATTTGGCAATCTTAAAATTTTTCTGAAGTTTCAAGAGAAGACACTGAAGTGTTTCCATTAAGAAAGCCTATGGTTCTGTGCATTTCTTTTCAAAAGAACAACAGCCACTTTACTCATCTGTCTTTGTGTAAACTCCTGAGTCAGCAGCATCTCAAATCATGATTTGACATTGCATTGGCTTTGATGATAATAAGGGTTCAAGCTGTTCCTGACACTTCTCTACCATCAGTTGTGCTTGAAACCCTACACTTCTGCACATCACTCCTTTATTCAGGTAATGCTTTTTTAAGCCAGATCAGCTTCTTGATCTATTACAGTACAGATCTGCAAAGAATAAATACTTGCAGCATGACTGGGAAGGCAGTATAGTGTAACATGGGAACAGAAATATATTAACTTGGTATTGACAGCGAAGCCAGTGCACCCTCATGGCCATGGTTGCCTAAAACAGGGTCTCTAACTGGTGGTTGCAGATTTGAGACACTTCCCAACTCTTTGAAAACTAGGCTGCCACTACTTAACTAGCAGTTAAAGGCAGTGAGTGGATCCGTGATTAACAGAATATTCACGGGCGCTCCCCAACACAAGAACCCAAGCTGCTCTCTATTAAACTGGGAGGGTAGAAGGTGGGTTTTTTACACTTTTTAAATGTCTCGAAAGCCCTACAATCCACACACTATTTGATTATTAAAACACTGTCCTGGTTAGTAATAGATTGGGTTCAAATTCCCAGAAGCAAGAAGAAATGTAATTTGTACTTCCTATTCTCATGTAAATGCACTAACTCCTTAATAAAAATGTGGCATGATCATAACTTCTAGATATCCCATGGTCTTCAAAACTCTTGGTTTAAAAGAAATAAGCAGTCATGGTTGCAATTTCCAAAGGACTCTGACTAGCCTGCCATCCATTAACATGAAAATACTAGATTCAATGCTAGAATTCATGCTAGAATAAAAGCACGAAAGCCTCTCAATAACCAGTTGTAAAAAAGTTCATCAGGGTCAGAGCAATGTATTTTCAAAAAATTAAGCCTGTCAACCACACAAACTATTTTAACTAAAGATTCTTTAAAAAAACCCTGAAAACAGTCCATCTGAAGCAGGTATTGAAAACTGACCTTTCCTTAATCCCCCAAAGAAAACGCCAAGATAATCTTAATTCTGTTGACTGTTACCTGAGCTGCCTATGGAGTATCAATTATATCCCCTTACTGCCTCTTCCTCATGCCACAAAGCTTCACCTTTTCCTATATACTTCTTTCTCACATTCCTTTTACTCCTCTTATTGAGCATCGAAAGCATTATTCTGAAGACAAATTTTCACTTTTTTTACTGCTGACTGTAATTCTGGGTTTCCTCCTTCTTCCCAACTGCGGCTTCTAATACAGCTTCCCTCCTTCTTATTTGCTGGCTCCTGGCCAGCTTCTAGCCTGAGAAAATAGGAAACAACCAGCAGGAGAAGCAGGTCATTCTGACAAAAGGAAACGGAGAGAGAGCAGAAAGAGAAAGTGAGAGAGGTTAAATAGAAGAAAGAAAGGTAAGATTTAGTCTAACATAGACTAGAGCCTCCAAGCAGTGAAAAAAATCCATCTCTCAAAGTGTAATCCACACAGAACTAAAAAACTATCAAATCTTCAGGTAACTCTGATGAGGCTTTTTTTTCCCCTTAGTCAGCCTCTTAAGAGGAAAACAATTAGACAGCAAATAGAGAAAGAAAGAATTGAGAAACAAAAGAGCTGCCTGTATGGTGGTTACTAATGTGGTTTCTGACAACTTGACTGAAAGAAAGACAAACAACAGTTACCACAATTGGGGCATGGTGTTTATAACCCTGCAGGCACCCATGATTCACCAGGTTTTGCTTAATCACAGTGAGCTAGAAATTGCTTAAAGGTGCGATTAAGAATTTGGACTCATTTTAAGTTGTATTTCCCTCCTACAAAACATAAGCCACATCCCAGGGAGTTAAAACCCAGCACAGGGTTTATAAAACTAGGGTAAAATGCAACTCAGAGTTAAAATTAGAAGTATCAAACAATGATGTGTTTGGGAAGGAAAAAAAATAATCTTTTAAATTATATTGTTTTCTTTCAGGACACAGTGTAGTGGTTGTTCCTAAGATGAACCATTTTGGGCAAGCAATAATCAAGTCAGTGTTCCCAGACCCATAAAGAATTGCTAAAATTGTTTAAATTATAGGAGACAAACTATGGAGATCATTAGCTCTTAATCATTCACTAAAAGCGTCAGTGCTTTTTATAAGCCGATCTACAAACCAAAGTTCTCACACTATTTTTTCTCTCCCCTCCTTACAACAGTTGGTAGTCAAGACACTGCAACCTTTATTAGCGCAATTAAAAGCCTCGTTTTGTTCCAGAGAATTCTTTGGAATGGTTCCTCCAGGGGCATTCACCAGGAGCAGCAGCACAGCCCAGTTGCTTTAGACTTCTTTACGCAAAGGACCCACAACAGCATATTTTTAGAGCATCTGGCATGTTGGGATTTAGACAATTGTTACCATTCAGTTCAACCAGTGGCACCATGAGTCCAATTCAGCAAGTGTGCGCATGCCAGGTTTTCTTAGAGTGTTACGCTGCTGCACCCACTGTCAGTACATCTGATTAAAATATGGAAAGTTTGCTTCCCATTAATCTGCTTGGGAAAATAAGAAAAATCAGAGCTTTCTCAAGGTTGCTGGGGAGTTATTTGACTCCCCACCCCGCCCCCCCCAAGCTTAGTTTTTGTATCTGGAGAAACCAAAACCTGACCCAGGCATTTTTTGATCCCTCAAGGACCAATACAGAACCAGCAGAGTGTTGCAAGTCAGATATGAGGGGCATTAGCCAGCTGTGGGAGAAAGCCTGAACGCTGCCTGCCTGTATTATGTCTGGCTCAAATCTAGACAGTGTGTCTCACTTTACTGAGCAGTAAAAAAAAAAAATAACCTACCAAAAAAAAAGGGAAAAAAAAAAACTTCTAGTGCTGTACCTCTTAGTTTCTCTCTGTATTTAAACTACCTCATGTAAGACACAGAACTGCTTGGAGTTTAGACTTCAATTAGCTTTGCTCCAGCTTCAGGGAACCACCGTCAATGCAAGAAAAGTGTAATTTAAAAAAACATTTGCACTCACAAAGGCACTGCAGTGTGGAGTCTTTTTTTTTTTTTAAAGGGTTGGAATCAACTAAAATGTAACATACAAACACCAGAGTAAATGAAAGAAAAAAGATGTGTGAGTGAGGTTTCTTAGCTCTGGGAACTAACTTTATTAAATATCCTATATGAACTGCTAACAGTTCCATATGTTGCAAAATGACTGCAGTATTACCTTAAATGGAGGAGAATAGCCATCACTTTGCCAGTGTTTGAATAATCTGCCTATTAAAAGGTAGGGGAGGGGTAGAGGTTGGAGCTACTGTTTCCCTTTGATTCTCTCTTAACCCTCACTTTCCAGAGTATGACAAAGACTCTGAAACAAGCTTTGAAAGAGAGCTGAACAAAAAAAAAAAAGAATGCAGTGCTAAGTCACCATAAAGCTTCCCATAAAACAAAAGCAGTATTATTTTTGTCATTGTTCCCCATTTGGGAATTTTCTCTGATAAACATTTCCTCTAGGAGCCTGAGCACAAGCAAAAGCGTTACATAGTAGATAGGAGGCGCCATAATTTTCATTCAGTAACAAAGTAAAAAGAATTGTCTCACCTTTGAACACCGCTCCTGTCTCTTAAACACACATTGGAAATCTGTGGAATCATCTCCACAACTTTCTTGGTTGGCTCGGAAATGCTGCTTTGACAATCTGAGTGAGTCTCCTTTTGCTGCAATAGCTCCTGTTTGGCATATTCTTTGAGCCTCTTGTACAGCGTGCGCAGGCCCTGTGCAGTACGAGGAGGGCGATCTACTCCGATGGCATTGTAGTTATCAGCTATGATATCCCAGCATTTGTTTTTTTCCACTATTACAGAATGCTTATTGGTATGTTCCTCGAGAATTTTAACATACGGCTTCACGAGTTTTAGCAAATCGAGCTTTTCAGATAAGGTAAAATTAGAAGATCTGGCCTTCCCAACCATTGTTACCTTTGAATTAAGGAAGCCGTTCCTGGAGCCACCATGCAGCCCCTAGCTCTGCTCAGCTCTTTTTCACAAACAGAAAAAGATCAGGCTTAACTAGGCTAGTCTCATTTAGGCCCACGCCTACAAGGGAGGGTTTATTAAAATTCCTTCAGCTTAAGCTGACGCAGGTTCAGGAAATCTGCTTAAGCCAAGCCTGACCTACATAAGGCTTCAGACTGAAGAAGGCGAGAAGAAACAAGCAAAATACACTTTTGTATGAAGAGACCAGACATACGCAGGATTTAGAAACATAAAGGTTTAAAGATTAGCACGTTACCCAGCTAAAAATTACCTAATTTAGCTTGAGTAACAAGCTCTGACACATCTCCCCAGCTCCCTCACACGTATCTCAAACTGAAACCGTGCTGGAGATGATTTTACGTGTAAAACGACGTCCCCCAAAAAAGCAACAATTGCTTTGTGCGAGGCGCGGCGCGTTACGGGGCGCGGGAGGCGAGAGGCGGCGGCGTGTGGAGAGAGCCCCGGCAGAGCCCCCGGCGCCATTTGCATAGAGCTGGTCCTGCTGTCAGTCACCGCGGGGCGGCATCTCCCCCAGCCGGCTGGTTACGCTCGGGCTTCGCCGCAAAGCTCGGCTTCTCCCGCACTTGGCAGCCGGCGACAGCCACCGACACGGGGGCTTCTTAAAGAGCCCGCTGCGCTCCCCGGCCAGGCTTCGGCACCGGCGGGAGCGGCACGAACGCCCCGGTGCGAGCGGGCCCCGAGCGCCGCCGCGCCGGCCCTGAGGCGGCTCGCGGCTCGCCCCGGCCCGCGGCATCGCCCCTCGGCCGCGGGCTGCGAGGAGCCACAAGGGCTGAGGCCGAGTCGTGACGAATTCACCGAGTGCGTTACAGCGTGCGGGTACCGGGATCTTCTAATATCCACCAGCAAACAAACGACTTCTATTATAACACATCCAGCATTCTTTCAGGATAAAAAAAATCTGATTTTTGTTAGCAAGACGTGCCTGCATTCCTAATGTCTGCTCAACAACGTATCGCCTTAAGCCAAGTCTTCACATAAAAACGCATGCAAGGCTTTACATCTGTGTGGTCTAAACTAAATCAACAAATGGGAGAAAGAGGAAAAATCTGCAGATGGAAGGAGAGGTGCTCTCAAACACGAAAAGCAAAAACTAAGTTTGAAAAATTACGTACTCCACTGAAAGAGTCCGGAGGGTGGAAACAAACACCATTTGAGATAGTGGCAACAGCTTCCTAAGCTTAACATGTTCAGCCTTGAAAACAAGGGAGCCTAGAAGCAGGGCGGGGGGGCGGGGGGGAGGAAAGAGAAATAATTATATAGCTTGAAATATCCTAAGGCTATAAAGATCTAGGTATAAACTTGTTTGCTCTAAGGGGAGAAAACCCAAAGCAGACACAAGCCACATTCAAAACAAGAAATTCACATTAAACAAAAGGAGACTTTTAACTGCTGAAAATCAATTAGCATTTAGAATAACAAGCACTTCTGGAACCCTTTCTGAGACTTGGCTTTCCTGTACCACCCAACGAAATTGGGACCAGTCCACTTTGCTGGAATTGCTTTCAAACCAAGATTAAATAAAGCATTTTATAGTCTGAAGCCTATTATACTCAAATTTGAGAAACCAAATACTCTTGTGGTTAGAAGCACTATATGAAAACCACCACTTTTAAACACCTAATCCTTCCCTATTTCCTCTCACTTTGCACTTTACTAATATTAAGAGTACAAGGGTGGTGGCTATCCTTTTTTTCCCCCTAATTTATGCACTTTGTTGTTCTTCTGTAACCAAAAAAAAAAAAAAATTGGATGTGCTTCAGGTAGTTTAGGCTCTGGCCGTATTAGAATTAAATAGTCAGAGGCAAGCTGTACCATCCCCTGTTGAAGCAGTTGTGCAGTGCCCGCCCAGTCTCTTGATTTTTTAGTGACAAAAAGAAGTCACTGTTAGGCTCTGTGATTAAAGGCTCCTCCCCGCAGACACAAGGAGCACAAGTGAAAAGTGTCAGGCAGAGGAACCCACATAACCCAAATGAAAGAAACCAAGCTCTCAGTTTGGCTGCTCCCAGGGCCGTGGGTGCAACCTAGAGGGACAAGTTCCGAGAAGAGGCTCTCTCTAGGCCACCTTGCAGACTGAAGGAAGGGCTTACTGCCCACTGGGTTGGGACTCATTGTGAGATGCCAGGAATAGTATTTTGGGATTGCAGAAGCCAGTATAGGATATTTAGAGGAAGAAATGAAGACAAGACAAGGGAGGGTAAACCATGGAAGTGGTTTGGAACAGAACAAGCATAAGAAGATACTGGGGGGGGAAAAAGGCATAAGAGGGACCAGGTGCATGTAAACAGGTAGCTGCTCAGTATAGTTGTTCAGCCATGCCCTGCACCTGATCATTGCAGATTGTACTATCTTCTTGTTACACTACATTTGTAGTAAACTATTTTCCTGTGTGAGGGGAATCTTCATTCTGCATAACAATGTATGGAAGCGTATATGTCAGCAGCTGGAGTTGTACCACAGGTCATAGCGGGCCAGGTGCTGAAGGCACTGGCAAGCAGAGAGACTGGAACCCAGGCACACTGCCTGGATACCTGTGTGTGTGTGACCTCTGGCAAACACCAAGCCGGACTAGACAGGCAATAGGCTTGGGAGTCAAGAATTGGAGCGACTGTGAGTCTGGGCCAGATACTGCAGAGACCAGAAGGTCTGAGATTTGGCTGCTGGAGGGACACCAGGACACCTGGTGACTGGCCACTGGCAAGGTCATAAACCCAGACCAGCTGCCAGAGAGACCCAGTGCATGTTTGTGAGACAACTGGGAGACGAGGGGATCCAGAGACCAGTAACTGAGCAGAATAAGAATTTAAGGCCACTTGCTGCTGGATCCATGTCATGTACATAAGTATTCCCCACAAACAGTTTTCATCACAGTCAGCCAGTGAAGGGAAAGGATGAGGCCACTGAAGCTGCTTGTATTTGTGCAAGTGCTGCATTTTTTGATGTCTGGCTGTATATACACATACAGTGTGCACATGTGCCTCTTAGGGATACATCTTTATGGTCCTGGCCACAGGGAGCTGCAGCAGTCTCCTCTATAATGGGCTACCAGATGCAGCAACTCCTTATATTAGACCTACCTAAACTTGTATCATTCTATCACCTTACTCTTAATGTTGTTAGAGAGTTTCCACACTCAAATAATTATAGCAAAATACTGCTATAAAGTTTTCTTTTGAGCAAGTGCCTGATGGAATGTCTGAATTACATATTGTTCTGCATGACTGTAAAATAACCCTTGTAAAAAATGAAGCTGGCTGCCAACCAAGATTTTTTCCTTCCTTTTTTTTTTTCCTTTTTAAAATAGCTCTGCTCATCAGCCTAAGGTCATACCAGTCATCATGGCTAGGCTTCGCGAACAAAGATTTGGGAAGGGCTCTACCCCCGTTTGTTACAAGCGCACTGGTGGCTAAAAAGGCCAATACGAGATAGGCACGTCCGGTTGCAAAAGGCACAGCAGAAAGACTCCTTAGATGGTATATTCTGCAAGGCTCGATTCTTTCTGCGTTGTCTTTTCTCCTCAAGAGTGATCCTACGTGCTTTCTCAAAAACATCAGCAGCGTTATAGATGGTGTGTCTCCAGACCTCCCGATTGGAGGCCAGAGTAGACCAGTTATGTTGATCGATATGGCCAAGGCTGAGATGTTGCTTCAGGGAGTCCTTGTATCTTTTCTTCGGGGCTCCTCTCTTGCAGCAGCCAGTGGCAAGTTCACCATAAAGCAGGATCTTAGGGAGGCGGTGGTCCTTCATCCTGGAGACGTGCCCTGCCCAACGCAGCTGTGTTCTCAGCAACATGGCCTCAATACTTGTGACTGCTGCTTGTTCAAGAACAGACGTATTAGTCACATAATCTGACCAGTGGATGTTTAGGATTGTGCGGAGACAGCGTTGATGGAAGCGTTCTAGGAGTCGCAGGTGGTGACGGTAGATGACCCATGATTCGGATCCATATAAGAGAGTAGACAGAACCATGGCTCTGTAAACACTGATCTTTGTACTTTTCTTCAAGTGTTTATTTCACCAAACTCTTTTATGAAGCTTTCCGAAAGCACTATATGCCTTTGCTAACCTGTTGTCTATCTCCCTGTCAATCTTACCACCCGAGCAGATGAGGCTACCTAGGTAATTAAACTGCTGGACTGACTTAAGCTCTGATTTGCCAATGGTGATATGGGGATGGTGGAACACTTCCTGAGATGCGGGTTGATACAGAACTTCTGTCTTCTTTAAGCTGACTTCCAGCCCAAAGAGCTCAGCAGCGTCTGCAAAGCAGGATGTTAAATGCTGCAGAGCTACTTCTTGGATGAGAAATCACAGAAAGAGGAAAGCCTGGATATTAATGATACATATAGACTTTGAGCTGAAACAATAGGTGTAGCTCCAAGACAATTACAAAAAAAAAAAAGTTTCCACAATCCACCCTTCATCCTACACCTTCCACCACCAACACTTGTGCTTACGCAACACAGGGTACAGCCAGTTCAGCAAGATGATCCAGCTACAGAATAATCTATTTATTTATTTATTTTGCAAGCATAATAATTTAATAATTGGTTTAAGTCAACATAAATGTGGTACATTGCCAAAACAGTAATTTCTGTCTCCCCCCAACTGTGGCATGTTCCTGCCCCTTCACTGTGCTGGTATGAGCATTCACAAATCTTCTGAGCAAATCAGACCAGGGAACTGATGTGTCCTCACATTAATAATTTTTTCTGAGCTGGGTTAGTAGTTCCCTGATCCAGTATGCCACAGGACAAATAATTCACAAAAAGAAAGCTTTTTCAGCCTCTTATCTGGATGATTGTAGGGTGAATCGCAAACCATATTCTTAAAGACTTGTATTAACACAACCGAGGGGACAACAACAGTTGCAGAACTTCAACAGCTGGGAAATAAGACTTAGAACTACAGGTAACAGGTAAATTCAGGGGTTTTGCCGTGAAAACATCTAGAATTACTACCAAAAAAAGATACAAACCGTCCAGTCTGGAAAGCTATTGAGATTAATTAATCACAGCTGTAACACAATCAGGGATTAAAGTAGCTGCATTAGTATGAATTGCTGAAAAAGCTCAGTGGGCATAAATTTTACAAGTGATAGGTTTATATCATGGCCAATAACTGCATCAAGTGGCCCATGTAAATTTAGGCACATTACGAGACAGAACACCCTGAAAAGGAGAATGTCTTAAATCAGGGGAGCATCTTAGAGGGAGAGGGAGGATCCTTTATTACACAGAACTGAGAAAGATTCTCTCCATGACAGACATGAAAAAAAGAATCACTATAAAGCATATGATTCAAAGGCAAAAAGACATCTGAGAGAATTAAGGATGCCCTAAGAAAGCAGCTGTTTTGAAAGATGCAGTTTGGATCAAACAGCAAACATGAATATTGAAGGGAATGACACCAGCTTAAGTGATTCAGGCTGGGACCTTCCAGTGCAAAAAATACCAAACCAACAGATTGCTAAGACCTGTGAAGGTGCTTTGCCCACAAAGTGGTAGCCCCAGGATAAGTCTGAAGGACTTCTGTTCTTATTTAGTAATACACAAGTAAACCAGCTCTACAGAGACCTGCAGTTAGCATTTTCAATCACCAAGGAGCCTGAAAGTCTTAGAGAACAAGAGGACAATTGCAAGATTTGAATCAAAGCTAAAATGAAACCCTGGTACTCTTGTGCTCATGATAAACTGTAAGAAGATTCAGCAGATAGGATGGTGTATGTTACCCATCAGTGAATATACTGGGCTATACTGGCAATGGAAACATTTGGCAAGTATCAAGACAGTTGACCATTAGGTCATCATATAGTCCTTTCTACTGACACAACAGCAAGACAGTGCCAGGTCATTCAATCTGCTTGTCTTTAAGAGCCTGCTGCAGCAAAGGGTGGGTGAGAAAGCTTTCAACTCCAGAGATTTCTCATAGGAACAGTTGTTTCATGGGCAATCTCTAGAGCTAAGGGATGCAGGCATTATTCATTAAGGAGAGGGTTGAAGATGACAAAGTTCTGTGAAATGAAAATTGCAAGACAACCCCACCTGGAAGTTAAGAGTGCTTAAATACATTTGCACCAGATCTTTTAGAAGTACTTTTAGATTATTTAAGTTGTATTTCAAATGGCTTTCTCATGTCACTTGATTTTTTTCCTCTCATCTTCATCAACACTTTTACCATCACTTTTGTACTTCCTTGTTCTTATCCTTGGTGTACCTGGACCTCTCAGACAACTCTTTTCTTTTCTCCTGTACAATTATTCTAAAACCTCTGTCCTGCATTGGGGGGGGTGGGGCAAACAAGGGGAAGCTCTACCTCTTTTTTTTCCTGCATCTATTTTTATGATCACCATCTAGCCTGTATTAACTTCTATCCTCTAACAGTTCCTGCAACTGCTGCAACAACAAGGCTCTTATCAGCTAAAATTCCAAGCATAAAACCTAACTACACTTCCGTTCCATCTGCTGATATAAGGCATTCTCTCAACATTTAGCCCACTGAAATGGGGAATAAATATATCCATTAGACAATTAAAATGCCTTCCATGCCAAATTTTAAAGAATTTATCTTCATCTCAGTCTGACATTCCAAGGCCCACACATTCAGATCTGTAACCATTCTTCAAACTAAGTTTGGCTTAAAGCTAAAGAACTATAAATTATAATACTATGTGACTATATGGCACCATGAATTAGCTCTTCACTTTATAAGTCAGGTCCATAAAAATAGAAGAGCTAAGAGCACCATTCTTTACAAATTAAGAAGTAAGTCCATTCCTAGTACATGCTTTTATCTTCTCTGATCCTCTCTTCCAACAAGCTTTTTGATGACTGATGAGAAGCAGCTGAGAAATGTTTGAAGGTATGATTTTCTCAGGATATTTTGCTTAAATTCTCACATCCCCACTAGCAAGATATCCCTAGAAAAAGAAATGGTATAAGAGAAGTCAAGTTCCTGCAATGCTGACATTTTTTCATAGAGACATGTAAATTTTGGAGATTATGCTTTTAAATACTAACCTCAATACTTTACCATGCATTATTCCCTGCATTAGACAGAGGAGCATTCTCCATTCTTCTAATTTTGCTCAGTGGATATTTTGAGGACAGCGAGATAACCATCCTATTATCTTGTTGACTTCAGGAAAGTCATATTGTGACAAAGCTTCTGTTTCAGGGGAAAACTTAAGGCCCAAAGCCAAAAGCTGGGGCTGGACTCCAGTTATTCTGGCATGGCAACAGAGGGAATCCAAACAATGAGCACAGCTCCAGAAAGATTTGACAACTGTCTTTGAAGGCATCCAGGCCTAGTCTGCAATAATACTCATGACAGCTCAAGAAAACCTCGCAGTTCCCTTCAGTAAGGCATTTCTTGTCCCTCCACCTGATAGCTGCATCTTCTCAGTCTTCCCTTAAGTCCACCTTTGTATCTGTTAGAGACAGGAGAGCTGGGAACACACACACCCCAACTGTCAACACTCCAAACTAGGACTTTCCAAAGTGTGGAAGAATGTAAAGGAAAAGCATGCAAGAAAACACGAATAGCCATGTATTTCTCTTTTGCCCATCTTACATTCACATAGCCTGATAATAAATTTTGATAATCAAGAAAAAAAGTAAGAAGAAACTGTGAATACCTTCTCTCTGAATGAATGAGGGAACAGAAAGAATTATTACTGATAAACCTGAATTGTTTAAAATACTGTCTATACAGAGTATTTTCCAAGTTCCTAATTTTTAATGATTCAGTGAAAAAGTAGATAATTTCTTTTTATATATATGGCAGACTATATGCTGTATGTTTGCATGCAACTCCAGGGAGCTAAATTGCAATAAATATATTGGGATAGTAAGTTCATTTTCCACCACATCCCCTGCCAGCCCTTGGAAAGGGGAGTGTGCTTTCTGTCTGCAGTTTCAAAATTAGGTCTCTGTTTCTGCACAAGAAAGAGTCTTTTTTTTTCTTGTTTACAAATTTTAATTTCCAGTAACTTAGCAATTTAAAGGAAAATACATGAAAGATTATCATCTTTACATGGAGCACAACTTTCTTTGATAGTGGATATATCGCTACTCAAAAGTAAGGAACCTGGCAATTTATATTTTTCATCATAAAGAAGCAGCCCCAGTTCCATTCAATAGACAAGTTGTGACTGGAAAACTTTCATTTTAATCTCTCCAACTTCTTTGGAAAATGTTGAATATCATACATCTAATATAACTCTTTTTCTTTATTTTCTGATCATGTAATACCGTTCTGATTTCTGGTTTTCTTCCTCTCTCTTTCATTATCTTCATAAGTTTAAATACAGAGCACAGTTAACTGGGACAAATGAAAAGTACATTTCTCTGTCAATTCACTGCTCTTTTCTCAAATGCATAAATATCCTGGTTATATCATTTATAATTACATAAAGCCTAGTTATTCACATGACAGCAAGATATGATCACATGAAATTATAAATTAGGTTGTACTAACTATGGAAATATCACACTAGAATTATGCAAGTCTGGATTTGTTTTACAGCAGCATTGCCGATGGCTGCCCCGTCGAGGAAAGCAGCTTTGCAGTTGCTTAACATTGTATGAGATGATGCTTTTGGTGGTGAAGCTGCTCTAAGTTCCTTCTTCCCATCTCACTCTTGGCTGCTAATTCTATTAGCACCATGTATCTCACCACTCCGCTGGTGGGCATCCCAAATTCAGGATGAGTAACAACGGTTAGGGACATGACAACAGCCCAGGGTATTTCAAGTGTTTACAGTCACCTGGGAAAAATGCCAGGGAAGGTCTTAAAACAGCAGCAGAGTAGAAGACATCATCTCACATCCTAAGGAAGAGCACCAACTAAAAGGTGTTGTCCTGAGGAAACGCCCAAGAGTCCCAAAGTGAAAACACAAGCCATCTAGGGGACAGAAGTCTCTCTGACAAGTCTCCCTGCAACACATTGACTGCTGGGCAGTGTGGTACTGGGCCAGTGACACTGTGCGTGTATACCCACTGTGGCTGATGCAATAAATGAACGCTTGTGGAAGCAATTTCCGACCAGAGATATAGACAATTTCTCTTATGATACATGTACATCAGTCCAGTTTTATTAACCAATCCCCATTTCCTAAGATGGCCTGATCAAACAGGTACAGATGACACTAAATAGCAACGAAACTATTCTGAACTGAGAATCAGCTTGTCTATTAATGTGTCTATTCTCCATTACGAACTATTCTGTCTAGAACATCGCAGGGAGAAGGAGGTCATTATGAAACATAAAGAGCTAGCAAAGTACTTTGGTAATATTCTGAATAAGAAATTATAACAAATTTACAAACTTGCAAAATCTAACTTGCAAACAATGCAGTAATAAATTACTTACACTCAGGCATCCAGTTACACCTTAGCTGTGCTAAGGTGTACTTGGTAATTATTAAGAGCTACAGATGTTTATGCAGTATCTTTTATCCAAAGACTTAACTGCTTTACCAGCTGTTTATAAAAACATTTCAAGGTCACAGTGAGCTGCAGCTATACATGCAGCTCCACCACTGAAATAGACAGATGGTAAAAATACTCCTCACTGGAATATCTTTTCCAGTTCATCTGTAAAGTGCAACAACAGAAATTGAATTAATATTTCTACTTTTGCAGACATCCAAGTAATTCTAGCAATAATATGCTTGATTATGAGATGCCAGGCCTGAATGTCTTTGTGTTATCTAGAAACATAAAGTAAGCAGTTAGACTGAAACTGGACAATATGACAAACCCTGAAAATAACATCATTTAATCCTCTGAATCCTCTGATTAAAAGTGATAGGTAATTGATTGCTACTGTCATAAATGAACAGTGGATTGTCTCTTATAATATTCAAATTAATTGGTTAAGAGGATCTTTATTCATATCAAGTGACAGAAGATATCAGACAAACTTGTAACAATGTTCTAGAAAGCTGAAGGAGCCAACAAAGATTCCCATTACGGAAAAGGAAGCTTAAGTGTGTAAAGAGTCCAAACCTTACAGACCAATGTACTCAGTAAACATTAACACTGCAGAGAAGATAGAGAAAATATATTCAGAACTATACCCAAATAATAAATACCATTAATATCATCAGCATGGAAAGCATTCAGCAACATCTATTGAGAGACGCAGGATGAACACATTAACCTTGTTGTGACATATTTACAATCTGTCCTCATTGTTAGGTCAAAGATAATATCTGAGTATGACTTCTGACAAAGTTCCTCTTGGAAGACACATGAACGGATGTTAGAGACGGATGAAGGACAAGGTACTCCTGAACCAAAAACCAAACAGGAGGTGAGCTGTAACAGAATAAAACTCTACATCCAGTTTTTCTGTTCACTTACATTAGGTTCAAACAATGAAATCTCAGTCCAACTGGAATGTTGCATCTAAGTGTGCAGGTGAAAGAGCTATTGATTTCCTCACATGGTGTAGTAAGCTCAAAGAGTAAAACAGAGCAACATTCTCCTAAATTAAGAATACCAACAGGAGGCAAGCTGTAAACTCAGATAATAGGCATCAATTAAATTCATTATGTTTTATATAAATAAAGTTATATATATTAAAAACATTAGGTTGAAGAAGAAAATGTGAGTAAAACCCTGAGTTCTGGCCAATCCTGCTCACCAGCAACACTGAGATACTAAGTACAGTTCAGGGATCTGCCTGTCCATTGTTTCTTCCATTCAAATTATTTGTATTTTCTTGTTATTCCTTATAGATTCTCAGAATGTAATGAGGACAAGTAGACACCAAGCACTCAAGAGGTGCAATATCCTTCCAAACACATTTATGATTTTGTTTTCACTTACTGTTAAATAGTTTAGGAATGTTAAAGTAATTTTCATTTTTAAAGAGCATGGAGACTTAGCTGATAGAATTCTCTGGAGGCGTGTGAGAAAAAACACTAATGACAATGTCAAATAAATTACCTCCCCCCACCCAGATCCATTGTCAGTGTCAACAAGTACTGTATTCTGAATGCAAAACAAGGGTACCAAGGAGATTGCTGTGCTCTTTGCCTCTCAATCACAAGCAAATACCAGTTCAAAAAGCAGTAGTAAAGTTCATTTTCCTACAAAGATACATAACATAATTTTCCAGTATTCAGAAGTTATAATCACAAATAGTAAACTGCCCAATGAACTGCATGTTCAGTATCTTACAGTTCAGTCTTAAAATCACAACACATAGATAGGTTTCACTTACAGTTGCTACAAACTATTAAACGTCTTTAGAAATAGCTCATCTTGTAGAATTTCTGAGTCCCTTATGCTTTACTTTTATTAGTGGCATTTTTAGGAAGAAGTTTTTTTGAAAAGAAGCCTAGAAAATCAAGTGGGTTTTTAAGCCAGATATGCTATAATTTTTAGATTGCTGCTGTCTATTCAAATACTTACTTGTCTACTCCAAGAAATGGACACCATGTGTCAGATAACAAGCTTTTTTGAAAGAATGTGCAGCATTTTCAAGGCTGGGTTTCAGAAAGATTAGCTCTGTGAACAGTGTGCAGTTGTCCAGTGGTTCACAGGTGTTTCACTAAGAATTTCAATGGAAACTAGGGTATATATTTACACATTCCGCTGCTGCACTGGAAACCCAAACACAGCAGCTTTGAGCATGATATAAAAATAACAAACTGTTTATCGTCTGCATTAAATGATACAGAGACAACGAACCAAAATAATGCATACGCACACACTTTTTCAATCTTAAAATTATTTTAGTGCCCCTTTAACAGGAAAGTATTCTTTGGCTGCAGAGACTGGCAGTCAGATATAATTCCATTACAATATTAATAATGATAAAAACCCCAAACTGACTCTGGCTTTCACAAATGGTTTCCATTACTTCTGAATTTTGTACCAAAACCAGCTTCGACAAAACAATTTCATTTCACACTACAAAGGAGGCTATGGTTTACACAATCTATGTAATTGCTACATTAGTGTAATGAATAGCAGACAAAAGTGACATAAAGGGCAGAAATCGTCTTGGAAAATCTAAGTTATTAAGAAATTACTTAAGATTTAACGGAGATAGGATTGTTTTCTCACTACAGTGCTTGCATCACCGCTGAACCTGAAGACCATAACAACACTGACATTAGATATCCTTCTTTTATATGATAGCTTTATGAAGCCTTGCAGGGTTAGCTCCATTCTGCAGGCATAGAAAGGCTTTGACACAAAATGGCTTGTTCAGTTACTTAGAAAGGCAGCAGCACATCAACAGAAGCAGCTCACCCAGTCTCACTCCACAGCTTTTCGGTTATTTTTTGAAAGTCATCACAGAGGACCCATACCAGCCGCACCCAGAATTCATGATACTGAAAAGGCATTTAGTATCTTTTCCATTTCACAACATTTTTTGGTGGAAAGACTGCTGGTTTCCCAGATTATTTTGGAAATAAATCCACAGTTTATCTTTCAAGTGCACTGCTAGTCAGACAGCAGATGGAAATTTTTGCAGATGTACCTGTAGGGAAGCATGACGCCTCAAACTTCTTGTCCCATGCACACAGAGAATCTTCTGCAAGTAGAAGCTTCATCAGAGGAACTGGAAGTTCCAGCCATAAGACAAAGACATACAGGGAAGCTGAATTTCTCCATTTTAGCTCATCCAGAGTGCATACATTACTCTGGGTCACATAACATGCCAGTGGCAGCACCCTCTCAGGGCTATCACACTCCCTTTTTCTGGAGGTGAAACCCAGCAGGAAGAGTCAATGGGAAAGCCTCTCCAAAGCACCTTACAGAATGGAGGAGGTTGCTGCCTAGGGCCTGAAACTTGTGCGAGAAGGGGCATCTAGAGATTGCACAAGGCTTATAATGAGATTTCTGACTGGGGGCAGGGGGGGAAGCAAACCACAAGGACAAGCAAGAGGGAGAGATGAAGGTGGTTCAGGGAGGACCAAGCACATAACAATAAGAGGAAAAAGGCAGCCACCTTTAAACAGGTGATGATGATCAGTAAGCTTCTTCAGCAACACACTGCATCCTCTTGCCGGAGCCAGTCCCACCTTTGTACTAAACTACATTTCTAAATATTTTCCCAGGTGAAAGGACTCTATTCTATGTGTAAAAGTGTGTATGGAAGTGGACATGCCAGCAGCTGGAGCTGGACCACACACAGGTCATAGGGCCCAGGTATGTGAAGTGTCAGCAGAGAGGCCAGAAACCATACACACTGCCTGGATCCAGGTGTCAGTGTGTGATCGCTGGCTAACACCAACGTGGATTAGTTGGCAGTAGGATAAGAGGCTTGGGAGCCAAATATTGGAGCAGCAATGAGTCTGGGCCAACTACTGGAGAGACCAGGGGGTTTGAGAGTTGGTTACTGACGGGACTAAGAAGTCCAAGCAAGTTACTCAACACCAGGACACCTGGGGGTTGGCTACTGGTAAGTCTCACTACCAGACAGACATATTTTTACTTGTGCATCCCTTGTGCATAAAGCAGCTGGGAGACAAGTGGATCCAGGAGCCCACCACTAATTAGACCAAGTGGCTAAGGCCAAGTACTTGAGGGAACTATAGTGTGCTCTTACCTGTGGGAGGGCAGGTCTGCGTACCAGCACCTGGACTGGGAGCTGTGGGCCTTTGTGGCTCATGTGCCCACAGCTGGGGTGTCCAGCAAATCAACGAGCCGGTTACTGAACAGACTGAGTGCATAAGATCAGTTACCAGAGGGATCTGTATTCTCTGTGTCCATGTTCATTTATTTTCCATGAATAGGCTTTCACCCCAATCCACCAGAGAGGGGAACAAGATGCATCCATTGGCACTGCTTGTGCTTGCCCAAATGCTGTGTTCTCTGTCTGCGTTGGCCTGTGTTACCAGCCGTGTGTATACGTATATTGGATGTATGAGTGCCTATTAGGAATAATTCCCTATTGGGAATTAGCCTCACTATTGGCTGGACCTTGGGATGCAAAGCTATGGCAGCTTTGCTTCAGTCAGGCTTCAAGATTTAGCAACTTTTATCATAAATAAAATAAGACTTTGTTAAAGCCTTCTGAATTATATTTCCAACAACTCAAGGTGATAAGTGGCCATGAAATGCTCTTTTTAAACTCTACTCATTACACAAAGTATCAATTAAATGAACCCTAAAACATCATTATCAATGTCATTAATTATGAAGAAACAACAGTGAAATAACTGTAAGACAGGTGTTGAAATGCCTGAGCTGGCTCCAAAAGGAGCGATTTTCATCCATCAATGTTAATAACCCAGTTCAAGTGCAAGGCTTTCAAGATGCACTCGACTCTGAGGTTGTATTCACACAACAGAGAACTATGCTGTTTTCTGTGGTCAGGGCACACCAAGACTGGGAAATGAAGACACTCAACCCCACACAGTTGTTCAGGTTCGTCAAAGTGCCTTTGCTACAGCTCAGACACTTCGGTGTCTTTGCAGTGCTTACTACCCAGCTTTTCAGAGTAATATTCATTACCAGAGCACAAACAACTAGACTACACACACACAAATGAGCAGAGCCAGTTCTGCTCTGCTGGTAGAGTTGGCTTGAGTCTTGAATGCCCACTGGAGACACTGAAGAAGAGAAACCCTCATGAATTCTGGAAAAAAACCTGAATCCATTCAGGTATTAGCATTCTCTGCGCAAGGTCAGCAAGGTCTCCAAATTACAACACTTTCCCACTATTTAGGGCATCACAGCTCTTGTATTGCTATAACTGTGGATTAGTGAGTTGACTATAGTGCTCTTCTGGAAGACACAAATCTGAATAGTGACACTATCAACTGGCTTCTAAAATACTTTTTTCCCCCTTTTTATTATAAAAGTCATTTAACGCTTGTTTCTTTTACTCTCTAGCCAGTAGAACACTAAATAATGCCACCATTGCACAACCCTTATAGTAGTATTCCATGAAAGTTTAGTAAGCAACCTGTTATTCATAAGCTTTAAAATTCTCTAATGATACATGGCAGTAAATAAGAAATATCATCTTACCAGCTTTGGGCACATATACTGTTTTCATTTCCACCTTGCTACACTTACAAATGCTGAAACTTGCTTTTGTCTTTACTTTTCCAGTTGACTCCACAGACTGCGTAAAATTTTCATTTTGATTCTGGACACATATTTTAGAAAGCAACAAAGCACTTCCCTCTTTCTCATCTCTCTGCAAAAGAGAAATGAGTTCACAATAGCATTTCCTTCATGCAGGTGAAGAGAAATAGAGAAAATAGCAAGGGATCTCAAGAATAGTGACTGTTGTTATCAAACTGTCTACATAAATATATACATCCCTACACAACTATATGCATCCCAGCGTTCACAACAGAAAGTATACGCACACAATATCAAACACCACTTGTGCCAATAGTTTATTAATTGAATGTAATAAAAATCTTATGTAGATAAATAAATAAAAATTGTGATGCTTTTTTGGGTTATTGTTAAAGGTTTCAGGTAAAGTTCCTCGCAGCAAAACTGCAACTCAATGTACTGACACTTTATTACATGTATCTTGGGTTTTTAACTACTTTTACCAAAAATATCCAACAAAGCCCACGCAAAGATACAATCCTTACCTCAGCTACACTGGAAATTGTATTTGGGCTCAACACTGATTACTTTTATTTATTTGAAAAACATTTTTCTGTATCCACTTCACAGAGTTAGAGAAACCTACCTGAGAAACAAGATCAAAGGTGTTGAGAGTAAAGCTATCAAAATCTATTCTGAACTGATAATTTAAGCAGAGGTTGTTTGTGGTGAGCTCAGATACTATCTTTTAGTCATGATACTGTATAAACAAATATACTTTTTAGTGAGTGCACTGTTCATTTTACCTCTTTTAATTTCATTTCTTGGTCCATCTCCTTAGTTTCATTCTTGGGACAAACTGCAATACATTTTCCTGGTGGTGTAAACTTTGGCTTTTTGGCTGCATTTCCTAGGACTTGACTCGGAGCTGCAGATCGCCTCATATTTGGTTTTACTGCTCTGGCAGGTGGACAGGAAGGAAGGAAGCAGATAAAGTCAACTGTAGTCAGAATAGCTTTAAATACAAAAATACATCCAAAGATAACAACACAAGCACTATTTTAAAACAACATAAAGGATATCATAAAATATTTTCAAATAACAATCTTAACTCACAAGCATAATACACTTTAAGAAAAAGTAGTATCGTTACAATGCATTAAGTACTAAGAAGGATCAAGTACAGCAAATTCTGTGGTTGAACACTTCCTTTTTCTTTTAAAAAGCCAATAGTGCAGTTACCAATCACAAAAAATACTCTGGAGATAAACAATGTCGGGCTGCTTAACAAACTTACATAAGTTTCTAAAAAGAAAGAAAATTTGAAGCAAAACTAACTATTCTAAACACTTAAAACATTACTTTGAAAAGCCCTTTATTAGTGCGCAATGAACAATGAATGTTGAAGTTATGTCTCATCCACTATAATAAGATTACAATTGGGCAAGAAATAAGCTCAAAATTAGAGTGGAGCTCCATGTTGTGTCCACTTGAATAATGGAAGAAATCTATCATAGGTTTTCCCCCAAAGTATAAGAATATTATTCCCCTGAACAACCTTAGGACAAAACCAATATGCCAATGTTAATATGGCAAAGTTTACTTGCAACCACTAGAATAATGAGTTATAATCTTAATGCTTCAAAGCAGTAGACAGAAACAAAACAAGAGAAGAAAATTCCAATAAAATAACACAGCAGCTGAAATGAAGAAGCCAGGCACAGTACAGCAACTTATGGAGCATATTTTGGTTTCATTCTCATGGACTGTTTCTTTTAATTGATCCCTCCAACTACTAGGTTAAAAACAAACCATAATACAGATTGCAGATACAAACTTCTCTACTATCTCTAAGGCATGTTTGCATCCTGCTGCAACAGCCAGTGTGTTTCTGCACTTTTTTTGGTGCTACTCTGCACTCCAGTGGCTTCCTGGGGCACAACCACCTTTCTTCCCAAGGTTTGCATAGAAATTTTAATGGAGTATGATCAAAACACTTTGCAAACACGCAGTCACTAACATAAGCAAAGCTCTCTCCTCCATATCTGAACAATTAGGATATGTATGATGCTGTTACTATATGCAAACCTTAATGGCAAAATGGCCTGAACTGTTGTCACTTCCACTGTGACTGTTATTAAAAATACAGGAAAGAAGCCCCTGACTACGTGTAAGCAGCAGTTCACTTAAGTTAGGCCTACATGACAACAGCGTTAGCATATGAATTTCAGTTAACCCTATGCAATAAGGGAGTAGCTTGGTTATTATAACAGGAGTATCCGTAGTATGAACAACTGATAGTCACTGTGAACACTGCAGAGGAGTCAAGAACCTTCCAGAGGAGCAGACTGCAAGTGTAAGCACTGAGGACAGCCAGCTTCAGGTGCCATGTGAATCTGATCGAGTTCTCTACCCAACCCAACAATACACAGTGACACCCCACGACTCTGCATGAGGACCATCTATAGCATGGCTGAGCTGCTACATTAACCCTGCCCATGCACTTCCAGAGCTTGTCACATCTTCAGTGGAACAGGGGAGCTGTGCAGTTCATAAATTGCACATATTTGTGATTGAAGTGTTTTGGTTTCCAAATTCGTTTGGGCATTGTGCTGTCTATTGGTCTTAAACCACAAAATCAGACTCGTTAGGAAATTTCCAAAATAGTAAGAAATTTAAAGACACTACCCTTGGTAACTCAATAACTTCACTCACGGTAAATTTTAGAACCTGTAAGAGTATTTCCAGTATTACCCACTTGCAGCTACCAAAACCTTTAGGGGGTTTGTGTTTTTAAAATGGAACATTGTTTCCAGCAATACATCTTCCTCTCTGTCTTCAAAATAGAAGCTTTTATAAAATAAAATAAAAACAAAAATTACAAAATATAATAATTAAAATGTTTATATTTTGTATCTTTACAGTAGCACACAGAAAAAAATAGACCATCATGGATGTGCAAAAAATGACTGATGCCAAATCTTGTTTGTAGATGAGATCAGAGTGGATGTAGCAAGGGCAAGGAACAGCTCCACCTTACAACTACATCAATTAACTTGCAATTATGCCCTTTCCTCAGAGACACCACCTATATACCAAACCATCCTGTACTTGCCTTACCCTTAGGTCTGGCTGCAGGGGAACAGCTGCAGGGAAACACCTGCAAGCAATGCAAAAAGCACAGCTCTTGCCTTTTATTAACCACCTGGCCTGACCAAAGCCAGTGCACCATGAAACCACAGCCCAAACCGTCTTGGGAGTGCATCTGGTTTGGCAAGCACTGCATTCAGTAGTACTTTTGGTACATTAATATCTGCATTACAACAAAACACACATAGAAAGAACATTTCAAAATTTTACATATCCAGCCCAACTCGGTGTGCACAGAGCCCTGCTAAAAGCACCTCAGCCCAAACTTAACAGGCTGCTCTCCTGAGTGTTTGAAAAGGCACTCCCAGCACAGATGGTGAGGCAAACAGGGGTTGTGGGCAACTACAAAGGTGTGACACAGGATCAGCTTTTAGTCATTTAAACTGAAGGCAGCGAGTGCATCGCCTTGAACATAATGGCCAGTCTTCGCAAACGAAGATCTGGGGAAAGGTCTTTTTATCTTTCCAGCCTGCGCAATGGATTTTTTAGGTGAGACACAGCCTGCGCTGAACTGAGCCCACCCTTTAATCCTAAGGTTCATCTGCCGGGGCCAAGCAAGCTTGGACAATGGCAGTGAGGTCCTCAGGACGTAGGTTTGTTTAGAGTGACCTTCTCTTAGATGGATGGCCTCACAGGGCTAACGGGTTCCATCTGCCCGGGAGACCGAAGAATCGAACCCGGGTCGCAGCAGTGAGAGTCCTGCATGCTAACCACTAGGCCACCAGATATCAGTGAAAAAATCACTTCATATGATAAGTAGCTGTAAGGACTTTTCACAAGGGCATGTAGTGACAGGACAAGGGGGAATGGATTCAAACTGAAAAAGGGTAAGTTTAGATTAGATATTAGGGAAAAATTCTTTACTATGAGGGTGGTGAGACACTGGTACAGGTTGCCTAGAGAAGCTGTGGATGCCCCATCCCTGGAAGTGTTCGAGGCCAGGTTGGATGGGGCTCTGAGCAACCTGGTCTAGTGAGAGGTGTACCTGCCCACGGCAGGGGGCTAGAACTGGGTAATCTTTAAGGTCCGTTCCACCGAGACCCCCCGTCCATGCCCCCGATCCCTCCGTACCTCCAATCGCCCCATGCCGCGCCGGTCCCGCCGCCTCAGCGCCGCTCAATTGTCCCGCCGCGGGCTCCCGGCAGCCCCGCCGGCCCCGCCGCGCATGCGCCCTGCCCAGCCACCCCCGCCCGCCCGGGCGCGGTGGCGCTTCCCGCCGGACGCGCGTGCGCGGGGCCGCGCGGGAGGGGGGCGGTGGGCGGGGCCCTGGGAAGGCCCTTCCCACCCTCGGGAGGAGCTGACTGCGCGTGCGTAATGCCACACACAGCATGGCGGAGCGGGCGCGTGCCGCGCCGCCGCCAAGCGAGAGCGGCCGTAAAGGGAAGCTGGGCTGCGCGACAGCGGGCGGTGGCGGCGGGTGAGTGAGAGAGCAGCGGAGGGGGGCCGGGGGGGCCCGGAGGGGGTCGCCTGAGCGGCAGGGGCGGCGGGCAGCGGGGCCGTGCGGGAATGAGCCGTGGGGCGCTTCGCGCAGCGTTTGTCAGGGCCCGTTCGACCGCCGCCCTCTGTGCCGGGCTGGCGGCGGCGTCGCCGTCGTGTGTTGAAGGGAAAGGTAATTGTGTGCGCGCAGCTGTGTGTGTGTGCGCGCAGCTGTGTGTGTGTGCGCGCAGCTGTGTGTGTGTGCGCGCAGCTGTGTGTGTGTGCGCGTGCAGCTGTGTGTGTGCGCGTGCAGCTGTGTGTGTGCGCGCAGCTGTGTGTGTGCGCGTGCAGCTGTGTGTGTGTGCGTGTGCAGCTGTGTGTGTGCGCGCAGCTCTGTGTGTGCGTGTGTGTGTGTGCGTGTGCAGCTCTGCGTGTGTGCGTGTGTGCAGCTCTGCGTGTGTGCGTGTGTGCAGCTCTGCGTGTGTGTGCGCGTGTGCAGCTCTCTGCGCGTGTGCAGCTCTCTGCGCGTGTGCAGCTCTCTGCGTGTGTGCGTGTGTGCAGCTCTCTGTGTGTGTAGCTGCTTGAGGCCACGTAGGTGCTGTTGCTCAGCGTCAGGTTGCTGCTCCAGATGTTTCCAGCCAATTTTGTGCTCCATGACCAGGATCATTGCCCTTCCCTGAAGTGCCTTTCCAGGCCGGACCCGGAGGCCTTCCCACTTTTTCCTGTGCAAAGTTCCCCCTCCCACAACCCCGAGGAGAGAGAAGCTCCTCTGACCCTGCTCCTGCCTCTGTGTAGCAGAGCCTGGCCCTGTACAGCCTCAGAGGTGCTCACACAGAGTCATGGAAACAATCGGGTTGGAAAAGACCTCTGGGATTGTCGAGTCCAACCTCTGACCAAACACCACCTTGTCAACTAGACCATGGCACTGAGTGCCACATCCAGTCTTTCCTTAAACACCTCTGAGGTGGTGACGCAACAATCTCCCTGAGTCTATTCCAATGTTTAATCACCCTTTCTGTGAAGAAATTCTTCCTAATGTCCAACCTAAACCTCTCCCTTAAGCCTATGTCCTCTTGTCCTCTCGCTTGTTACTTGGAGAAGAGGCCAACCCCCACCTGGGTACAGCCTTCTGTGAGTTGCAGAGAGTGATAAGGTCTGAACCTCCTTTTCTCCAGGTTAAACAAGCCCAACTCCCTCAGCCATTCCTCACAGGACTTGTGCTCCAGTCTCTTCACCAGCTCTGTTGCCCCTCTCTGGACTCTGGTCTGTGAGAGTCAGGTCGTGCATTGATCACTGTTTTGAGTGGGTTTTGCAGTGCAATGACTCGTGTTGTGTAAAAATGTTCTTTGTCAGAGTAGTTCCAGTTTCTGGTAGAGGCCTTAACTGTGTAGCTCATACTGCTCATTATAGAAGCTTTTGTTGAAAAAAGTCAGTTGTTTACATCAGTGTAAGCTGGTATTGCTGTCCATTCATTCTTACTCTCTTCTGTTCCCTTTCTCTTACACAAGAGACTCCACAGGGCACCAGTCAGAGGGAGTAGCTCTATAGCTCAAGGCTGGTTTTAGGTGTGCATCTGCCTGGCAAACAACATGGGATGACAATTGCTGAGAAGTTAATACCTGTGAAGTCTAGAGGAGATTTTTGCTTGTCAAAAGCAATGGGGGGAAATAAAATATATGTGAAACAATGGAAAACAAATAGCATGTAATAGTTTCTATTTTTTTCTCCCAGACAAAGACATCCCTGTGCAATTATACCCTTTACAATTTATGCATCCTCCCCCATGTGTTCTTCATGCGCCTTGCTAGTCTTGGTGCTTTGTGGTCTGGGGTCTTCTAACACCTTAGTGGATTCTCTCTCCATCTGCATGCAGGCAAGCCATTAACTGTTGTTATCTTGTGGAGCTGTAGCTTCTGCTGATGGCTGTGAGCTCCTTATCTTCTGGTTTGTGCTACTTGTGCACCTGCTCTCCGGCAGAGCATGGGAAAGTCCTAGACTTAAGCTAAACATTACTTAGCAACATCTAAAACATCAGTGTATTAGCAACATTCTTCTCATTCTAAAGAACAAAACACAGCACTGTACTGGCTACTAGGAAAATTGCTAAGAAAATTAACTCTGTTCCAGCCAAAAGCATATCTGGATGAAAGTCCACAGCTTGTGGCCAGCTTCCAGCAACTCAAGCTTACTCATAATAGGCAAATAAACATAAGTAAACAGCATACTAAATCACACAGTGTTGTAACTATGTGAAGTGGCTCGTTCTATTTAAAAGTTACTTTTTTAAGCTAAACAATTAATAATTGTCAACAAAGTAGTTTTTAGGTACAAACAAAAAAAGAGAGTGACAATTGGTGAACTGTAATACAAAAATAAGTTTTGAGGCCAAATGGAGGAAAGAGAAGTATGTGGGAATGAGCAGAGGTTGTAAATTACCTCATTTTGTGGTGGAAATACTGAGTAAAGTGATCTGTACTGCTAGAGTGGCATTCATCTGATGCTCTCTCTCTCTGCCTTTCTCTTGACTGAAGTCTATCTCTTGAAGCTGGCAAGAACATAAAACTTCTCTGGTTTTTCAGGTCAGGAAAAGTTTACTGGAAGAGGTATGGCACTTCAGTAACAGCTGGGACGTTATCTTTAGAACCCCCTTCGTTGTGTTTTTTGCCTCAAAGTTCCCATCCACTCTTCATTGGAACTACGGTTTTGTTTGGGGCTTTATACATACATCATCATATATATGTATTTGTTGCACTTCATTTTTCTGTCAGGCACAAATAAAGTTTTTGTTTCCTTTTGATAAAAATATTCTTTCCTGTGTTCTGTTAGACTTCAAACTTGTTAAAAGATGCCAAAGAGCCTCTTGAAGACTTGGTCCTCCGGGATCATCAATGTGTGTGCAAAATGTAGCTTACAGCATCCACAATTCCAGTGAACAGAGACTCTAGGACATCAAAAATACTTACAGTTTTGTTGACTTCTTTTATGCGTCCTTGAAAGTTTTCTAAAAGCAGAATCCTCTGGGATCAGCCAAGCCAAATGAAAATATAGGCCCACAGTTCAAAGTACTGAATCTATGTATGCTGTTTGTCTTCCAGCATAAACATATATGTTTCAATCTTTTCATCAGTATTGGAAACTGATGTTTGATTTCACATTCTCCTTACTGATAATTAGCATTGTTCTCTGCTTTTTAAACTTTCCCTTGTGGTCCTCGCTTTCCTTACAATCACAGCTTTGTGCAAAGATGACATTTTGTTTGCACTGAACTGGCAAAATTCTGAGTTTTCTGTCTGCAGGAGACCTGTAAAAACGTGCAAGTAACAACAGTGTAAAAATAATTGTTTATCATCTTCTAAGATGATAAACTAAAAAAGACTCTTTTAAGACATAGAATGTCTATGCTGTGGAGGAAGGAACAGCATAGCCCAGATACCTGTAAATTTAGCTTGCAGTGTGTTGTTCGTGACAATGTAGCTACATAAGCACAGAGTTAAACACAGCCTGTAAAATGTGCCAGGGACATGGTCAGGAGCCTGTCCCTGCTTTTGTGGCAACACTCAGTAAGTTACATGGTTGATAGGTGTCCCAGCTGCTCTAAAGCTGGCTCAAGCATCTCTGCAAGCCTTGGTGCTGGCTGTACCATAAACGTACCAGTAGAAACACAGCACAATATGGAAACCATGCAGCAGATGATGTGTTTTGTGTTCAGGTAATGTGCACGCCTGCTTGTGTTATGTGTGCTGTTATTATAGCTTTTATTAACTTTAGTCTTAGCAAATGGCCTTTTAACACAAGCACATTTCATAATCAGTGAAGATATGCTTTGATACTCAGATATATAAAAACTTCTAAGTTCCAGTTTTATGTTGTATTCATGAAGAGGAATTGTGGAGTTCTTTTTTCTCTTCAGAACGAAATTTGATGTTAGTCCTTAGAGATCCTTGCAATTGCTATGTATCAACTTAAGAGATTTAAGTAATGGCATCCTTTATGTTTTGCTATACCTTTTTTGTTTTAAGTGAGCAAGCTTGTGTAGCAAGTTATGCTACACATCAGAGCAATGATATTTCTCAATGCAATGAACTTGACTTTAATAGTTCTGTTTTAAAAATTAACTGCATGTCATGCCTGGTTAAAAACAGATGAGATAAGAAACTTCCATCTTTTTGAGGAATATAATTTTATCAGATTTCAGGTGCTGCTTTTCAATAATATTGAATTCTGTTGTCTTCAGTCTTACAAACAAAACTGGCTTCAAAATTGAATGGCAGCAGAGTGTTCAGTTATGTGATAAGTATCTGAATCAGTAATGATTGAAAGAGAGACTGATGATTTTTTTTCCCCGAAGTCTAGTCAGATCTCTTGTGTTGTAGGTTTTTCAATGGCTTGCTTTGGAAAACTTGGTTTTAATGGGCTGTTAGGATAGCATCTATTCAGTAGCTGGCTGGTTAGACATAGGACTTAGTAACTTAGGAAACACTACTGAACCTTACTCTTTCTAATTTTTCTCCTAGGCATAATAAAGCAGTGAAGAGACACTGAAGGAGGTATTATATGCCTTACTGATCAGAAAACTGTTTCTGGAGTATACTTCAGAATTATATATACAAACTACATATATATGTAGTAAAATCTATGAAGGTAGGATATCTTCTGTTTCTGTTTTATTTAGAAAACCTCATAACTAATGAAAACCTCTTTTACAAGTCTCAGTGGGGTTACAAAAGTAATTTTGTATGTTAAGGAGCAATGTGGAACCTAAAACATATTCTTTTAAATGAGTTCTGTGAAATCTTACTGAGTTCCACTAGCCTTTTCAGTTATAGGATTTTGATGAAGACAGATTACCCATTAGTTCTTCTTCACAAAGCTTTCAAATCCATTTAAAGGCTACTCCGTTTTATAAAATAGACCATGTAGGAGAACACGCTACCTCCTCATGATTTCAGGGTTAGCTGCAGTTTTGGCTTCTTTTACTTCCTGAATATTAAGTATTTCTTTAGGCATGTGGAGATTTCATGCTGTTCCCTCTGGAATGGAAGTCTACAATGAAAAGAGAATCTTAGTCTTTTTTTTTTTGCAGTATGAAAGTATGAAATTCTTATCTTAAGGGATGCGCAGTTCATAAATACGTGATCTGCTAGTTGAAAGTGCCACAGCTATTGTCTGTAAGGACACAGTTTTGTAAGCTTGTAAGGCATTACATAAAAGGCATTAAAACAGAAAGCAGACATTTGCATTTGAACTTCGATGATATTTCTGCTTCAAGTAGAGTTGATGTAAACAGAAACAGTATGTTTTACAGTGCCTGCTACAGTTATGTTCAATAACAGAGTTCAGAACAAGTGCAGCTCAACTATCTGCTAAAGTCTTTGCTTTCAGAATTCAGAGAATATTGATATAAAATAGGAATTCTGATGTCCAACAGTACAATCCTCAAATTCTCATGGAAATCTCAAAGTCTCCAAAGTATGTGTTTGCATTCACATCTGTGAAGTTCTTTATTCACATTAAGGTCCCCATGTTTCTAGAGTTGCTTTCAGGCCTTTTTGTGGATCTAACCATACAGATTGAGCACAAAGATGGCTTTACTTCTGCGTAGATTTTTTTTTAATAGGTTGAAAGTGTGTGGAGAGCATGGGTTATGACATTGAGCGTTTTGTGGGCTACGTTAACGAAGGGCTGTTGTGCTCCATCTGCCGAGACGTGTTAGAGAATCCGTTGCAGGCTCCCTGCGAACACGCTTTCTGCACTGCCTGCATCCATGGCTGGCTTGTTCATCACAGTAACTGCCCTGAAGACAGACAAGCGATTGATGTGTCTTTGCTACGGCCTCTCTACAGGTATTCCACAATCTTGCTGTATGTTGAAATTACACGAATTTAGGATTTATCAATTTTGCTTGCACAGCTTCATCTCTTGTCAATTTACTCACTCAGACTGTCTTTTTCCAGTATGCCTGTGGCAGAAACTGATCACTTGCATAAAAGCATTAGCATTTCTTAACTTTCAGGGTGTTTAGATTTCAAAATTGAAAGAATACTTAGTTTATTCTCCACCTTTTTATGTCTTGAATGCCATTTCTAGATATCTGTCTGGACATTATTCTGAATGCCTTCTGCAGCATCAAAACATTCCGTACTTTATTTTAGAGAAAGCAAGGAAAACAACTCTGGACAACAGTCACTACACTGTATCTTCTTTCTTTTCAGTCTTATGTACATACTGTAGTGGGGTTTGTAATGAATAATTCCTGGAGATGTGAACCAAACTTCTGACCTTCAAGTTCTTTAAAAAAAAAAAAAAGGTCTTTAGACAAAAGAATGCCTGTTGTGAGCCACCTTGTCATGTAAAGCAGGCTGTTTTTACAAGTGCCTTCCATAACTGGTCAGGCACTTGGACTAGATGATTGTTGTCGGTCCTTTCCAAACAAACTATTCTGTTTTAAACTCTTAATTCCTGTTATTGCCGGCACAACAGTGTTTCATCAGTAGATACTGCTTGCTGTTTAACACCTGCATTGTCTAGTCTTGCCCAGATTAAGAATTGTGTTATGTTTAAAGTCTTCAACTGCAGGTGTTAAATTTACTTCATTAGTACTCACAACCTAGTTTTGTTATTAATGAGATTTTACTGTCTGGAAGTTAACTGCAGTGTAGACAGAGCACTAGAGTTTAATTTTTAGATTATTTTGTCTGTACTCACTGTAGTCTGTTTAGTTTAGCACATTTAGAAATACAAAACTTAAATGATGAATGAGTAGCCCTGGTGTTTGTTATTGGTAATCTCTGCTGAGTCAGTGAAAGGTCACAGTTAGAAATTATTCAAAAATAAAGATTTTATTTGCACATTAGTTTTGGAGACTGAATTTTCCTTTAACATTGTTTCTTTCAAGCTGTTTTTTTTTCCAATATGATCACTTGAATTCTTTTTAAAAAATTAAGCTGGTTGCTCACAATTTTTCCTGATGGAGGAATTAGGAAGTCCAAAAGTTGAAAATAAAGTTTTGTAATAATGTTCCAAGATTTAAGACCAAATTCTTTTTCTTTGAACATAGATACATGAAAAATGATCTAAACCGTCTTCAGCTGCATTGCAGAAACAGAGAGTACGGCTGTGAAATGGTTTGTTCTCTGGAGTCTATAGATAGGCATGAAAGGGAGTGTGAGTACAGTCAGATTCCTTGCTCCAATGCCGGTGAGTAACATTCAAAGAAGTTGAATCCTTTATGTTTAGAAAAGATGTGTTTGTAATCTTCCTGTCAACAGAACTGCAGTAATGGCCATTAATTTCAAACAGAAATTCAAAGCTTTGGCATGATCTGCTCTTTACAGCAGTGTTTTTGAACAAAACATGGTACCGATTTATGGCAGCCACGATGATTAAAAGCTGTTTCTTATCCAAGAACTAATCAAAATGGATGAGTATGATGGACTTCAAATGTAGCAATGCATTTGTTTTGCAATTCTGACTGCATATTCTGATGTTTGAATGAATGCAGTAGCACCTGCAGAACACTCATGGGTCACAATTTATTTCTATAACAACTGGTTGCCTGGTGCTCTCTCTGTCTCGTGGTTTTAACAAAAATGTATCTTGGAAATTAGAATTGTTCTAAGCTAAATTCTTGTTAGAATTGTTTTGTTCATGCTGAGATGTTTATTTAAAACAAGCCTACACCTTCTGAGGAAGAAACATGCCTTTTAAAAGGCTGCTAAAATTTCCCAGTTGATCTCATTCAAAATATTGTATGTTTCTAGATAAAGTTAATTTCTAATTAATAATGCTAAGAGCATAGTTGAATCTGCCACTGTAATTAATTATGAGATAATTAAGGTGCTAGAATTGCTCTACTGGAAGTTATAATTTCTCTCAGCAGTAAGTGACTCCTGCAGATGCTTCAAATTCACCTGTTCTAGTTTCTACAGAAGCAGTGTCTAGAGAGTTACCATGCCTGATGTCTGGTATTCAGTGTGAGGGTTCTTACATCTCTTGAACTCTCTCCTAAGAATACACTGGAGTGTAGTTTGAGTACCTCAATTACAAATCATTATTACTAAAGCTCTTCTAGAGGGGTCTTTTGTCATTTTCTGATATGGTTTGTTGGAAAGTTTCGTTACTCCATTGTTTCAGTTCCCTTATGTTGATTTTTCTCTTCAAATTAAATGCAGTTGTGTATTACAACACACAGGTCCTCAAAGATTAAATGTTAAGCCTACAAACTTCAAGTTGAGACTGTTAAATGTAACGATAATTTATATAGTGTTAATTTCTGATTCTTTACATTTTACTTTTAATCACTCTGGAATTGCAAAGTTTGTGTCCTAGAATTTGTGTGGAAATGTTTCAATTCTTGTATGAGGTATTGAATGTTCATACATAAATGTTCTTTCTTATTTATGTGGTCTAGTACATTATAGATAAGACCAACAAACTCAGGAAAACAAGGTTACATTCCATCTCTCTTACTACATATCTGTGGGGTGAAGTCGCAGCCCCACAATTGAAGTTTGAAAGGTTTGAGGTATTGCAAAAGTTAGGCCGTGTTCCATGGGAGCAGTGGAACTAATTAGATAGTTTCCATGGACACAGCCTTGAGTTGCCAAGAGTACAAGGTTAAGACTGTTTGGTAATGTGCAGGTGCTTGAATTCCTGGGTGTTTTTGTGAGAGTATGTTTATGTTGTATGTGTGGGAAAGTAGAGGTTAGTGATCTCAGTGAAGGCTGCCTGCTGCGCTGAGCAGGCAGATATCTCTGTCTCATCACCCTACTGTGTCTCATCACCTTATTGTGTGTCGTGCGTCTTTCTTCCCCCACGGACCAAGACCTGACGACAGTTACCCAACGACGCATATCTTTGGGTTTTTTTCCCTAAATTTGATAACCTAATATTTTTTTACATATGCACATTCTTCATCAATTCTAGTCTCTGCAATCTATGATGGAAGCACATGCAAGCTGCCAGTGTCTTAGATTGGCGTCAGCATTGTCATTACTGAAGTTGGTTTAATACCAGACCAGCAGTAGAAGACTTTACAGAAAATACGTCCTTCTGATCTCTATTTTCAGTTAATGGATAAATACCTTAAGATTTCTTAACAGTGTTGTAGTACTAGCTATGTGTGTATAACTGTCATATATCATGTTCTAAAGAAATCCCTTTTTGCATCTTCCTTTCTTGAGTGTTTTTGTTTGGAATTCATCAAAATGCTTCTGTTAGTTGTAACTGACTGGCTCACCTTCCTCATCCTTGTTCAGGTTGTACAGTGCAGATTGAGCGGCGTAACTTGGATGGTCACCTGGCTGTGTGTGAGTACCGGAGTCGTGAGTGCCCCAATGGCTGTGGTTACACCATTCTCAGCACAGAAGACACACAGCACAACTGTGTAGCAGAGCTAAGAACAGAGCTGGAACTGCTTCGGTACAAATTTTCTGCTTCTTCGGTGTTTGTTTTAGTCTGGGCTTAAAATCACTGCATAAAGCACTTCAAATACTAGTACTGGATCCTGGTGTGTGTTAAGTGGTCTATTAATTACTTGATACTAATGGGCCAGAGTTTTATTATGTGTCAGCATAGACTTTAAATTCTTGCTGGTTTGATTCCTTTTCTGTTTTGTTTTTTTTTTTCTAAGTTGCTATAAGTTATAAAATGCTATTGCTTACAGTTGAACAAAACTGTGAGCTTACTACATAAAATGACAAAATCCTAAGAAACCTGGACTTAAGTTGGCGATTTAATTTTTCCATTGGCCTGTTACAGACCCAAAGTCACATTATTTAATAATTATATTAAGTTTATGTTTTTACAGATGCAGAAGATAAAAATCTGTAATTATTTTGGCAGATACAGGTAGATTAAATTGCTGAAGATCTAATTTTCGTTTTTTGTTAAAATTCTGATAGATAAATAACAATCAGTGAATATGACTCTTCTTACCAGCATATTCCTTTTCCTCTTATGTATGTTTCTGTAGCTTTCCTTTTCCATTATATTTCAGTTGCACTCTCTTTGTTTTTTTTCCTCATGCTCCCTCCGATTTCTATCTTTCAGCTCTCTAAGTGTTGTGCTCTTGAACATTGCTGTGAAGTCAGGCTCAAATATGGTTTAAATGCGTTGAGACACAAGGGATTCTTCTACCTGTTTCTGAACTCAGGTTAATGTAGTACAAGCTAGTTTTTAGATGTGAAGCTGTTTGAGTGATTAGGTTTGGTGAGTGGTTAGATATGGTTTAGTGCATACTGTCATTTAGTGTCCACCATGAAAGTGACAAGAGTACACAGAACCACAGAATCATTAAGGCTGGAAAAGGCCTTCAAGACCATCAAGTCCAACCGTTAACCCAGCACTGCCAAGCCCATCACTAAAACTGTGTCCCAAAGTGCCATATCTACTTAGTCTCACTTTACATGTTTAGCAATACTGTAGGATTCAGGCTTTTTATCTTGCCTGCCTGCATTTAGCAATACTAAGCCAGCACATACTGTAGGCAAGTGGCAGAAAATCACTTGAAGTCATAAATACATGTTTTTGAGCTCATAAAATTGCTTGAGGAATATGATACAGTTGACCCTCTATAGGGTGTTCATGGGCACTTTAGTCCCCCTGGGCAAGATGCACTTCTTTATGCTAGATTTTTTTTTTAATTAACAAATCATGCCTCTACAGGTGTGCCTTGTAGAGTTTGAAGGGAATCAGATCAGGCCATTGCAAGGCGGCTTTCTGGAATTTGAAAATCATTCTTTTCCATGCTTACAAGACTTAACAAGGAAAAATAAACTTTTTAGGTCAGAAATGATCTGCAGAGTGGAGGAGGCAAAACATGAGATGGAGTCAAGGTTAGATTCACAGAGAAGGCATATGGTCCAAAAAGAGAGTATTCTGCAAAATGAAATTGAAGAACTAAAGGTAAATATGATCGTTTTCCTTTCTTTTTTTTTCTCTCTTAACAGTCTAGGTTTTTGAGTGGTAGCAGTCTCTTATTTTGTAAATATAGTCTTGTACGGAGGAGAATGACATTAGGTGTGGGAAGCAAAACTGGCAAAGCTTTGTCAGGTTAATCAGGTCTGTGGAGAAGCAGGCTGAGTGCTGTATTCCCGTGGCTTATCTGCTTCTTTTTAAAAAGAAAAAAAAAATTTGTGGGGGTAAGGCTTTATTCAGCACAGTGAGGAATGGACATGTAAATAAGGGACGGTTGTGTAACCAAGGCATACACTTCCCAATCCCAAACACCACTGTGCTGGTTTAAAAGTTAACCAGCAGGGGAAATGAACTCAAATCAAAAGAGAGATTATAAGTCAGAATAACAATTTATTAAAATAATACAATAAGTACAATTATACAGACAGACAATTGGTTTTAACCCGTAAAGCCCAAATGTATAACCCAGCACCCTGGGGTATGAACAAAAGTGCTGTTCCTTGGCCTCCCCTGAGTCCAAAGTAAAGAGAGAGGGGAAAAACCTGCTGGTGGGAGAGCTACTGCAGTCTGGTCAGAAAGTGGTGATTGCAGTCCAGTTGAGGGTGGTGGTCTCAGTCTGGTTGAGAGCGGTGAGCTGCAGTCTTCCTCTGGATCCCACGAGTGGTGCCAAGGTTCCGAAACTCCCACTTTATATATTCTCCAGTTCAGGTGGGAGTGCTCAGTCC
>NW_020897688.1:0-1185 GCF_003984885.1 Neopelma chrysocephalum | reverse complement strand
CTCCCACTGCACCACCAGGGGAGACTTCCACCAGCACTGCCAGCACCACGATGCCCCCCATCAGCACCACCAGCAGCAGCACCCCACGAACAACAACTGTTCCTGGCTCATCAACAACCATCTCAACTACTTCAAGCACATCTGTGCCAACACCACCATACACCACCACCCTACCACCTACAGGTACTTCTGCATTCTGTGCTCTTGAATATTCCATTGATTTTGGAAAAATGGAAGTCCATAAGCACCTCCATTTTTGCTGCTGTATGGGATTGTGGATGGGTATAGATGCTGGGCATGCACTGAAACAGCCTATGCCCAAAGGAAATCTTGCTTTTCCTGCTGTTAGACCTCATCCCTCAGTGGTGAGAATGTAGTCACTGGAGCTGGGGTGTGCAATTTGATTGGGACTTTTTCTTGTGGCACTGTCATTTCAGGTGCTTTTGGGGAACAAGCCTGCAGACCTTCTTCCCTACCTCCTCTTTGTCCTGTCGCTGCTAATGGTTGGCAGTGGTTCTAGATGTAGGAAGGAAGGATTCTCCTGGAAGGCTTTTGGGAACAATTTCACTCTGCACACTGCCACTTGGTGTGAACTGCAGTCTTTGGCTGATGAGATCCATTAGAATTCTCAGAGGCCTTACATGATGGGGACAATGAGCCAGAAGAATATCACATGATAATTAGGCAGGAACATATTCCTGTGCATATTTCGTTCCCTGGCCACAGCTTCCCCTCACTGCTCCTATTCCTAGAGTTAGTGAGATGTTGTAGGTAATGTGGCAGAGAGAGAATGAGCAAGCCAGATCAAAAGCATTACTCCTCCTCATCTCTTGCCAGTTGGTAGGTCTTTCTGATTTTGTGAGAATCACCTTCCAGCATCAACCCTAATCTCTTGATAGGAGAGGAGGGCCATGACCCTGTCTGTGTATGGATTTGCAAGGAATCTGTTCCTGGGGCCAGAAAGGAAGGGCTACTGATAGAGGCCTTTCATGTGCCAAGAGTAGGCTGACCTCTTTCCATCTGTGGCAGCTGCCTCATATGCTATTTCTGTTCAGTGTGTATCGAGTCCCACTCATGCATCTTGTGCCTTTCTCTGTGCCTGCTGTTTCTAACAGGCCCAGGTTCATCAACACCGAGCACGGCATCCCCTTCAACAAAATCAACAACCACTCCCACTGCACCACC
>NW_020897687.1:0-1136 GCF_003984885.1 Neopelma chrysocephalum | reverse complement strand
TGTTCCCAATACCAATAATTCCCACCAAAATCCCTCTGCCTCCAACTACAGAACCAACAAATGATTCTCTGGCTCTGTTGTCATTTTTTGTATTGCCATGGGAGTAATGAATGCCTAAGAGCACCTTCATGTGTGCCTCTGTATGGGATCAAGGATGGGTGTAACTGCTGGGCATCTGCTGAAACAGCCTGTGCCCAAAGTTGGCTCTTGGTCTTGCTGCTTCAGAAGGTACAAGGATTCAGGGGTCCTGGATAGAAGATCTTGGCTTCCCTGATTGTACAGGGCTCCAAGGAGATATTTCATCCTGGTGCCCAGTTTAGATAGATGCTGAACTGGTGTGAAATCTTGCTGTTGCTGCTATTGGACCTCATCCTGCAGCTGGTGAGAATATAGTCATTGTACCCGTGGTGTGCAATTGGAGCAGAGCTTGGTTTTGTGGCACTCTAATTTCAGCACTGTTTGGGCACAGCTTTGTAGATTTTCTTCCTTTCTCCTCATTCTTTGCCCTGGGAATAGTTTCACTCTGCAGACTGCCACTTGATGTGAACTGTGGTCTTTAGCTGATATGATCCACTGGTACTCTGGTCCTTCATCAGACTGACATCACGCTACAGGGAAATCCCATGAAAATCAGACAGGAACATATCACCATGCATATTTCCTTCCCCAGCCACAGCTTCCACTCTCAGCTCTTACTCCAGGATTTAATTAGGTGTTTAGGTAATGACGAAGACATAAAAACCCCCAGCCAGATCAAAAGCATTACTCCATCTCCTACCTATTGGTAGATCTTTCTGATTTTCTGAGGAGCACCTTCCAGCACCATCCCTAGTCTCTTTGCCAGGAAAGGAGGGTCATGACCCTGTCTGTGCACAGATTTTCAAGGAGTCTTCTTACTGGGGCTACAAAGGAAGGGCTACTGATAGAGGCCTTTCATGTGCCAAGAGAGGGCTGACTTCTTTCCATCTGTGGCAGTTGCCTCATATGCTATTTCTGTTCAGAGCATATTGAATCCCACTCATGCATCTTGTGCCTTTGTCTGTTTTCTCTGTGCCTGCTGTTTCTAACAGGCCCAGGTTCATCGACACTGAGCACGGCATCCCCTTCAACAAAATCAACAACCACTCCCACTGCAC
>NW_020897686.1:0-1768 GCF_003984885.1 Neopelma chrysocephalum | reverse complement strand
TGTTCCCAATACCAATAATTCCCACCAAAATCCCTCTGCCTCCAACTGCAGAACCAACAAATCATTCTGTAGCTCTGTTGTCATTTTTTGTCTTCTTATGGGAGAAATGGTGTTGCGTGAGCACCTGCATTTGTACATCTGTATGGGATCAGGGATGGAAGTAATTGCTGGGTATGCCCTGAAATGGCCTGTGCCCAAAGCTGGCTCTTGGGCTTGCTGCTTCAGAAGGTACAAGAATTCAGGGGTCCTGGATAGAATGTCTTGGGTTCGCTGACTCAACAGGGCTCCACGGATGTATTTCATCCTGGTGTCCAGCTTAGACAAATGCTGAACTGGTGGGAAATCTTGCTGTTGCTGCTGTTGGACCCTGTCCTTCCGCTGTCAAGAATATAGTCATCGTACTCATGGTGTGTTATTGGAACAGGGCTTGGCTGTGTGGCACTGTCATTTCTGGCCCTCTTTGGGCACCGGCCATGCAGACTTTCTTCCCATTTTTTGCCTGTGTTGTCTCTGTGGCCGTTGCTCCCACTTACCTGCAGTTCTGGGTGTAGGAAGCTTTGAAGGTTTTCCCCCTCAGGGTCTGGGGAAATGATTTCAGTATGCAGGTAGCCCCTTTCTATGTACACAAGCTCTGTGCCGCTGGGTTCTCCCAGCGGTGCCAATAGCGCTTGTCTCTGGCTGTCTGTGTGCTGCTGGGAAGCGGCCAATGTTTTAGCAGCAGCATGTGTCCTGCATCTCCTTTCCCTGTGTTCACGCCCATTCCATGTGTGTTTTCTCCCTGAGATAGGGAGGTGGTGCACGTGGTACAAGAAGCTGAGACAGTGGTGTTAGTCCCTGCTTAGTCCTGCTCTGCCCCATGAGTGGCTCTTATGTGAGTGGTTCTTTCACATGAGAGGCCAAACAAAGCAATGTTGACCCAGCTGCGAGGGGCAGACCCATAGCTCGACAGTGCCTGTGTCCTGATATGGGCCCAGAATGGTTTGTAGGGCACATAAGGGTAGGCCTCCCCACACAGGTGATCTTTGTTGTGGCAGGATTGGCTGAGTGCTGTGGCAGTGTCTGAGGGGTGCTGCTGTGTGCAGTGGATGCCCAGAGCCCCACCCATGGGTGAGCAGGTGCTCCCAGCTTGTTGTCTCTGTTCTGTCTGTTTCTAATTGTTCATCTTGTTGTCACCTCCCAGGCTGTGAGTGCGTCTGGACGGACTGGATTGATGTGAGTTACCCGAATAGTTCTGACAGAAACGGTGGTGACTACGAAACGCTGGAGAATATTCACAAGGTCAACCCCTCCTGGGTCTGTGCAAAAGTTGAGAATATTTCATGTAGAGCAGAGAAATTCCCTAACATTCCCATTGCAGATTTAGGGCAGATCGTGGAATGCAATGTTAACACAGGGCTCATCTGTAACAATAGAGATCAGCACATAGGAGGTATAATGCCTCAGCCAGTCTGCCTGAATTACGAGATTAGTGTGTGCTGCACCCCCGACAGACCAGAGTGTCTTCCACCTCATACTCCAAGCACGACAACATCCACAACGAGCAGCGTAATCTCTTCAACAATATCAACAACTGCTTCAACATCAGTGCCCACAGAGACTCCCAGCCCGATCACCAGCACCACGATGCCCCCCAGCAGCACCACCAGCAGCAGCACCCCGAGGACAAGCACAACTCTTATTGGATCAACAACACCCACCCCAACTACTTCAAGCACATCCATGCCCACACCAACATACACCACCACCCTACCACCTACAGGTATTTCTC
>NW_020897685.1:0-1437 GCF_003984885.1 Neopelma chrysocephalum | reverse complement strand
CACCACCACCCTACCACCTACAGGTATTTCTCTGATCAGGGCTCTCATGTCTTTCCATGCTATGGGAGAAATGAAGGTCCCTGGGCACCTCCACTTTTGCCTCTGGGTGGGATTGGAGATGGGATTAGTTGCTGTGCCTCCCCTGAAGCATCCTGTGCCCAAAGCTGCCCTTGGGTTGGCTGCTTCAGAAGTGTTGAGGATTCAGGGGTCCTGGGGAGAAGGTCTTTGCTTCCCCGATTCTACATTGGCCTGAGGAAGTAGTCCATGATGGTGCTCATGTTTGACTTAGACAGATGTGGACTCACAGGAAATCTTACTGTTGCTGCTGTTTGACCTTGTCCTTCAGCTGTCAAGAATGTAGTCATAGGATCCGCAGTGTGCAACTGGAGCAGGGATTCATTGCCAAATGAAATTGGCAATTTCATTTCAGGCCCTCTTTGGGCAGAGCTGTGCAGAATTTTTTCCCTTCCTCCTCCTGCTCTGCAGTGTCAGTGCTAATGGTCAGCAGTGGTTATGGATCTAGGAAGGAAGCCCTTTCCAGCTTTTGAGAAGCCACTTGCTGTGAACTGTGGTTTTTGGTTGATGCTTTGGCTGAAGAGATCCACTAGAATTCTGGGAAGCTCTTCATCAGGCTGACATTAAACGACAGGGAAATCCCGTGACAATCAGGCAGGAACATATTCAGAGAATCAGTTAGGTTGGAAAAGATCTCTGAGATCATTGAGTCCAGCCTATGATCCAACACCACTGTGTCAATTCAGCCATGGCACTAAGTGCCAGTCTTTCCATAACACTTCCAGGGACAGTGACTCCACCACTTCCCCGGGGAGGCCATTGCAATATCTAATCACCCATTCTATGAAAAAATTTTTCCTTATGTCTAACCTAAGCCTTCCCTGGCTCATCTTGAGACTATGTCCTCTCATCTGGTCAAGACGTTTGTCATCTCATGCCTGTGCACAGTTCCTTCCTTGGCCACAGCTTCCCCTCTTAGCTCTCACTTCATGAGTTAGTGAGATGTTGTAGGTAATGAGGCAGATGTAGAATGCCCAAGCCAGATCGAAAGCATTACTCCTCCTCATCTCTTGCCTATTGGCAAGAGGTCTTTCTGATTTTGTGAGAAGCACCTTCCCGCATCATCTGTAGTCTCTTTGCTAGGAGAGGAGGGCCATGACCCTGTCTGTGTATGGATTTGCAAGGAATCTGCTTCCTGGGGCCAGAAAGGAAGGGTTATTGATAGAGGCCTTTCATGTGCCAAGAGTGGGCTGACCTCTTTCCATCTGTGGCAGCTGCCTCATATGCTATTTCTGTTCAAAGCATATGGAGTCACACTCACGCATCGTGTGCCTTTGTCTGTTTTCTCTGTGCCTGCTGTTTCTAACAGGCCCAGGTTCATCGACACCGAGCACGGCATCCCCTTCAACAAAATCAACAACC
>NW_020897684.1:0-1185 GCF_003984885.1 Neopelma chrysocephalum | reverse complement strand
CTCCCACTGCACCACCAGGGGAGACTTCCACCAGCACTGCCAGCACCACGATGCCCCCCATCAGCACCACCAGCAGCAGCACCCCACGAACAACAACTGTTCCTGGCTCATCAACAACCATCTCAACTACTTCAAGCACATCTGTGCCAACACCACCATACACCACCACCCTACCACCTACAGGTACTTCTGCATTCTGTGCTCTTGAATATTCCATTGATTTTGGAAAAATGGAAGTCCATAAGCACCTCCATTTTTGCTGCTGTATGGGATTGTGGATGGGTATAGATGCTGGGCATGCACTGAAACAGCCTATGCCCAAAGGAAATCTTGCTTTTCCTGCTGTTAGACCTCATCCCTCAGTGGTGAGAATGTAGTCACTGGAGCTGGGGTGTGCAATTTGATTGGGACTTTTTCTTGTGGCACTGTCATTTCAGGTGCTTTTGGGGAACAAGCCTGCAGACCTTCTTCCCTACCTCCTCTTTGTCCTGTCGCTGCTAATGGTTGGCAGTGGTTCTAGATGTAGGAAGGAAGGATTCTCCTGGAAGGCTTTTGGGAACAATTTCACTCTGCACACTGCCACTTGGTGTGAACTGCAGTCTTTGGCTGATGAGATCCATTAGAATTCTCAGAGGCCTTACATGATGGGGACAATGAGCCAGAAGAATATCACATGATAATTAGGCAGGAACATATTCCTGTGCATATTTCGTTCCCTGGCCACAGCTTCCCCTCACTGCTCCTATTCCTAGAGTTAGTGAGATGTTGTAGGTAATGTGGCAGAGAGAGAATGAGCAAGCCAGATCAAAAGCATTACTCCTCCTCATCTCTTGCCAGTTGGTAGGTCTTTCTGATTTTGTGAGAATCACCTTCCAGCATCAACCCTAATCTCTTGATAGGAGAGGAGGGCCATGACCCTGTCTGTGTATGGATTTGCAAGGAATCTGTTCCTGGGGCCAGAAAGGAAGGGCTACTGATAGAGGCCTTTCATGTGCCAAGAGTAGGCTGACCTCTTTCCATCTGTGGCAGCTGCCTCATATGCTATTTCTGTTCAGTGTGTATCGAGTCCCACTCATGCATCTTGTGCCTTTCTCTGTGCCTGCTGTTTCTAACAGGCCCAGGTTCATCAACACCGAGCACGGCATCCCCTTCAACAAAATCAACAACCACTCCCACTGCACCACC